>NC_079195.1:137739283-138043242 GCF_029499605.1 Hyla sarda | reverse complement strand
GACTATAGGGGAGTGCTTGCTGTTGCTTATCAACTGCATTTCCCTCAAATGTAGGAAGCCCCTATGGTGTTGCTTTTACCTCACATCAACAACAGGGCACCATGTTTAGAACAGTGTGCCCATGGTACATGGGGGAGCAGGGATGTGCACAGACATTTTGAAGGGCAGGGGCTCAAGTAAAAAAGAGGGCACTTTTCATAATTTAAAAAATGTCTGCCAGACTTAATGGGCAGATGTGCTGCGGCCCAGGGACACAGTGGACTCCCGCCGGGCCTCCTCAACATTCCTAGCCCCCATAAAGGTTGGTGTTTTTGTAAAATCGAGTCAAGAACAGTTTCTATGGAGGTCTGCCATGTGTATATACACTTTGGCTGTGCTGTCAGTCTTATTTACAGAAAACATGTGACAGCTGCCCTATAATATACTGTATTATAGAGGAGATTCATCAAAACCTGTGCAGAGAAAGAGCGGTGCAGTTGCCCATAGCAACCAATCAGATCGTTTTGCAGAAGGCTTTTCCTCTGCAAAGGTTTTAATAAATCTCCCCCTATATGCCCCCACCTGAGCTCTATATGACAGAACCCATCCCCAATCACCCATCACCCATCCACAATCAACCACCACCCATCCCCAATCACCCATCCCCAATCACCCAGCACCCATCCCCAATCACCCAGCACCAATCACCAATCCCCCATCCCCAATCACCCATCCCCCAGCACCCATCACCCAGCACCAATCACCTAGCACCAATCATCAATCACCCATCCCCAATCACCCATCCCCAATCACCCATCCCCAATCACCCAGCACCCATCAACCAGCACCCATCCCCAATAACCCAGCACCCACCTTATGCAGGAATCTCCACACAGCTCTGGTTCTTACACTGAAGAGATGACACCACACTAATATATGCTTACATGCTGCAATATACAAGTTGGCAAAAAAAGAATTATAAATATACAAAGCCGGCCAGGCATAGCACAGCATACAGGATGGAGGCAGGGAAGCTCCGCCTCCATTGCGCACAAGACTGACTTTGCATACTAGCAATGTGGGGCAATACCTAGAAAATGGAAAGACCAATTTTTGTATACATGCACTGTAACCTAGTGTATTGAGTTTAGTGCGAGTAAACAGCCTGTCAGTTTCCCTTTAATTATATACCGTACCCCCCCTTAATTCCCTATATACTGTGCCACCATTCATCTATTAATTCCCTATATACTGTGCCACCATTCATCTATTAATTCCCTATATACTGTGCCACCATTCATCTATTAATTCCCGATATACTGTGCCACCATTCATCTATTAATTCCCTATATACTGTGCCACCATTCATCTATTAATTCCCTATATACTGTGCCACTATTAATTAACTATATACTGTGCCACTATTAATGAACTATAAACTGTGCCACCATTCATCTATTAATTCCCTATATACTGTGCCACTATTAATTAACTATATACTGTGCCACTATTAATTCCCTATATACTGTGCCACCATTCATCTATTAATTCCCTATATACTGTGCCACCATTCATCTATTAATTCCCTATATACTGTGCCACCATTCATCTATTAATTCCCTATATACTGTGCCACCATTCATCTATTAATTCCCTATATACTGTGCCACCATTCATCTATTAATTCCCTATATACTGTGCCACCATTCATCTATTAATACCCTATATACTGTGCCACCATTCATTTATTAATTCCCTATATACTGTGCCACCATTCATCTATTAATTCCCTATATACTGTGCCACCATTCATCTATTAATTCACTATATACTGTGCCACCATTCATCTATTAATTCCCTATATACTGTGCCACCATTCATTTATTAATTCCCTATATACTGTGCCACCATTCATCTATTAATTACCTATATACTGTGCCACCATTCATCTATTAATTCCTTATATACTGTGTCACCATTCATCTATTAATTCCCTATATACTGTGCCACCATTCATCTATTAATTCCCTATATACTGTGCCACCATTCATCTATTAATTCCCTATATACTGTGCCACCATTCATCTATTAATTCCCTATATATTGTGCCACCATTCATCTATTAATTCCCTATATACTGTGCCACCATTAATGAACTATATACTATGCCACCATTCATCTATAAATTCCCTATATACTGTGCCACCATTAATGAACTTGTCACGATGCCGGCTGGCAGGAGGTGGATCCTCTGTGCCAGAGAGGGATAGCGAGGACCGTGCTAGTGGACCGGTTCTAAGACACTACAGGTTTTCACCAGAGCCCGCCGCAAAGCGGGATGGTCTTGCTGCGGCGGTAGTGACCAGGTCGTATCCACTAGCAACGGCTCACCTCTCTGGCTGCTGAAGATACAGAAGATAGGCGAGGTACAAGGGAGTAGGCAGTAGCAAGGTCGGACGTAGCAGAAGGTCGGGGGCAGGCGGCAAGGTTCGTAGTCAAGGGAGATAGCAAAGGTACTGGTACACAGGGTATAAACACACAAAGAACGCTTTCACTGGCACTAAGGCAACAAGATCCGGCAAGGGAGTGCAAGGGAGGAGACTAGATAAAGGCAGGGAACAGGTGGGAACAATTAAGCTAATTGGGCCAGGCACCAATCATTGGTGCACTGGCCCTTTAAGTCTCAGGGAGCTGGCGCGCGCGCGCCCTAGAGAGCGGAGCCGCGCGCGCCAGCACATGACAGCAGGGGACGGGAACGGGTAAGTGACCTGGGATGCGATTCGCGAGCGGGCGCGTCCCGCTGTGCGAATCGCATCCCCAACGGCCATGACAGAGCAGCGCTCCCGGTCAGCGGGACTGACCGGGGAGCTGCAGGGAAAGAGACGCCGTGAGCGCTCCGGGGAGGAGCGGGGACCCGGAGCGCTAGGCGTAACAGTACCCCCCCCCTTAGGTCTCCCCTTCTCTTTATCGGGTAACTGCCTCCCCTGGGATGAGGACACCGGGAAAGGATGGAGGGATTCCTCAACGGCAGGCAGAACCGCAGGAGTAGGAATGGGGAGAGAGGGCAGAGGGCGGGACCTGGCACGGGGCAGTGTGACACCAGGACGAGGGCCATGAGGGGACACAGAAGCTTGCCTGATGGAACTGGGAGGGGGGGAGGGGCATTTCCTGTGGCAGGCAGAGTCCTTAATGACCTTAGGGGGACCAGATACAGGAGGAACCACAGAGTTACGGCAAGGGTTACTGGGAACCGGTTTTAGACAGTTCTTGGAACAAGAGGACCCCCAACTCTTGATCTCCCCAGTGGACCAATCCAGGGTTGGGGAATGAAGTTGAAGCCAGGGAAGTCCAAGGAGAATTTCCGAGGTGCAATTGGGGAGGACCAAAAGTTCAATCCTCTCGTGGTGAGATCCGATGCTCATAAGAAGGGGCTCCGTGCGGAAACGTATGGTACAGTCCAACCTGGCTCCGTTGACCGCGGAAATGTGGAGTGGCTTGACAAGACGGGTCACCGGAATACGGAATTTATTCACAAAGGAGTCCCGAATAAAATTCCCAGAAGCTCCAGAGTCCAGGCAGGCCACGGCTGAGAGGGGAGAGCTGGCTGAAGTGGAAATCCGAACAGGTACCGTGAGACGTGGAGAAGCCGACTTGGCATCAAGAGACGCCACACCCACGAGAGCTGAGTGCGAGCGTGCGTTTCCCAGACGTGGAGGACGGATTGGGCAATCCACCAGAAAATGTTCAGTACTGGCACAGTACAGACAAAGATTCTCTTCCTTACGGCGATTCCTCTCTTCCAGGGTCAGGCGAGACCGATCCACTTGCATGGCCTCCTCGGCGGGAGGCCTAGGCGCAGATTGCAGTGGAGACTGTGGGAGGGGTGGCCAGAGATCTAAGTCTTTTTCCTGGCGGAGCTCTTGATGCCTCTCAGAAAAACGCATGTCAATGCGAGTGGCTAGATGAATGAGTTCATGCAGGCTAGCAGGAGTCTCTCGTGCGGCCAGAACATCTTTAATGTTGCTGGATAGGCCTTTTTTAAAGGTCGCGCAGAGAGCCTCATTATTCCAGGAAAGTTCAGAAGCAAGAGTACGGAATTGTATGGCGTACTCGCCAACGGAGGAATTACCCTGGACCAGGTTCAGCAGGGCAGTCTCAGCAGAAGAGGCTCGGGCAGGTTCCTCAAAGACACTTCGAATTTCCGAGAAGAAGGAGTGAACAGAGGCAGTGACGGGGTCATTGCGGTCCCAGAGCGGTGTGGCCCATGACAGGGCTTTTCCAGACAGAAGGCTGACTACGAAAGCCACCTTAGACCTTTCAGTAGGAAACAGGTCCGACATCATCTCCAAGTGCAGAGAACATTGCGAAAGGAAGCCACGGCAAAACTTAGAGTCCCCATTAAATTTGTCCGGCAAAGACAGGCGGAGGCTAGGAGTGGCCACTCGCTGCGGAAGGGGTGCAGGAGCTGGCTGAGGAGATGATTGCTGATGAAGTTGCGACTGAAGTTGGTGCACAATGGTGGACATTTCTGACATCTGGTGGGTTAGATGGGCGATCTGTCGTGCTTGCTGGGCGACCACCGTGGTGATATCAGAGGCAACTGGCAGGGGAACCTCAGCGGGATCCATGGCCGGATCTACTGTCACGATGCCGGCTGGCAGGAGGTGGATCCTCTGTGCCAGAGAGGGATAGCGAGGACCGTGCTAGTGGACCGGTTCTAAGACACTACAGGTTTTCACCAGAGCCCGCCGCAAAGCGGGATGGTCTTGCTGCGGCGGTAGTGACCAGGTCGTATCCACTAGCAACGGCTCACCTCTCTGGCTGCTGAAGATACAGAAGATAGGCGAGGTACAAGGGAGTAGGCAGTAGCAAGGTCGGACGTAGCAGAAGGTCGGGGGCAGGCGGCAAGGTTCGTAGTCAAGGGAGATAGCAAAGGTACTGGTACACAGGGTATAAACACACAAAGAACGCTTTCACTGGCACTAAGGCAACAAGATCCGGCAAGGGAGTGCAAGGGAGGAGACTAGATAAAGGCAGGGAACAGGTGGGAACAATTAAGCTAATTGGGCCAGGCACCAATCATTGGTGCACTGGCCCTTTAAGTCTCAGGGAGCTGGCGCGCGCGCGCCCTAGAGAGCGGAGCCGCGCGCGCCAGCACATGACAGCAGGGGACGGGAACGGGTAAGTGACCTGGGATGCGATTCGCGAGCGGGCGCGTCCCGCTGTGCGAATCGCATCCCCAACGGCCATGACAGAGCAGCGCTCCCGGTCAGCGGGACTGACCGGGGAGCTGCAGGGAAAGAGACGCCGTGAGCGCTCCGGGGAGGAGCGGGGACCCGGAGCGCTAGGCGTAACAGAACTATATACTGTGCCACTATTATTTAACTATACTGTGCCACCAATAAGGGTGCGTTCACAAATGCGTATTTTCTGCTGCAAATATGCTGCAGATTTGCTTTAGCAGATTTCTCTTCCCATTGACAATAGGAAGCAAAATCTGCAGCAAAAATAGGCACATGTGAACGCACCCTAAGGATCTATACACAGTGACAGCATACATAAAAATATAATGTTCCAATATAATGAAATATATACAGTGCTTCCATAAATTCCCTATATACTGTGCTTACATTCCTCCAATAATTCCCTAATAATGTGCTTCATACAATAAATACAAGCACATAACATAAAGGCACATACAGTACATAGGTAATATACACACATACAGTACATAGGTAATATACACACATACAGTACATAGGTAATATACACACATACAGTACACAAGTAATATACACACATACAGTACATAGGTCATATACACACATACAGTACATAGGTAATATACACACATACAGTACATAGGTAATATACACACATACAGTACATAGGTAATATACACACATACAGTACATAGGTAATATAAACACATACAAAAAGACACTTTGACACATATATACAGGTACAAATATACATTAAGAAACATAAATACACAGACACACATATAACATGGAATATATACTAAAAGATATAGTCAATAAGCACATCATACATACAGGTACACACATACAATCACTCACAGATATATACACACATACAGAGATTCACTTGCTCATATATATATATATATATATATATATACACACACATACATACACACATACATCCATACATACATACACATATACATACATACATACACACACACACACACACACATACATACATACATACATCCATACATACATACATACATACACACATACATACATATATACATGCATACACACACATACATACACACATACATACACATATGCATACACACAGACATACATACACACATACATACATATATACATGCATACACATACATATATACATACATACATACATACACACATACATACATACACACATATGCATACACACATACATACACACATATACATACATACATTCACTTGCTCACATATATAGGCATATACATAGAGATAGACACACACACACACACACATATATATACATACACACAATGACATACAATATATATACAATATATACATATATTTACAGTTACTTACAGTAAGGCCCCAGCCATCCCTCTCTGCACATACATAGAGATAGACACACACACACACACACACACATATACACATAGCATACACACATACACACACACTGACATACAGTCACTCACATATATTTACAGTTACTTACAGTAAGGGCTGCATAGACTGAAGTGTGTGGGCGGACATGCTGTGGGCGGGGTTTCTCTCTGCCTCCGCTGCTCCTGTCTCCTCCGTGTGGAGAGAAGCTTAGAAATAGCAGATAATGACAGGGTGAGTGGCGCCCCCTTGCTGCAGGGAGGGCACAGCACCCTCCATTAAACCACATACAACTCCCCAGCAATGGATCCTTTTTACTTCACCTGTCACCCTAAGTCTGCAGCTCCTTTTGTGAGGGCACTAGAGGGGCAGGTGAGGAAAAGGGCAGGGGCTCCAGCCCCCTTTCACTCCTATGTGTGCTCGTCCCTGTGGGGGAGAGATACTGGCACACGTTCACATTGAGGCCATCATCAGAGACTATCTTCAGAGCTGAGGCAAAAAAATGCCGGCCATGCTAATTTGCATAATTAATTATATATGCGTAACATCACAGGATACTCATATGCGGGGGACATTTTGTCCTATTCTGACCCTATAACTTTTTTATTTCTCCTTATATGGGCCTGTGTGTGGGCTCATGTTTTGCGCCCCGATCTGTAGTTTTGAACAGTACCATTTTTTTGATCACTTTTTTAAATTAAATTTGGGAGTTGCAGTCAGTTACTAACCACAACTCCCAGCATGCCCTGATACAGCCATTGGCTCAGCAGCTGCCCCAAATGAAAACTACAACTCCCAGAATGTTGGACTATATAGTAGTACTGTATATGGTATAGGTGTGTTTTCCAACCAGGGGTGCCTCCAGCTGTTACAAAACTACAACTCCCACCAAGCCCGGACAGCCTAGAAAAGTGTTAACAGCCAGTGTGCCTCCAGCTGTTACAGAACTACAACTCCCAGCAAGCCCGGACAGCCTAGCAAAGTGTTAACAATCAGTGTGCCTCAAGCTATTGCAAAACTACAACTCCTAGCATGCCTGGACAACCTAGAACAGTATTTTTTAACCAGTGTGCCTTTGGCTGTTGCAAAGCTACTACTCCCATTGTGCCCTGCCAGCTGAAGGCATGCTGATAGAACAGTGTTTTTCAACCAGGGTGCCTCTAGCTATTGCAAAACTACAATTTCTAGCATGCCTGGACAACCTAGAACAGTATTTCCAAACCAGTGTGCCTCCAGCTGTTGCAAAACTTCAATTCCCAGCATTCTGGGAGTTGTAGTTTTGCAACAGCTGGAGGTGCTCTGGTTGGGAAACACTGGTGAGTTGGAGGTTTGGTCGTATAGATACTGGCCATTGTATTGCCGGTATTTTTAATATAAAAATACCGTCTGGGTGGCCAAAATGATGGCTGTGCCAGTAAAATACCGGGCAGGTGGCAACCCTAGGCATGGCAGTCATCATATAATAGAGCAGGAGGGACAGAGCAGATTGATATATAGTTGTAAGGGAACATTTCCACAATAACTTTGATTTAGCCTTGTGAAGAATGGCAGACGTGTTTGTCAGTCACTAAATAGGACCGCCCACTTGACCACTTTTTACAGAGTTAGCAGAGATTTACTTGAATAAACCACAAGTTTTCTTGGAACTTTTTCCACAAATGATACAGTCATGGCCACAAATCTTGGCACCCCTGAAATGAAGTATTTCTCACAGAAAAGGATTGCAGTAACACATGCTTTGCTATACACATGTTTAAAAAAAACACCCAGAAATGGATGGCAACAAAGTGCTGGAGAGTTCTGAAGTGGCCAGCAATGAGTCCAGATCTAAATCCCATTGAACACATGTGGAGAGATCTTAAAATTGCTGTTGGGAAAAGGCGTCTTCCAATAAGAGAGATCTGGAGCAGTTTGCAAAGGAAGACTGGTCAAACATTCCGGCTGAGAGGTGTAAGAAGCTTATTGATGGTTTTGTTCCCATACACACAAAGGGAATAAACATGTATAGCAAAATATGTGTTACTGCAATCATTTTGTGCCAACATTTACGGCCATGACTGTATATTGATCTGTTCATCCCTATAACATGATGCCTGCAGACTGTATTTCCAAGATGACAGGTTTGTTGTAAGCATATTCCCAACAAATTCCAAAGTCTCTCTGCACAGCATGGCCATTCCTGGTTACTGCTTGAGTATCTCCCTGGCACCGACCTCTGCCAATAAAGCACCCTGAAAGTATTTATGGGGGCATGCTGACTCTGGTTATGACAAATTGTGGCAGCTGAAATGGGTGCATGGATGAAATTTATTGGTGTTTCTTGTTTGGAAGAAGATTTTGCTTCCTATGAAGTCTGATGGTTCTCGAAAAATTGACAATTACACTAAGAACTGTGATCAGTGGCAGGACTAAAAGTGGAAGATCCCTATGACTGGTAGCAAGCCATGCAGTATCACATGCGTGTATTGTTAGACATATGAATCTAGCCATACCCTGTGATAAGTGATAACTATAATGACCTTCTATAATAGCAGGGGATAGTATTGGAGGGACCTGAACACAGCTATGCTGCAGTGGGTGGGTGGATAGCAGAGTGGAAGAGATTTACTGAACTAATGCTATCTACCCACCCTTTGCAGCATATCCATGCTCCCCTAAAGACCATGTGACTTACAACATAATAGCCCTGATTTACTATTTTAAACCAGACATGGTTTGTCGGGTTGTGCTCCAGAATTTCTGTTTGCACCAGGGTGTGGTCTGCGAAAATAAGGCATGTCCCTGACATTTTCAAAAAATCCCAAGATATTTACTAAGGTTTCCACAGAAAATGTGGTATACTACGGTTTTAGGTCCGGTCCAAAACCGCATATGGGTCAAAACTGACCCGACCGCAGTCACCGTTTGACTCCGGTCGGATCATTAAAGTAAATGGAGTCACGGGTTAGCACCTACCCCCGCCGGATCCGGCACCCGTATGTACAAAACGTGGTGTGAATGCAGCCTAAATCAGGGCCATGGTCTCTGGCTGCATGGAATGCTGGGAAAGGTCAGGGACTACACAAAAATAAAAAGACTTGCACTAAAGCACTTCAGGGTATGGGTCCTGTGTATGAAAACAGGAAAAATCGGCACACAAGGGTAAAAGAAGCATATTACATAGTAGTATAACTTGGCATCATGGACTCAAAGGCTGAATTACTAAAGAAGAGTTGAATCCATATGGCTGGGTTCACACCACGTTTTCTTAAATACGGTTCCCGTATACGGTTTGGAGGAGGGGGGCGGGGCTTAATAGCGGCGCCCGCACTCAGCCGTATTCGGGAACAGTATTTAATGCAAGTCTATGAGCCGACCGGAGTGAACCGCAGCCTCCGGTCGGCTTCGTTTTCGGCCGTATGCGGTTTCCCGACTGCAGGCAAAAACGTGGTCGACCAAGTTTTTGCCTGCGGTCGCGAAACCGCATACGGCCGAAAACGAAGCCGACCGGAGGCTGCGGTTCACTCCGGTCGGCTCATAGACTTGCATTAAATACGGTTCCCGAATACGGCTGAGTGCGGGCGCCGCGATTAAGCCCCGCCCCCTCCTCCAAACCGTATACGGGAACCATATTTAAGAAAACATGGTGTGAACCCAGCCTATCTCAGCCTCTTTACATCAGCAGCATTCTATCTGGTTCAGTTCCTTTTTTCCTGTAGATTTTTCCCTTCCTGTGCAGTCATCCCAGGCCCCTTCTGGTTTTTATTTTTGTGGGGTCAGAATTGAGTGGGCAGGCAGACTTTAGTGAGTAAAATCACCAGCTGTGCCAACTCCATTGACTAGACTGTGCTGACCCGTCCATTTACAAGAATCAGCACAGTGTGGGGGAGCATCTCACACTACTGCTTCCCCCATAGTCTGGCTTCTCACAAAGAGGAAATTTAATTGCAAATCCATGCCCTTTTCACAGCAATGCCTGCACGTGCTTTCTGGTTCATATGAATAAGGTTATGAAAACTCCATCCACTGGTATTGTTTACTACAAAACTGCACTGCAAATCTGCTGCAAAAACCTATGGACACGAAGGGAATCAGGGGGGGGGGGGGGGGTAACCTGATCCATAACTACCACCGCTTGTACAAATCCAACAAAATACTATTGTGGCATAATCCACTGTAATGAAGTAATCCCTGCGATATACTGGTATCCTGTACATTCTCCAGGTACTGTTGTACAGGTTCCATGCTCACGGCTGTGCCATGTACAGGAACTAGGGTTGCCATCTGGCTGGTATTTTACTGGCACAGACAGTAATTTGGCCACCCTGCCAGTATTTTTATATTAAAAATACTGGCAATGCAATGGCCGTTATTTATCCAACCAAACCTCCAACTCCTGAAATGTTGCACTGTATACTATACCAGTGTTTTCCAACCAGAGTGCCTCCAGCTGCTGCAAAACTACAACTCCCAGCATGCCCGGACAGCCAACGGCTGTCCGGGCATGCTGGGAGTTGTAGTTTTGCAGCAGCTGGAGGCACCCCTAGCTGGGAAACACTGACATATACTACTATATAGTCCAACATACTGGGAGATGTAGTTTTTGTTTAGGGCAGGTACTGAGCCACAGGCTGTATCAGAGCATGCTGGGAGTTGTAGTTAGTAACTAACTGCAACTCCTGAATTTAATTTAAAAAAAAAAAGCAATCAAAAAGTCGCATCAATACAAAAATGGTACTGTTAAAAACTAAAGATCGGGGTGCAAAAAATGAGCCCTTATACAGGCCCATATAAGGAGAAATAAAAAAGTTATAGGGGTCAGAATAGGACAACATTTCCTTCACAAAATTTCCCCATGTATAATTAATTATGAAAATTAGTATGGCCGGTATTTTTTGGCAAGAAAGGTGGCAACACTTACAGGAACTCTCACGTACAAATCCATGCCAAATGCCCCACTGCCACATAATTTATAGAATTGTCTCATGATGAGGGGCCTTGATTTAGCACTGGGGCCTTGCTGCTTTAACCCCTTAAGGACGCAGGACGTAAATGTACGTCCTGGTGCGGTGGTACTTAACGCACCAGGATGTACATTTACGTCCTGTGCATAACCGCGGGCATCGGAGCGATGCCCGTGTCATGCGCGGCTGATCCCGGCTGCTGATCGCAGCCAGGGACCCGCCGGCAATGGCCGACGCCCGCGATCTCGCGGGCGTCCACCCGCCATTAACCCCTCAGGTGCCGGGATCGATACAGATCCCGGCATCTGCGGCAGTGCGCAATTTGAATGAATGATCGGATCGCCCGCAGCGCTGCTGCGGGGATCCGATCATTCAGAACGCCGCACGGAGGTCCCCTCTCCTTCCTCCTTCCGGCTCCCGGCGTCTCCTGCTCTGGTCTGAGATCGAGCAGACCAGAGCAGAAGATGACCGAAAACACTGATCTGTTCTATGTCCTATACATTGAACAGATCAGTATTAGCAATCATGGTATTGCTATGAATAGTCCCCTATGGGGACTATTCAAGTGTAAAAAAAAAATGTAAAAAATTTTTAAAGTAAAAGTAAAAAAAAAGTGAAAAATCTCCTCCCCCAATAAAAAAGTAAAGCGTCTGTTTTTTCCTATTTTACCCACAAAAAGCGTAAAAAATAAATTTAATAGACATATTTGGTATCGCCGCGTGCGTAAATGTCCGAACTATTAAGTCCAAAATTGCTACTTTTTTAATACATTTTATTTAAAAAAAATTATAAAAAATGTATTAAAAGTTTTTTATATGCAAATGTGGTATCAAAAAAAAGTACAGATCATGGCGCAAAAAATTAGCCCCCATACCACCGCTTATACGGAAAAATAAAAAAGTTAGAGGTCATCAAAGTAAAGGGATTATAAACGTACTATTTTGGTAATAATAGAAAAGTATGTTATGATGGGTATCATTTTAATCGTATTGACCCTCAGAATAAAGAACACACATCATTTTTACCGTAAATTGTACGGCGTGAAAACGAAACCTTCCAAAATTAGCAAAATTGCATTTTTCTTTTTAATTTCCCCACAAAAATAGTGTTTTTTGGTTGCGCCATACATTTTATGATATAATGAGTGATGTCATTACAAAGGACAACTGGTCGCACAAAAAACAAGCCCTCATACTAGTCTGTGGATGAAAATATAAAAGAGTTATGATTTTTAGAAGGCGAGGAGGAAAAAATGAAAACGTAAAAATTAAATTGTCTGAGTCCTTAAGGCCAAAATGGGCTGAGTCCTTAAGGGGTTAAAGGGGGGGGGGGGGAATTCAAATCAACTGTTGCCAGAAAGTTAAAAAGATTTGTAAACTACTTCAATTAAAAAAAATATTAATCCTTCCAGTATTTATGAGCTGCTGTTAAGATGCACAGGAAGTTCTTTTCTTTTTGAATTTCCTTTCTGTCTGACCACAGTGCTCTCTGCTAACACCTCTGTCCATTTTAGGAACTGTCCGGAGCAGAATAGGTTTTCAATGGGGATTTGCTTCTACTCTGGACAGTTTCTAAAATGGACAGAGGTGTCAGCAGAGAGTACTGTGGTCAAGCAGAAAGGAAATTCAAAAGAAAAGAACTTCCTGTGAATCATAACAGCAGCTAATAAGTACTGGAAGGATTAAGATGTTTTAATAAAAGTAATTTACAAATCTGTTTAACTTTCTGCCATCAATTGATTAAAAATTTTTTTTTCCAGTGGAGTACCCCTTTAATCCACCTCTTGTATAGACTGAAGTATAAAAACACATTTCCACCATCGCCCATGTTTTTACATTACCCGTCAAAACTGTCAGCTGAATGCACACTGTTCCAGGCCTGGCTCTAAAGCTATTGTGCCACACATCTATTAACATGACACCCGTGGTGGACTGAAGGGCAGTTCTATTGTATGCAGAGCAGCAGGATACACAGCTGCCTTCCTTTCTAGCTCAATTAATTGTTTCCTTTCTACATAAAATTGAAAGTATTGGCCACTTTGGGAAGGTAAGAGGATTTCCTGCAATACTTCTCTTATTTCCTCTAAAAAGTATATTAGCAACTGTTTAAAATGATGAGTGAAGTCAGGACCCAGCACGATGCCTCAGTTTCCAACATTTCGCAACAACACTGGATACATACGGCTCACTACGCTCACAACGTTTTCATTACTTGTATAGTTTTTCAAGTCCTCCCCAAAGCTTTAATTTACATTCTAACAGTTAACCCCATTATCCTACAATGTTATTCCAGTATAAGGCACAAAATCTATATGAAGAAATTACTAATCCCCTCCTTTTAGGGAAAATAAATCCTTCCAGACTTGTGAAAGTGTTACTTTATCATTTAAAAACTTATAACATGTCAAATGTTTAGAGCAGTCAGGGTGTGGATCCTGAGACCCCCAACAATCACAAGAATGATCGGGGAGAAACCCTCAGCTGTGCCTTCGGAGAGGGGGGTTTCTGCACCCAGATTCGACCAATCAAAACTTTTCACATGTCTTTATAACATGTCGAAAGGTTTTGTTTGTATGTTTGTTTGTACGTTTTATTAAATGACTAACACTTTAACCCCTTAAGGACGCAGGACGTAAGGACTCAAACGTCCCCTTTTCCGAGTCCTTAAGGACTCAGGACGTTTGAGTACGTCCTGTCAAATCCCGGCCCCCCCGCCGCTAGCCGGAGGGGAGCCGGTGCCCGATGCCTGCTGAAATCGTTCAGCAGGCATCGGGGCATATCGCCCAGGGGGGTCATTATGTCCCCCCATGTCGGCGATGGCCGCAGATCGCTGGACAATTCAGTCCAGCGATCTGCGGCAGATTCCGGGTCAATCGGGTCTCCAGTGACCCGGTGACCCGGAATTACAGGCTGTTCGGGGCCGTCGCCGACGGCTCCGAACAGCCAGAGCCTGCAGGGGTGAGGTGGCACTGGTGCCACCTCACGATCGCCCTGATTCGTCGGCCGGATTACCGGCCGACGAATCAGGGCGCCTGCTGCGGGTGTCACTCCCGCAACTCGCTCCGCCCCTCTTCTGGAGGACGTGAGCGGGTGCGGGACGTGCCCCCCGGGTGCTGGGGACCCCGATCCCCGGCGCCCCTGTTGGGATCGGGGCATCAGGAGCGACGGCCGCGGCGGAGACGACGAGGGACTGACCTGTGCGGCGAGGATCGTTGGAGGTGAGTGACAGCCTCCTGCTGTTGCTTAGCAACAGCTCCCAGCATGCAAAAAGGGCATGCTGGGAGCTGTAGTTATGCAACAGCAGGAGGCAGACCACCACAACTCCCAGCATGCCCTTATGTGCAACAGCTGGAGGCACATTTTTTCTATGAAAAAGTGTACCTTCAGCTGTTGTGTAACTACAACTCCCAGCTTGCACCTACAGCTAAAGTGCATGCTGGGAGTTGTAGTAGTGCATCTGCTGGTTGCATAACTACAACTCCCAGCATGCCCGTTGGCTGTCGGTGACTGCTGGGAGTTGTAGTTTTGCAACAGCTGAAGGCACACTGAGTTATGTAGCAAACCAGTGTGTCTCCAGCTGTTGCATAACTACAGTCCCCAGCATCCCCAGCCAAAGTAGTATGCCTCCAGCTGTTGCATAACTACAAGACCCAGCATGCCCTTCCGCTGTCCGTACATGCTGGGGGTTGTAGCTTTTGCAACAGCTGAAGGCACACTGGTTGCAAAACACTGAGTTTGTTACCAAACTCTGTGTTTCACAACCAGTGTGCCTCCAGCTGTTGCAAAACTACAACTCCCAGCATGCACTGATAGACCGTACATGCTGGGAGTTGTAGTTTTGCAACAGCTGGACGTTCCCCCCCCCCCCCCCCCCAATGTGAACGTACAGGGTACACTCACATGGGCGGAGGATTACAGTAAGTATCCGGCTGCAAGTTTGAGCTGCGGCTCAAACTGCCAGCGTGAAACTACTGTGAACCCCCGCCCATGTGACTGTACCCTAAAAACACTACACTACACTAACACACAATAAAATAAAAATCACTACAAATACACATACCCCTACACAGCCCCCCTCCCCAATAAAAATGAAAAACGTCTGGTACGCCACTGTTTCCAAAACGGAGCCTCCAGCTGTTGCAAAACAACTACTCCCAGTATTGCCAGATAGCCACTGACTGTCCAGGCATGCTGGGAGTTTTACAACAGCTGGAGGCACCCTGTTTGGGAATCACTGGCGTAGAATACCCCTATATCCTCCCCTATGCAAGTCCCTAATTTAGGCCTCAAATGCGCATGGCGCTCTCACTTTGGAGCCCTGTCGTATTTCAAGGCAACAGTTTAGGGTCACATATGGGGTATCGTCGTACTCGGGAGAAATTGTGTTACAAATTTTGGGGGGTATTTTCTGCTTTTACCCTTTTTAAAAATGTAAAATTTTTGGGAAAAGAGGCATTTTAGGTAAAAAAAATAATTATTTTTTTTACATATGCAAAAGTCGTGAAACACCTGTAGGGTATTAAGGTTCACTTAACCCCTTGTTACGTTCCCCGAGGGGTCTAGTTTCCAAAATGGTATGCCATGTTTTTTTTTTTTTGCTGTCCTGGCACCATAGGGGCTTCCTAAATGCGGCATGCCCCCAGAGCAAAATTTGCTTTCAAAAAGCCAAATGTGACTCCTTCTCTTCTGAGACCTGTGGTGCGCCAGCAGAGCACTTTTCACCCCCATATGGGGTGTTTTCTGAATCGGGAGAAATTGGGCTTCAAATTTTGGGGGGTATTTTCTGCTTTAACCCTTTGTAAAAATGTAAATTTTTTGGGAAACCAAGCATTTTAGGTAAATTTTTTTTTTTTTTTTTTACATATGCAAAAGTTGTGAAACCCCTGTGGGGTATTAAGGTTCACTTTACCCCTTGTTACGTTCCCCAAGGGGTCTAGTTTCCAAAATGGTATGCCATGTGGTTTTTTTTGCTGTCCTGGCACCATAGGGGCTTCCTAAATGCGGCATGCCCCCAGAGCAAAATTTCCTTCAAAAAAGCCAAATGTGACTCCTTCTCTTCTGAGACCTGTAGTGCGCCAGCAGAGCACTTTTCACCCCCATATGGGGTGTTTTCTGAATCGGGAGAAATTGGGCTTCAAATTTTGGGGGGTATTTTCTGCTATTACCCTTTTTAAAAATGTAAAACTTTTGGGAAACCAAGCATTTTTTTATTTATTTTTTTACGTATGCAAAAGTTGTGAATCACCTGTGGGGTATTAAGGTTTACTTTACCCCTTGTTATGTTCCCCGAGGGGTCTAGTTTCCAAAATGGTATGCCATGTGTTTTTTTTTGCTGTTCTGGCACCATAGGGGCTTCCTAAATGTGACATGCCCCCCAAAAACCATTTGTCGCTCCTTCCCTTCTGAGCCCTCTACTGCGCCCGCCGAACAATTAACATAGACATATGAGGTATGTGCTTACTCGAGAGAAATTGGGTTTCAAATACAAGTAAAAATTTTCTCCTTTTTACCCCTTGCAAAAATTCAAAAATTGGGTCTACAAAAACATGCGAGTGTAAAAAATTAAGATTGTGAATTTTCTCCTTCACTTTGCTGCTATTCCTGTGAAACACCTAAAGGGTTAAAACGCTGACTGAATGTCATTTTGAATACTTTGGGGGGTGCAGTTTTTATAATGGGGTCATTTATGGGGTATTTCTAATATGAAGGCCCTTCAAATCCACTTCAAACCTGAACTGGTCCCTGAAAAAAAGCGAGTTTCAAAATTTTGTGAAAAATTGGAAAATTGCTGCGGAACTTTGAAGCCCTCTGGTGTCTTCCAAAAGTAAAAACTCATAAATTTTATGATGCAAACATAAAGTAGACATATTGTATATGTGAATAAAAAAAAATATATATTTTGAATATCCATTTTCCTTACAAGCAGAGAGCTTCAAAGTTAGAAAAATGCAAAATTTTCAAATTTTTCATCAAATTTTGGGATTTTTCACCAAGAAAAGATGCAAGTTACCACAAAATTTTACCACTAAGTTAAAGTAGAATATGTCACGAAAAAACATTCTCGGAATCAGATTGATAACTAAAAGCATTCCAGAGTTATAAATGTTTAAAGTGACAGTGGTCAGAATTGCAAAAAATGGCTGAGTCCTTAAGGTGAAAAAGGGCTCAGTCCTTATGGGGTTAAATGTGGAAATAAGATAAGATGCTCATTTCCAGCAATCTAGCAAATCTACTTTGTGATAAATACTGTATTTAAAAAAAAGGCTATTACACACCTGGAACAACCATCACAACAGCCTATGCTCCATCGTCTCACTGCTGCTTAGGTGGCTATGTACGTTAGAGCAATGGTGACGGAACCTGCTGATTTTCAAATACTCAGTCTTTTGGTTTCATGGAAGATGTGTCTTGTAACAGCACTCTCCATTTTCCCTATAGAGAACACATGCAGGTTTGGCTTGGCCTAGCTGAGCTTGCATGTCTAATTTTTCTAGAAGGAATAGAGTTTGGCTGATAGCTATTGAAGATGTATAGGCACTCCGTGGTGAAAACGTTTTCCTCTAGACATGAAAGATGCCCCATTGTCATGGTTCAATCTAGGTATGAAAGAGTATTGGAAACTTAGGGTCTATTCACAGGCCGAAATTTCCGCTTGTGGAATTCCGACTCAAAAAAGAGCCCATAGACTTCTATGGGATTCCACACTCCCATTCACACTTCTGAATTTCCGCTTGCGGAATTCTACTAGTGTAAATTCAGAAGTGTGATGAATGGGAGTGCACAATCCCATAGTAGTCTATGGGCTTTAATTTGAGGCGGAACTCCGTCGTGTGAATAGACAATAAGAGTGCATTTATGTGGTGTCCCAGTACAGGTTCATTGTGTCAAGGTATTGTAGGCACTGTCAGATTGAGACCTCCAGTGTCCTGGGGGCTCCCCTGCAGGGATTCAACCATTTCTAATGTGTATTTGCACTGTTATTGTCACGATGCCGGCTGGCAGGTAGTGGATCCTCTGTGCCGGAGAGGGATTGGCGTGGACCGTGCTAGTGGATCGGTTCTAAGTCACTACTGGTTTTCACCAGAGCCCGCCGCAAAGCGGGATGGTCTTGCTGCGGCGGTAGTGACCAGGTCGTATCCACTAGCAACGGCTCACCTCTCTGGCTGCTGAAGATAGGCGCGGTACAAGGGAGTAGACAGAAGCAAGGTCGGACGTAGCAGAAGGTCGGGGCAGGCAGCAAGGATCGTAGTCAGGGGCAACGGCAGGAGGTCTGGAACACAGGCTAGGAACACACAAGGAAACGCTTTCACTGGCACGATGGCAACAAGATCCGGCAAGGAAGTGCAGGGGAAGTGAGGTGATATAGGGAAGTGCACAGGTGATCAGACTAATTGGAACCACTGCGCCAATCAGCGGCGCAGTGGCCCTTTAAATCGCAAAGACCCGGCGCGCGCGCGCCCTAAGGAGCGGGGCCGCGCGCGCCGGGACAGGACCGACGGAGAGCGAGTCAGGTACGGGAGCCGGGGTGCGCATCGCGAGCGGGCGCTACCCGCATCGCGAATCGCATCCCGGCTGGAGGCGGTATCGCAGCGCCCCGGGTCAGTGGATCTGACCGGAGCGCTGCAGTGAGGAGAGTGTAGCGAGCGCTCCGGGGAGGAGCGGGGACCCGGAGCGCTCGGCGTAACAGTACCCCCCCCCTTGGGTCTCCCCCTCTTCTTAGAGCCTGAGAACCTGAGGAGCAGACTTTTGTCTAGGATATTGTCCTCAGGTTCCCAGGATCTCTCTTCTGGACCACAACCCTCCCAATCCACTAAAAAAAAGGTTTTCCTTCTGACCTTTTTGGATGCCAGAATCTCTTTGACGGAGAAGATGTCCGAGGAGCCGGAAACAGGAGTGGGAGGAACAGATTTGGGAGAGAAACGGTTGATGATAAGTGGTTTAAGAAGAGAAACGTGAAAGGCATTAGGAATACGAAGAGAAGGAGGAAGAAGAAGTTTGTAAGAGACAGGATTAATCTGGCACAAAATTTTGAAAGGACCAAGATAGCGTGGTCCCAACTTGTAGCTAGGGACACGGAAGCGGACATATTTAGCGGAGAGCCATACCTTGTCTCCAGGGGAAAAAATGGGAGGAGCTCTTCTTTTCTTATCCGCGAACTTCTTCATGCGTGATGAAGCCTGTAAGAGAGAATTTTGGGTCTCTCTCCATATGATGGAAAGGTCACGAGAAATTTCATCCACAGCGGGCAGACCAGAGGGCAAGGGGGTAGGGAGGGGGGGAAGAGGGTGACTGCCGTACACCACGAAAAATGGGGATTTGGAGGAAGATTCAGAGACTCTGAAGTTATACGAGAATTCGGCCCATGGAAGGAGATCTGCCCAGTCATCCTGGCGGGAGGAAACAAAATGTCGTAAATAATCACCCAAGACCTGGTTAATTCTTTCTACTTGTCCATTGGATTGAGGATGATATGCAGAAGAAAAATGTAATTTAATCTTGAGTTGTTTACAGAGAGCCCTCCAGAATTTAGACACGAATTGGACGCCTCTATCCGAGACGATCTGCGTAGGCAACCCGTGAAGACGAAAAATGTGTACAAAAAATTGTTTAGCCAACTGAGGCGCTGAAGGAAGACCAGGAAGAGGGATGAAATGTGCCATTTTGGAGAATCGATCAACGACCACCCAAATAACAGTGTTGCCACGGGAAGGGGGTAAATCAGTAATAAAATCCATACCAATCAGAGACCAAGGCTGTTCGGGGACAGGCAGGGGATGAAGAAAACCAGCGGGCTTCTGGCGAGGAGTCTTATCCCGGGCACAGATAGTGCAGGCTCGCACAAAGTCCACAACATCCGTCTCCAGAGTCGGCCACCAATAGAAGCGAGAGATGAGTTGCACAGATTTCTTGATGCCCACATGACCTGCGAGATGGGAGGAATGACCCCATTTGAGGATTCCGAGGCGTTGGCGTGGAGAAACAAAGGTCTTTCCTGGAGGAGTTTGCCTGATGGAGGCTGGAGAAGTGGAAATCAGGCAGTCAGGAGGAATGATGTGTTGCGGAGAGAGTTCAACTTCAGAAGCATCCGAGGAACGAGAGAGAGCATCGGCCCTAATGTTCTTATCGGCAGGCCGAAAGTGAATTTCAAAATTAAATCGGGCAAAGAACAGAGACCACCTGGCCTGGCGAGGATTCAGCCGTTGGGCAGACTGGAGGTAGGAGAGGTTCTTGTGATCGGTGTAAATAATAACTGGAAATCTTGATCCCTCCAGCAGATGCCTCCATTCCTCAAGTGCTAATTTGATGGCTAGAAGCTCTCGATCCCCGATGGAGTAGTTCCTCTCCGCCGGAGAGAAGGTCCTAGAAAAAAAACCACAAGTAACAGCATGCCCGGAAGAATTTTTTTGTAGAAGAACAGCTCCAGCTCCCACTGAGGAGGCATCAACCTCCAATAGGAAGGGTTTGGAAGGGTCAGGTCTGGAGAGCACAGGAGCCAAAGAAAAGGCAGACTTGAGCCGTTTAAAGGCGTCTTCCGCTTGAGGAGGCCAAGACTTGGGATCGTCATTTTTTTTGGTTAAAGCCACGATAGGAGCCACAACGGTAGAAAAATGTGGAATAAATTGCCTGTAATAATTGGCGAACCCCAAAAAGCGTTGGATAGCACGGAGTCCGGAGGGGCGTGGCCAATCTAAGACGGCAGAGAGTTTGTCTGGATCCATTTGTAGTCCCTGGCCAGAGACCAAGTATCCTAGGAAAGGAAGAGATTGGCATTCAAACAGACATTTCTCAATTTTGGCATAGAGTTGATTGTCACGAAGTCTCTGAAGAACCATACGGACATGCTGGCGGTGTTCTTCTAGATTGGCAGAAAAAATCAGGATATCGTCCAGATATACAACAACACAGGAGTATAAAAGATCACGAAAAATTTCATTAACAAAGTCTTGGAAGACGGCAGGGGCGTTGCACAGGCCAAAGGGCATGACCAGATACTCAAAGTGTCCATCTCTGGTGTTAAATGCCGTTTTCCATTCATCCCCCTCTCTGATGCGGATGAGATTATAAGCACCTCTTAAGTCCAGTTTGGTAAAGATGTGGGCACCTTGGAGGCGATCAAAGAGTTCAGAGATGAGGGGTAGGGGGTAGCGGTTCTTAACCGTGATTTTATTAAGACCGCGGTAGTCAATGCAAGGGCGTAGGGAGCCATCTTTTTTGGACACAAAGAAAAATCCGGCTCCGGTAGGAGAGGAGGATTTACGGATAAAGCCCTTTTTTAAATTTTCCTGGACGTATTCAGACATGGCAAGAGTCTCTGGGGCGGACAGAGGATAAATTCTGCCCCGGGGTGGAGTAGTGCCCGGGAGGAGGTCGATAGGACAATCATAAGGCCTGTGAGGAGGTAGAGTCTCAGCTTGTTTTTTGCAAAAAACATCCGCAAAGTCCATATAGGCCTTAGGGAGACCGGTTACTGGAGGAACCACAGAGTCACGGCAAGGGTTACTGGGAACCGGTTTTAGGCAGTCCTTGGAACAAGAGGGCCCCCAACTCTTGATCTCCCCAGTGGACCAATCCAGGGTTGGGGAATGAAGTTGAAGCCAGGGAAGTCCAAGGAGAATTTCAGAAGTGCAATTGGGGAGGACCAAAAGTTCAATCCTCTCGTGATGAGATCCGATGCACATTAGAAGGGGCTCCGTGCGGAAACGTATGGTACAGTCCAATCTTTCATTGTTTACACAATTGATGTAGAGGGGTCTGGCGAGACTGGTCACTGGGATGTTGAACCTGTTGACGAGAGAGGCCAAAATAAAATTTCCTGCAGATCCGGAGTCCAAGAAGGCCATAGTAGAGAAGGAGAAGGCAGAGGCAGACATCCGCACAGGCACAGTAAGACGTGGAGAAGCAGAGTAGACATCAAGGACTGTCTCACCTTTGTGCGGAGTCAGCGTACGTCTTTCCAGGCGGGGAGGACGGATAGGACAATCCCTCAGGAAGTGTTCGGTACTAGCACAGTACAGGCAGAGATTCTCCATGCGGCGTCGTGTCCTCTCTTGAGGTGTCAGGCGAGACCGGTCGACCTGCATAGCCTCCACGGCGGGAGGCACAGGAACGGATTGCAGGGGACCAGAGGAGAGAGGAGCCGAGGAGAAGAAACGCCTCGTGCGAACAGAGTCCATATCCTGGCGGAGCTCCTGACGCCTTTCGGAAAAACGCATGTCAATGCGAGTGGCTAGGTGAATGAGTTCATGTAGATTAGCAGGGATTTCTCGTGCGGCCAGAACATCTTTAATGTTGCTGGATAGGCCTTTTTTAAAGGTCGCGCAGAGGGCCTCATTATTCCAGGATAATTCTGAAGCAAGAGTACGGAATTGTACGGCATACTCGCCAACGGAAGAATTACCCTGGACCAGGTTCAACAGGGCAGTCTCAGCAGAAGAGGCTCGGGCAGGTTCCTCAAAGACACTTCGGATTTCCGAGAAGAAGGAGTGTACAGAGGCAGTGACGGGGTCATTGCGGTCCCAGAGCGGTGTGGCCCAAGACAGGGCTTTTCCAGACAGAAGGCTGACTACGAAAGCCACCTTAGACCTTTCAGTGGGAAACTGGTCCGACATCATCTCCAAGTGCAGGGAACATTGGGAAAGAAATCCACGGCAAAACTTAGAGTCCCCATCAAATTTATCCGGCAAGGATAGG
The DNA here is from genome assembly GCF_029499605.1 of Hyla sarda. Taxonomy (NCBI): domain Eukaryota; kingdom Metazoa; phylum Chordata; class Amphibia; order Anura; family Hylidae; genus Hyla; species Hyla sarda. The sequence goes on along the minus strand of NC_079195.1, from coordinate 138,020,022 downwards.
CGTAGACCAGAAGCGGCCACTCGCTGCGGAGGAGGTGCAGGAGCTGGCGGAGGAGATGATTGCTGAAGCTGTGGTAGTAACTGCTGTAGCATAACGGTCAGTTGAGACAGCTGTTGGCCTTGTTGCGCTATCTGTTGTGACTGCTGGGCGACCACCGTGGTGAGGTCAGCGACAACTGGCAGAGGAACTTCAGCGGGATCCATGGCCGGATCTACTGTCACGATGCCGGCTGGCAGGTAGTGGATCCTCTGTGCCGGAGAGGGATTGGCGTGGACCGTGCTAGTGGATCGGTTCTAAGTCACTACTGGTCTTCACCAGAGCCCGCCGCAAAGCGGGATGGTCTTGCTGCGGCGGTAGTGACCAGGTCGTATCCACTAGCAACGGCTCACCTCTCTGGCTGCTGAAGATAGGCGCGGTACAAGGGAGTAGACAGAAGCAAGGTCGGACGTAGCAGAAGGTCGGGGCAGGCAGCAAGGATCGTAGTCAGGGGCAACGGCAGGAGGTCTGGAACACAGGCTAGGAACACACAAGGAAACGATTTCACTGGCACGATGGCAACAAGATCCGGCAAGGAAGTGCAGGGGAAGTGAGGTGATATAGGGAAGTGCACAGGTGATCAGACTAATTGGAACCACTGCGCCAATCAGCGGCGCAGTGGCCCTTTAAATCGCAAAGACCCGGCGCGCGCGCGCCCTAAGGAGCGGGGCCGCGCGCGCCGGGACAGGACCGACGGAGAGCGAGTCAGGTACGGGAGCCGGGGTGCGCATCGCGAGCGGGCGCTACCCGCATCGCGAATCGCATCCCGGCTGGAGGCGGTATCGCAGCGCCCCGGGTCAGTGGATCTGACCGGAGCGCTGCAGTGAGGAGAGTGTAGCGAGCGCTCCGGGGAGGAGCGGGGACCCGGAGCGCTCGGCGTAACAGTTATAACTTGATAATCTGTTATTAGGTATCTGTAGCTTTAAGTATGTTACCTAGCAACCTCATGCTCAGTCAGGGTATGTGAGAGTGGAGGACTGAGGGCTAGACTAAACTTTTGTGTAAGGTATTATGTTATTACTTGTATGTAACTTTATTGTTAATCCCAAAGGTGAGACAGACAACTCCATGATCCACAGCTGCCTGGCGAATGGGCTTTAGTTTAGCCTTCCCTCATAAGGGGTGGCATTTCCTGTGTAGTTCAGTTCAGGGGTCAGCAGTTCTGGAGAGTTCAGGGGTCTGCACAGTTCAGAGGTGGGGTTCAGAAGGATTCAGAGTTCAAGTGTGGAGAGAAGCTGAGTGAAGTGGAGTGCAGGAGTTCAGGAGAGAAGTTGAGTTCAGAGTGAAGAATCATCAACTCATTACATCAGAGTACAGAGTGGAGAAATATCAAGCCTTTACTTCAGCCTTGATCAGAGGATTCCTAAAGGACAATTCATTATCCTCCGGCAAAAAGCCACAAATCTACTGACACTTCAGTAAGTGACTTTAATCTCAAGCCTAATATAGTGCAGAGCTAAAACTCCTAGTCCGGTGGTAAGAGCCAAGCATATATGCAATATCAAGTCCAGGCACTGCAAGCTGTGTGGTCCTCTAGAGACTGTCTGCTAAACCTTTGGGAGACTTTGGTTGAGCGCTGTGAAGATTCTACCACCTATCTTCAAGTTAGTAAAGCCTCCGTTAAACTGCAACCTAGTGTGGAGTCAATTCTTTCCTTGCTAGCTTGTGGGGAGACTGAGTTCCCCGGACCTGTAGTATCCCGGGAGATACCAAGACTATAGTGGTGTCACGTGTCATTAAGGGTTAATACCATCCGACCCTGGGTTCATAACCCCCCCAAGAACCAAGTAGCTAACCCCAGCGTAGCGGAGGCTGTGGACCTCACCCGTGGCCACCACATTTATACTACAGTTTGTATATATGGTTGCCATATGGGTTAGGCGTATTAAAAATGCATTAGCTAAAACAGTATGAAACCGTATACACACACATGGTTTTATATGGTTTTCAGTGGCCACAATACTAAAATAAACCATATATGGTGCATATATAGTTTTGGAACAGTAAATAAAACCATAGGATACAGTTTATTATTGTTGGGGGAAAAAAACAGATAAAACTGCCATAATACTACACCGTTTTCTGGAGGGTGTAAGGATCAGAAGCCACTGAATCCCAAAAAAACGTGGATATGTTGTGTGGTTCCCATTGAAAAAATCTTAGAGCAAGTGTTCAAAATGTTATTAGTCGGTGCAACATAAGTTTCGAACCTGACCCGGGTTCTTCGTCAGGCAACGGATACATTACTAGTGCAAGTTCGGCAAATTTAAAACACATTTTTATTCACTCCCGGTTTACCTGGGTAAACCGATTACGTACTTAGAACAAATTTTATACAGTTTTAAAATTATTTACATAACTATTATCCTATAAAAGATATTATTTCTTTTCCAATATTTTCATTTTAAGATGTTGTTTGCTCCCGACAGATTAGAGTGACCTGTTTGTTGCGCATGCGCAAAAATACAGATTGCTCCGAAGATGCAGATGCTGTTGTTTTGTTCCAAAAGTGTGGATGCTGTTGTGGTTGGTAAGTTGTATTATAGTTTCAGTGATTTCATTTAGACACCTGGGAGTAATCGTGGATAGTTTATATATCCAATAAACTTCTTTTTTCTTCAGAGTTTCAAAGCAATTGAATATGTCTTTTTTTATTTGTTCTATGGGGATAATATTGATTGGATTCATTTCCAGGGGATGAACAATAGAGCAGTGTCGGGATACACCGTGCAAGAAAAAAATTATTTTTGAAGTTCTGCCGATGCTTATTCATGCGGCAGTGGAGTGACTGCGTGGTTCTCCCCACATATTGCATCCCGCATGAACACTCCAGCATAACGTAGATCACAAAGGATGACTGACATGTGAGCCTATGTTTTAATTTGAAGGATTCTCCCGTTTCCTTAGAGGTTATTTAATTTGTTTTATGTTTGATTTCACAACGATAACTACCCGCTGATAAATTTGAATTCTTCTTTTTCTGCCTTTGTTGTCTAATCTGGATGGGAGCCAGAAGTTTTTTTTAACCCCTTAAGGACCAAGCCAATTTTCACTGTAGGACCAGAGCGTTTTTTGCACATCTGACCACTGTCACTTTAAGCATTAATAACTCTGGGATGCTTTTACTTTTCATACTGATTCCGAGATTAGTTTTTTCGTGACATATTCTAGTTAATGTTAGTGGTAAATTTTTGTCGATACTTGCATCATATACACATGGTATACTATTTTGGAAACTACACCCTTCAAGGAACGTAACAAGGGGTACAGGGAGCCTTAACACCTCACAGGTGTTTCACTACTTTTTGTTAAAATTGGATGTGTAAATGAAAAAAAAAATTTTCACTAAAATGCAGTTTTTTTCCCAAATGTAACATTTTGACAAGGGGTATTAGGAGAAAATACCCCCAAAATTTGTAACCCCATTTCTTCTGAGTATGGAAATACCCCATGTGTGGACATCAAGTGCTCTGCTGGCACACTACAATGCTCAGAAGAGAAGGAGCACCATTGAGCTTTTGGAAAGAGAATTTGTTTGGAATTGAAGTCTGGGGCCATGTGTGTTTACAAAGCCCCCCGTGGTGCAAAAACAGTGGACCCCCCACATGTGACCCCATTTTGGAAACTATACCCCACACAGAATTTAATAAGGGGTGCAGTGAGTATTTACACCCCATAAGCATTTGACAAATCTTTGGAACAGTGGGCTGTGCAAATTAAAAATAATTTTTTTTATTTTCACGGACCACTGTTCCAAAAATCTGTCAGACACCTGCGGGGCATAAATGCTCACTGTACCACTTATTACATTACGTGAGGGGTGTAGTTTCCAAAATGGGGTCACATGTGGGTGGGGGGGGGTCCGTTGTTCTGGCACTATGGGGGCTTTGTAAACACACGTGGCCTTCAATGCCGGACAAATTTTCTCCCCAAAAGCCAAATGGTGCTCCTTCTCTTCTGAGCATTCTAGTTCACCCGCAGAGCACTTTACATCCACATATGGGGTATGATCTTATTCAGAAGAAATGGGGTTACAAATTTTGGGGGGCTTTTTTCCTATTTTCCCATTTGAAATTGAAAAATTTAGGGTAACACCAAGAATTATAATTATAATTATAATACCCCTTGTTACTTTCCGTGAGGGGTGTAGTTTCCAAAATGGGGTCGCATGTGGGTATTTATTTTTTTGTGTTTATGTCAGAACCGCTGTAAAATCAGCCACCCCTGTGCAAATCACCAATTTCGGCCTCCAATTGTTACGCCTAGCGCTCCGGGTCCCCGCTCCTCCCCGGAGCGCTTACGGCGTCCCTCTCTCCGCAGCGCCCCGGTCGGTCCCGCTGACCGGGAGCGCTGCACTGTCATGGCCATCGGGGATGCGATTCACACAGCGGGACGCGCCCGCTCGCGAATCGCATCCCAGGTCACTTACCCGTTCCCGTCCCCTGCTGTCATGTGCTGGCGCGCGCGGCTCCGCTCTCTAGGGCGCGCGCGCGCGCCAGCTCCCTGAGACTTAAAGGGCCAGTGCACCAATGATTGGTGCCTGGCCCAATTAGCTTGATTGGCTTCCACCTGCTCCCAGACTATATCTGTTCTCTGTCCCTGCACTTCCCTGCCGGATCTTGTTGCCTTAGAGCCTAGTGAAAGCGTTACTGTGTTTGTCCATACCGTGTACTTGACCTCCTGCTATTACCTTATTGACTACGATCCTTGCTGCCTGCCCCGACCTTCTGCTACGTCCGACCTTGCTTCTGCCTACTCCCTTGTACCGTGCCTATCTTCAGCAGTCAGAGAGGTTGAGCCGTTGCTAGTGGATACGACCTGGTCACTACCGCCGCAGCAAGACCATCCCGCTTTGCGGCGGGCTCTGGTGAACACCAGTAGTGACTTAGAACCGGTCCACTAGCACGGTCCACGCCAATCCCTCTCTGGCACAGAGGATCCACCTCCTGCCAGCCGGCATCGTGACACCAATGTACATAGTGTGCTCTCTCTCCTGAGCCTTGTGCATCCGCAGAGCATTTTACGCCCACATATGGGGTATTTCCGTACTCAGGATAAATTGCGTTACAAATTTTTGGGGTCTTTTTTCTTTTACTGCTTGCAAAAATAAAAAGTATGAGGCAACACCAGCATGTTAGTGTAAATTTTTTAATTTTTTTACACTAACAGGCTGTGTAGCCCCAGACTTTTCCTTTTCATAAGGGGTAAAAGGAGAAAAAGCCACCCAAAATTTGTAGTGCAATTTCTCCCGTGTACGGAAATACCCCATATGTGGCCCTAAACAGTTTCCTTGAAATACGACAGGGCTCTGAAGTGAGAGAGTGCCATGCGCTTTTAAGGACTAACTTAGGGATTGCATAGGGGTGGACATACGGATATTCTACGTCAGTAATTCCCAAACAGGGTGCCTCCAGCTGTTGCTAAACTCCCAGCATGGAGTTGTTGTTTTGCAACAGCTGGAGGCTCCGTTTTGGAAACACTGCCGTACAATACTTTTTCATTTTTATTGGGGGGGACAGTGTAAGGGGGTGTATATGTAGTGTTTTACCCTTTATTATGTGTTAGGGTAGTGTGGTATAGCATTTTTAGGGTAGATTCACACTGGCAGAGGTTTACAGTGAGTTTCCCGCTAGGAGTTTGCGCTGCGGCAAATATTTCGCTGCAGCTCAAACTTGAAGCAGGAAACTCATTGTAAACCCGCCCGTGTGAATGTACATTCACATGGGGGGGGGGGGGGGGCAAACCTCCAGCTGTTTCAAAACTACAACTCCCAGCATGTACTGACAGTCTGTGCATGCTGGGAGTTGTTCTTTTGCAACAGCTGGAGGCACACTGGTTGGTAAACCTTCAGTTAGGTTCTGTTACCAGTGTTACCAGTACCAAAATTTCCAACCAGTGTGCCCCCAGCTGTTGCAAAACTACAACTCCCAGCATGTACTGATCGCCGTAGGGCATGCTGGGAGATGTAGTTATGCAACAGCTGGAGGTACACAACTACAATTCCCAGCATGCGAGACAGCTGTTTGCTGTTTGGACATGCTGGGATTTGCAGTTTTGCAACATCTGGAGGGCTACAGTTTATAGAGCACTGCACAGTGATCTCCAAACTGTGGCCCTCCAGCTGTTGCAAAACTGCAAATCCCAGCATACCCAAAAAGCAAACAGCTGTCTGGGCATGCTGGGAGTTGTAGTGTTGCAACATCTGGAGGGCTACAGTTTAGAGACCACTGTATAGGGGTTTCAAACTGTTGCCCTCCAGATGTTGCTAGGCAACTCACCAGCTTCTGTAGGATCCAAGGAGCTCCATCGCCGTCCTCACCGATCGCCGCCCGCTACCGCCGCCGATGGGTAAGTGAACTTCAGCGCCGGTCCTCGTCGGTTTCCCCGTTCTGCCCGGCCTACTGTGGGTGGGCACAATGGGGGAACCGAATGTTAACCCCCCCGCCCTGATCTGCTATTGGTCGTTGCTTGTAAACGACCAATAGCAGGGATAGGAGGGGTGGCACCCCTGCCACCTCACTCCTATCCCTTCAGGGGGATCATGGGTGTCTTGGACAACCCCAATCCCCCTTATTTTCCGGGGCACCAGAGACCCGTATTACCCCGAATAGCTGCAAATCTCCGGTGTGAATTCACCGGCGATTTGCGACAATCGCTGACATGGGGGGTCTCAGGACCCCCTGGGCACTTGTACAGGGTGCCTGCTGATATCAGCAGTCACCCCAGTCCAGTCCCTGCCCAGCACGCGTTGGGGACCGAAATTCCCACTGACGTACGCATACGTCCTTGGTCCTTAAGTACCAGGGAGCTTGGACGCACGTGTATGTCCTTGGTCCTTAAGGGTTTAATGTAGGTGCACTTCGATATGTTATTTGTGGTTGTTCCTTTAATTTATCCTTCAGGTATACGTCACCTTTTAAAATGTGGCAATTATTTTTTAGAATTGTTTTTATTTGTGAAGCTTCACTGCTGAATGTAGTGATAATGTTTATTTTACTATATTTTTCACAATTTTTTTACTGTTTTTAGACATTCTTGTTGAGTTTTGGTTCTCACCTTGTTTAATCATGCTTTCATGATTTGTTTTGGATATTTTTTCTCCTTTAACCTTTTCTCCAAACTCTCCCTTCCAGACCCTCCTACCTCTTGCACAGACGCCATTTTAGCCTCATTCAGCATGCTGCAGGCTTAGGAAGTGGAGGGTCAGAGAAGCTGCTCCTGCTGTATAGGGAAAGCGATAGCTAGGTTGCTGCTAGGTGGTGTATTCAGGGTCCAGTTTACTTCTAAAGCACTAGTGTAACATCTGCTTTAAGGACAGCACCCAAAAAAGCCCGTTTTAGGGTTGAAAGATATCAGTCCTGGTTGGGAGGGAACCGCTGGTTAAAAGGGGGTACTCCAGAATCAAACTTAAAGGACATCTGCAGTGCTCATACATAAAAAAAAAGTTGACATCATCTGATAGCTCTTTCAAAGACCTTTCCAACGATACCTCATTTGTCAAATTTGGCCCAGCCATTATCTTGTAATTGCCACCTGTAGCAGTAAGCAGCCATGTCATAAAGACTACATTTCCCATGACTCCCTGCGCCAGCTTCCTGTTAGCTGCTGCTCTCTCTCCTCCCCTTCGCTCTCCGAAGTTTTCCGAATCCAGTACAGTTTTTCCGCACTCTTTTAAATTGACTGTACGGGACGTTTTTCAGCCATTGTTTGAAATGGTCACTGTCAAATTCCAAATAATTGTTGACGTCCACGGTTTTGAAATATGTGGATGTATTGTATAGTGTTCACTGGATTCCATTGTGAATTTTATACCCCAGGAGTTGTTGTTTAGGGTTTTGGAGAGTTTCTGGATGGATTCGGGGTCTCCTTTCCACAAAAATAATAGATCATCTATATAACGACGGTAGTACACTATGTGGGCTGATAGTGTGGGGTCCCCATTGATTGTTCCTCAAATATTCCCATATAGAGGTTAGCATACAATGGGGCGACTTTCAACCCCATCACCTTACCTCTCAGCTGAAAAAAGAGACTTCTTTGTTGTAGTAAATGAAGTAATTATTGTGCAGAATAAAATGTAAATCTTGTTGTAAAATTTATTTTTGAAAGACATTCAGCTCTGGGTCATTATTGAGGTATTTCCAGACACATTCAAGTCCCTGATGGTGCTTTATGTTTGTGTACAGGGATGACACATCGCATGTTACAAGTTGGAATCCAGATTCCCATGAGATGTCGATCAGACTTTCGATTAGATGTGTTGAAACACGTAGAAAGCTGGGTAAACTTATTACATATTTTTGGAGAAAAAGATCTATATAGTGGACCAAAAAACTGGTGTTCGAATTGGTGTTGGAGATTATGGGACGCCCCAGTGAATTTTCTAGGCACTTGTGGATTTTTGGTATGAAATAAAAATACGTGTTGTTACCATTTGTGCTTCTAAGATATTTGTATTTATCCATGTTAAGAATACCATTTTCAAATGCTTTGTCTACCATTATGTGAAGATTCATCTTTTATTTAAGTGTAGAAATCTGTATCAGAGAGAACGTTGGATGCTACTTTCTCGTAATATTCATAATCCAGTATTACCAAACCTCCCCCTTATTAGCTGCTCGAACAACAATATCCTGTTTTTTTGGAGGTTTCTGATGGCTTTTTGTTCTTTTCCAGTTCTTTTCCAATTTTTCACTTGTTTATTTTTTGTTGATTTATTAAATTCCTGAAGCATTTTTTCTTTAAAAACCTCAATATTAGGCCCCCTTGCTTATGTGGGATAAAAGACAGACAGTACTTTCATCGGTTGGTGTATGATATCTTCTTCGGTTTCAGGGGGTGTTTTGGTTGGTTCTTCTTGCCTGCCATTTGCCTTTATTGTAAAAGTGAATTATACCTGAAGGATAAATGAAAGGAACAGCCACAAATAACATATCAAAGAGTCCCTACATTAAAAAACCTTCTGGCTCCCAGCCAGATTAGACAACGCAGGCAGAAAAAGAGGAATTCAATCAATATTATTCCCATAGAACAAATAAAAGAAGACATGTCCAATCGCTTTGAAACTCTGAAGAAAAGAGAAGTTTATTGGATATATAAACTACAGTGGTCCCTCAACATACGATGGTAATTCGTTCCAAACGAGCCATCGCTTGTCGAATCCATCGTATGTTGAGGGATTCGTGCAATGTAAAGTATAGGAAGCTGTACTTACCTGTCCCCGCCGCTCGAGATGGTGTCCCCGGGCCTCCGCTGGGCTCTCCGCTGTCTTCTCCGGTCCTCCGCTGTCTTCTCCGGTCCTCTGCTGTCTTCTCCGGTCCTCTGCTTTCTTCCGCAAGGCCTTACTGGGCCTGCGTAGCGACGTCATTACACCGCTGCGTATACCATTCCTATTGGATGACGTGCGCAGCAGCGTATTGACGTCATCGGAGAGGGCCGAGAAGACACCGGAAGACCAGCGCTTGACCCGGAGGGCACCCCGGAGCATTGTGGAGGGGTAAGTAATACTTAACGCACCACACGGGGAACATTAAGCTGCTATCCGGCAGCAGCTTAAGCATTTGGCGCTGCCGGATAGCACTTAATGCGATGGCCCCGACATAAAAAAGCATTGTATGTCGATGCTGACATCGACATGCGATGGCCTCTGAGAGGCCATCGTATGTCGATTTGATCATATATCGGGGCCATCGTAGGTCGGGGGTCACTGTATCCACGATTACTCCCAGAGGTCTAACTGAAATCACTGAAACTATAATATAACTTACCAACCACAGCAGCATACAGACTTTTGGAACAAAACAGCAGTATTTGTATCTTTGGAGCAACTGGTACTTTTGTGCATGTGCAACAAACAGTTCACTCTAATCCGTCGGGAGCAAACAAAACTTTAAAATTAAAATATTGGAAAATAAAAAATATATTTTTTAGGATAATAGTTATATACCGTATTTTCCGGCGTATAAGATGACTGGGCGTATAAGACGACCCCCAACTTTTACAGAACATAAGACTACCCCTCTGAGTACTACCCACATTGGGTTGGCAGTATATTCCCCCCCACATTAGGTTGGCAGGATAGTTCCCTTACACTAGGTTGCCATCATAGTTCCCCCCATATTAGGTTGTCAGCATAGTTCCTCCACATTAGGTTGTCAGTATTGTTCCCCCAACATTAGGTTGTCAGCATAGTTCCCCCCACATTAAGTTGTCAGCATAGTTCCCCTACACTAGGTTGTCAGCATAGTTCCCTCCACATTAGGTTGTCAGCATAGTTTCCCCACATTAGGTTGGCAGTAGAGATGTTGCGAATTGTTCGCCGGCGAACAGTTCCTGGCGAATTTAGCATGTTCGCGTTCGCATCACCGGGCGAACATATGTGAAGTTTGACCCTCCCCTTTACTTTAACATTGCAGTAAACTTTGACCCTGTGAGTCAGAGTCAGCAGACACATTACAGCCAATCAGCAGCAGCCCCTCCCTTCCAGACCCTCCTACCTCTTGCACAGACGCCATTTTAGCCTCATTCAGCATGCTGCAGGCTTAGGAAGTGGAGGGTCAGAGAAGCTGCTCCTGCTGTATAGGGAAAGCGATAGCTAGGTTGCTGCTAGGTGGTGTATTCAGGGTCCAGTTTACTTCTAAAGCACTAGTGTAACATCTGCTTTAAGGACAGCACCCAAAAAAGCCCGTTTTAGGGTTGAAAGATATCAGTCCTGGTTGGGAGGGAACCGCTGGTTAAAAGGGGGTACTCCAGAATCAAACTTAAAGGACATCTGCAGTGCTCATACATAAAAAAAAAGTTGACATCATCTGATAGCTCTTTCAAAGACCTTTCCAACGATACCTCATTTGTCAAATTTGGCCCAGCCATTATCTTGTAATTGCCACCTGTAGCAGTAAGCAGCCATGTCATAAAGACTACATTTCCCATGACTCCCTGCGCCAGCTTCCTGTTAGCTGCTGCTCTCTCTCCTCCCCTTCGCTCTCCGAAGTTTTCCGAATCTAGAGCGGGGAGGAGCGAGGGCAGAGGCCGAGAGCGCACGTCTGCAGGACATAATTAAGCCATGCCCCTTGGGTTCGGAAATCTCACTTCACACACTTAAGGTCTTTGGGTTTGGAAATTTTAGTTTGTAACTGGATTGAACACTGGCTCATGGATCGTACCCAGAGAGTGGTGGTCAATGATTCGTACTCTGATTGGTCCCCGGTTATTAGTGGTGTACCCCAAGGTTCAGTACTGGGCCCGCTGTTGTTTAATTTATTTATCAATGATATAGAGGATGGTATTAACAGCTCTGTTTCTATCTTTGCAGGTGACACCAAGCTTTGTAGCACAGTACAGTCTATAGAGGATGTGTATAGGTTACAAGATGACTTGGATAGACTAAGTGTCTGGGCATCCACTTGGCAAATGAGGTTCAATGTGGATAAATGTAAAGTTATGCATCTGGGTACTAATAACCTGCATGCATCGTATGTCTTAGGGGGGATTAAACTGGCAGAGTCACTGGTAGAGAAGGATCTGGGTGTACTTGTAGATCACAGACTACAGAATAGCATGCAATGTCAGGCTGCTGCTTCCAAAGCCGGCAGGATATTGTCATGTATCAAAAGAGGCATGGACTCAAGGGACAGGGACATAATACTCCCCCTTTATAAATCATTGGTACGGCCTTACCTGGAATATGCTGTTCAGTTTTGGGCACCTGTCCATAAAAGGGACGCTGCGGATTTGGAAAGGGTGCAGAGACGCGCGACTAAACTAATATGGGGAATGGAACATCTTAGCTATGAGGAGCGATTAAAGGAGTTACAATTGTTTAGTCTTGAGAAGAGACGTTTAAGGGGGGATATGATAAACGTATATAAGTATATTAATGGCCCATACAAAAAATATGGAGAAAAACTGTTCCAGGTTAAACCCCCCCAAAGGACGAGGGGGCACTCCCTCCGTCTGGAGAAGAAAAAGTTTAGTCTCAAGGGGCGACACGCCTTCTTTACCATGAGAACTGTGAACTTATGGAACAGTCTACCTCAGGAACTGGTCACAGCAGGAACAATTAACAGCTTTAAAACAGGATTAGATACATTCCTGGAACAAAATAAGATTAATGCTTATGAAGAAATATAAAATCTCATCCCTTCCCCAATATCGCGCCACACCCCTACCCCTTAATTCCCTGGTTGAACTTGATGGACATATGTCTTTTTTCGACCGTACTAACTATGTATGTAACTATGTAACTATGTAACACCCCCGCCCCCCCCCCCCGCTCTTACATTACACAAGAAGCAGGGGGAGAGTGAGGATGTATACAGCTCTGTACGCAGCTCCATACACAGCTCCATCCCCCGCACACAGCTCGGTACACAGCTCCATCCCCCGTACATCGCTCTATCCCCTCCCCCTGCTCTGTCTCCCCAGGACCTCATCTACCACGGGGAGGCTGCAAGTTTACACAGAGCGGGGGAGGGGAGAGAGGACGTCCGTGCAGAGCTCCTGCACCTCCATAATGATGTGTGAGGAGGACAGACTGCACTGCACGGGGCTGAGGATTTCTGTGTGTGAGGAGGACAGACTGCACTGCACGGGGCTGAGGATTTCTGTGTGTGAAGGAGACACAGACTGCAGGGGAATAAATATCATACTGGGGATGATTTCTATGTGTGAGGGGGGGAGGGACTCCTGAATGACACATGCTGGGAGTTGTAGTCCCTGTTATGTGTGTGTATGCAAATGTTTCCCAACCAGGGAATGCTGGGAGTGGTAGTTTTGCAACATCTGTAGGCACCCTGGTTGGGAAACACTGGTGTATGGACTACAACCCCCTGGAGACTACTGAGATACAATATAGGTGTTGATGAATAGTGTTGAGCGGCATAAGCCATATTTGAATTTGCGATATTTCGCGAATATATGGACGAATATTCGTCATATATTCGCTAAATTCGCATATTCTTAATATTCGCGTTTTGCGTATGCGAAAATTAGCATATGCGAAAATTTGCATATACAAAAATTAGTGTAAGCGAAAATTTGCATATGCGAAAATTCGCACGCCAGTCTCACACAGTAGTATTAGAGCCTTCTTTACACCACACAAGCTGGAAGCAGAGAGGGGTGATCACTGTGATGTGTACTGTAAAGAAAATAAAAAATAAAAGAATATGCGTAATTACGAATATATAGTGCTATTTTCTTGAATATCCGTGATTCGTATTGCGAATATTCGCGAGCAACACTATTGATGAACTACAACCCCCAGGAGACTACTGAGATACAATAGAGGTGTTGGTGAACTACAACTCCCAGGAGACTACTGAGATACAATATAGGTGTTGGGGAGGTTTTGGTGAACTACAACTCCCAGGAGACTACTGAGATACAATATAGGTTTTAGTGAACTACAACTCCCAGGAGACTACTAAGATACAATATAGGTGTTGGTGAACTACAACTCCCAGGAGACTACTGAGATACAATATAGGTTTTGGTGAACTACAACTCCCAGGAGACTACTGAGATACAATAGAGGTGTTGGTGAACTACAACCCCCGTGAGACTACAGAGGCAGTATGCTGGTGTTATACCACAGACTGAAGACTCCTGAATGACACATGCTTGGAGTTGTAGTCCCTTTTGTGTGTGTATGCCAGTGTATCCCAACCAGGGCTGAGTAATATTAGTGTGCTGTGTATAACTCTGCACAGGCTGTATATATATATATATATATATATATATATAACTCCAAAAAAGGAAAGCGGCACTCCAATGGCAGAAAAAAGGTGTATTTATTCACCCATCAAGTCAAATGCGACGTTTCAGCCTCACAATGAAGCCTTTCTCAAGCAGTGTATTAGTGTTACATCACTTCCTTAAATATCATTAATCATAGTGACATCATCACCTCATTTACATTAATTGAATATTAAACATCCATATACAAAGTAGAAAAGTACATTTATGCTATCATGTGCATCATAAAACCATATTTGACATCTATGCAAATCATAGCCAAGTGTTGATCTATAGAAAACAGTGTTTAAATACAAAAGTGCATTATGTAAACATAACATCACGTCAGCCGAGAGGGTGGTCCCTCACCTTCATAGCCATGTGTTCACCTCCTGATTCGCTGCTTCATCATCGGGTCCTCTGTTTGTAAATAACTCCACTGCGCAAAACCGGAAGGGCATCGCGTCACTCACGCGCGTTTCCCCTTCACTGACTTCACATACTTAATGCGCAGGACCGGAAATGTATAACTTGACATGCATCCTTGTTACTTTCTAAGTGTTTCTCTCATCCGGCTTACTGTGTTGCCCCGGCGCATGCGCACACACCGGAGACCACAGAGTCAGACATCTTGAAGTCGGGCATATAGAGAAAACAAAGGGCCAATGCCGTATCTTCAATATTCGTTCAGTGGCCATTTTACTAAGGGGCACACTGCCCTCACATTCATTCCACCATATGTAAAAGGTTGGCATCGGCACTAAGTCATATCAATACCACTAGGGATAGAATTGGACACACTGAAAATGTACCCCATCAGCCCGATATTCACTGGTGTGTGGCACCTAATCTCAATGGGAAATCCGTGTGGGGTATGAAAAGTATCGGGGCACTCAGATTAGGGAATAATGGAGATGACATAGAACATATAGGAATCACCGAGAGGACAAAAGTAGTTCCATGGTTACCCTAAGTTAATTACCTTGATCAATAGATTATATCAGTTGTATTATTCATCAACAAATGTATATATCCACAGTACCCTATATGTCCCAAGTGTATGCTGAAACAGTCACACACTTATAGGACGGGTATGATCGTCAATACACGATTTATAATCGTATATAGCCCGACCCTGTGTATATCATGTACTTAATAATCGGTCATTTGGGACATCCCGTCCACATATGTGACCATCTAATTGCATACCATCGGGTGTTCAAGGGCTATATCCAAGCTTCCACACTCCATATCAGGTGCATATATGATATGGAGTGTGGAAGCTTGGATATAGCCCTTGAACACCCGATGGTATGCAATTAGATGGTCACATATGTGGACGGGATGTCCCAAATGACCGATTATTAAGTACATGATATACACAGGGTCGGGCTATATACGATTATAAATCGTGTATTGACGATCATACCCGTCCTATAAGTGTGTGACTGTTTCAGCATACACTTGGGACATATAGGGTACTGTGGATATATACATTTGTTGATGAATAATACAACTGATATAATCTATTGATCAAGGTAATTAACTTAGGGTAACCATGGAACTACTTTTGTCCTCTCGGTGATTCCTATATGTTCTATGTCATCTCCATTATTCCCTAATCTGAGTGCCCCGATACTTTTCATACCCCACACGGATTTCCCATTGAGATTAGGTGCCACACACCAGTGAATATCGGGCTGATGGGGTACATTTTCAGTGTGTCCAATTCTATCCCTAGTGGTATTGATATGACTTAGTGCCGATGCCAACCTTTTACATATGGTGGAATGAATGTGAGGGCAGTGTGCCCCTTAGTAAAATGGCCACTGAACGAATATTGAAGATACGGCATTGGCCCTTTGTTTTCTCTATATGCCCGACTTCAAGATGTCTGACTCTGTGGTCTCCGGTGTGTGCGCATGCGCCGGGGCAACACAGTAAGCCGGATGAGAGAAACACTTAGAAAGTAACAAGGATGCATGTCAAGTTATACATTTCCGGTCCTGCGCATTAAGTATGTGAAGTCAGTGAAGGGGAAACGCGCGTGAGTGACGCGATGCCCTTCCGGTTTTGCGCAGTGGAGTTATTTACAAACAGAGGACCCGATGATGAAGCAGCGAATCAGGAGGTGAACACATGGCTATGAAGGTGAGGGACCACCCTCTCGGCTGACGTGATGTTATGTTTACATAATGCACTTTTGTATTTAAACACTGTTTTCTATAGATCAACACTTGGCTATGATTTGCATAGATGTCAAATATGGTTTTATGATGCACATGATAGCATAAATGTACTTTTCTACTTTGTATATGGATGTTTAATATTCAATTAATGTAAATGAGGTGATGATGTCACTATGATTAATGATATTTAAGGAAGTGATGTAACACTAATACACTGCTTGAGAAAGGCTTCATTGTGAGGCTGAAACGTCGCATTTGACTTGATGGGTGAATAAATACACCTTTTTTCTGCCATTGGAGTGCCGCTTTCCTTTTTTGGAGTTGTTTAAGAAGGGTTTGGAGTTTGAACCTGCGAAGGCTGAGCACCCGATCTGGACTTTAAGTCCTATTGTACAGTGCCGGTTCCCTCAATTTTTCTTTTTATATATATATATATATATATATATATATATATATATATATATATATATATTAGTGTGTTGTGTATAACGCTGTGTATATATATATATATATATATATATATATATATATATATACAGCGTTATACACAGCACACTAATATATATATACAGCGTTATACACAGCACACTAATATTACTCAGCCCTTGTTGGGATACACTGGCATACACACACAAAAGGGACTACAACTCCCAGCATGTGTCATTCAGGAGTCTTCAGTCTGTGGTATAACATCAGCATGCTGCCTCTGTAGTCTCATGGGGGTTGTAGTTCACCAACACCTCTATTGTATTTCAGTAGTCTCCTGGGAGTTGTAGTTCATCAACACCTCTATTGTATCTCAGTAATCTCCTGGGAGTTGTAGTTCCCCAACACCTATATTGTATCTTAGTTGTCTCCTGGGAGTTGTAGTTCACCAACACCTATATTGTATCTTAGTGGTCTCCTGGGAGTTGTAGTTCACCAACACCTCTATTGTATCTTTGTAGTCTCCTGGGAGTTGTAGTTCACCAACACCTATATTGTATCTCTGTAGTCTCCTGGGGGTTGTAGTTCACCAACACCTATATTGTATCTCAGTAGTCTCCTGGGAGTTGTAGTTCACCAACACCTATATTGTATCTCAGTAGTCTCCTGGGAGTTGTAGTTTATCAACACCTCTATTGTATCTCAGTAGTCTCCTGGGGGTTGTAGTTCACCAACACCTCTATTGTATCTCTGTAGTCTCCTGGGAGTTGTAGTTCACCAACACCTATATTGTATCTTAGTAGTCTCCTGGGAGTTGTAGTTCACCAACACCTATATTGTATCTTAGTAGTCTCCTGGGAGTTGTAGTTCACCAACACCTGTATTGTATCTCTGTAGTCTCCTGGGAGTTGTAGTTCACAAACACCTATATTGTATCTTAGTAGTCTCCTGGGAGTTGTAGTTTACCAACACCTCTATTGTATTTTAGTTGTCTCCTGGGAGTTGTAGTTCACCAACACCTCTATTGTATCTCAGTAGTCTCCTGGGAGTTGTAGTTCACCAATACCTATATTGTATCTTAGTAGTCTCCTGGGAGTTGTAGTTCACCAACACCTATATCATATCTCTGTAGTCTCCTGGGAGTTGTAGTTCACCAACACCTCTATTGTATCTTAGTAGTCTCCTGGGAGTTGTAGTTCACCAACACCTATATTGTATCTCAGTAGTCTCCTGGGGGTTGTAGTCCATACACCAGTGTTTCCCAACCAGGGTGCTTCCAGATGTTGCAAAACTACTACTCCCAGCATTCCCTGGTTGGGAAACACTGGCATACACACACATAACAGGGACTACAACTCCCAGCATGTGTCATTCAGGAGTCCCCCCCCCCTCACACATAGAAATCATCCCCAGTATGATATTTATTCCCCTGCAGTCTGTCCTCCTCACACACAGAGATCCTCAGCCCCGTGCAGTGCAGTCTGTCCTCCTCACACATCATTATGGAGGTGAAGGAGCTCTGCACGGATGTCCTCTCTCCCCTCCCCCGCTCTGTGTTTTCCCCGTGAAAACTTGCAGCCTCCCCGTGGTAGATGAGGTCCTGGGGAGACAGAGCAGGAAGAGGGGATGGAGCTATGTACGGGGGATGGAGCTGTGTACCGAGCTGTGTGCGGGGGATGGAGCTGTGCATGGAGCTGTGTACAGAGCTGTATACGTCCCCGCTCTCCCCCTGCTTCTTGTGTAATGTAAGAGCAGGGGGTGTGAAGTAAGATTTCTGAACCCAAGGGGTGTGGCTTATGTCCTGCTGACGTTCGCTCTCAGCCTCTGCCCTCGCTCCTCCCCGCTCTAGCTTCGGAAAACTTCACATTATGGGCATTTGTGACATAGCGTCTACCAAGATGGCGACTCCATAGAGAATAATCGGTCGACGCTACGTGCGTTAGGGGACCAGGAGATGACTTCCGGTGGCGGCATAGCGGAGAAACGGGACCAGCCAGGTAATGGATCCCATTTAGAAACTTATATAGCTTGTGTTATTATTACATTTGGGCCCTAATTTGCTAGCGCTGCAGTTATCCTTTAAGTTCCTTCAAGAAACTAACTACTACAGTATTCAAAGGGCTGAAAGATATCAGTCCGTGTGTCTTGCAACAGTTGAAGGCACCCTGGTTGGGAGGGAACCGCTGGTTAAAAGGGGTACTCCAGTATAAAACTTAAGTTCCTTCAAGCAACTAACTACTACTATCAGTCTGTGTGTTTTGCAACAGCTGTAGGCACCCTGGTTGGGGACCACTGCATAAAAGGGGAACTCCGCTGGCAAGCTTTTTTTTCTTTAAAGCAACTAACTGCTACAGTATTCAAAGGGCTGAAATATATCAGTCCGTGTGTCTTGCAACAGCTGGAGGCACCCTGGTTGGGGACCACTGCTTAAAAGGGGAACTCCGCTGTCAAGCTTTTTTGCTCATTGTCACACTAGTGCAAATCACATTAGGTGTGACAGTTGTGCAAATTAAAAAAAAAATACCTTTTTTGGCTGTTAAATAAAATCAGTCATCACTGTCAGTTCACGTCACAGTTGCCATTTTTTTGCCTGCAGGGCAAATTGTGTCACCCGTAGTGCAAATCACATAAGGTGTGACAGTTGTGCAAATAAAAATAAAAAAATACCTTTTTTGGCTGTTAAATAAAATCAGTCGTCACTGTCAGTTCATGTCACAGTTGCCATTTTTTTGCCTGCAGGGCAAATTGTGTCACCCTAGTGCAAATCACATTAGGTGTGACAGTTGTGCAAATTTAACCAAAAAAATGACAGGCAGAGGAAGGCCACCCCGTAGGGGCCGTCGTGGTGCTGGGATTCCCTTTGGCCCTAGAATGGCCAGTGTTCAGAAGCCATGTACCCTGAACCCCCAATGTCCTGAGGACTTAGTTGACTGGCTATCACAAGACACCCAATCTACTACAGCTTCCGCTCGGAACCTTGACGCACTGTCCTTGTCCTCCTCTAGCTTAGCTTCGGGCACCTCTCATGCTACCACTTGCCCGCCTGCCGCCACCACCAACACTAGCACCGCAGCAGCTTTACTTGATCTGTCAGAGGAGTTATTTACACATCAGTTTGAAAACATGAGTGATGCGCAACCATTATTGCCAGAGGATGTAGTTAACAGGGATATGTCTCAGTCAGGCAGCATTACACACATGGACGTACGGTGTGATGATGATGTTGTACCCGCTGCTGCTTCCTTTCTTGAGGTGTCAGATAGCGGTGAAGGTGTTGATGATGACGATGTGTCTGTGGATGCCACGTGGGTTCCCGCTAGAAGAGAAGAGGAGGGGAAAAGTTCAGATGGGGAGACAGAGAGGAGGAGGAGACGAGTTGGGAGCAGGGGGAGGTCGTCGCAAGGAGCTAGTGGCACAGTCAGACAGCATGCATCGGCACCCGGGGTCAGCCAGACGGGACGCCAATCAACGCATGCTGTTGCCACCACCAGAATGCCGTCATCGCAGAGCTCAGCAGTGTGGCATTTTTTTTGTGTGTCTGCCTCTGACAACAGCGAGGCCATTTGCAACCTGTGCCAGAAGAAACTGAGTCGTGGGAAGTCCAACACCCACCTAGGCACAACTGCTTTGCGAAGGCACATGATGTCACATCACAAACGCCTATGGGATCAACACGTCAGTACAAGCAGCACACAAAGTCAAAGCCGCCATCCTCCTCCTGGTCCAGCATCTTCAGCCAGGTAAACCACTGCTGCCCTCCTTGCCCCCTCTCAATCATCCGCCTCTCCGTCTCTCGCCTTGAGCAGTTCCTGCTCATCTGCCCACAATCAGGTGTCTGTCAAGGAGATGTTTGAGTGCAAGAAGACAATGTCTCAAAGTCACCCCCTAGCCCGGCGTCTGACAGCTGGCTTGTCGGAACTGCTAGCCCGACAGCTTTTACCATACAAGCTGGTGGAGTCTGAGGCCTTTAAAAAAATTTGTAGCCATTGGGACACTGCAGTGGAAGGTACCCGGACGAAATTTTTTTGCACAAAAGGCATTCCCCAACCTTTACTCCATTGTGCAAAAGGAAATTATGGCATGTCTGGCACACAGTGTAGGGGCAAGGGTCCATCTGACCACTGATACCTGGTCTGCAAAGCATGGTCAGTGCAGGTATATCCCCTACACTGCGCATTGGGTAAACCTGGTGACGGCTGCCAAGCATGGAAGGCATGGCTCTGCAGAGGAGATGGTGACACCGCCACGACTTGCAGGCAGGCCTGCTGCCACCTCATCTACTCCTCCTACTCCATCCTCTTCCATAACATCCTCGGCCAAGTCCTCTTCCACTGCTGCATCTTGCTCCACTTCACTGCCACCCCCCCAGCTCCCCAGGTGCTATTCCACATCCCGGATACAGCCATGTCATGCCATCTTGGGGTTGACTTGCCTCAAAGCAGAGAGTCACACCGCACCAGCGCTCCTGTCGGCCCTGAACGCACAGGTGGACCAGTGGCTGACTCCGCACCAACTGGAGATCGGCAAGGTGGCTTGTGACAATGGAACAAATTTGTTGGCGGCATTGAGGTTGGGCAAGTTGACACATGTGCCGTGCATGGCACATGTGTGTAATCTAATTGTACAACGCTTTGTGCTTCAAGTACCCAGGCTTACAGGATGTCCTGAAGCAGTCCAGGAAGGTGTGTGGCCATTTCAGGCGTTCCTACACAGCCATGGTGCACTTGTCAAATATCTAGCGGCGAAACAACATGCCAGTGAGGCGCTTGATTTGCGACAGCCCGACACGTTGGAATTCAACACTCCTAATGTTCGACCGCCTGCTCCAACAAGAAAAAGCCGTCAACGAATATTTGTATGACCGGGGTGCTAGGACATCATCTGCGGAGCTGGGAATTGTTTTGCCACGTTACTGGAGGCTCATGCGCAATGCCTGTAGGCTCATGCGTTCTTTTGAGGAGGTGACAAACCTGGTCAGTCGCACCGAAGGCACCATCAGCGACATCATACCGTTTGTTTTCTTCCTGAAGTGTGCCCTGCAAAGAGTGCTGGATCAGGCAGTACATGAGCGTGAAGAGGAAGAGTTGTGGACACCATCCCCACCAGAAACAGCCTTATCAGCATCGCTTACTGGACCTGAGGCAGAGCTAGGAATGTGGCTTTGAAGAGTAGGAGGAAGACCAACCACAGCAGGCATCCCAGGGTCCTTGTCACCTATCTGGTTCCCGTGGTGTTGTACGTGGCTGGGGGGAAGAAGATTATACCTTCCCTGACATCACTGAGGACGAGGAACTGGACATGAGTAGCTTGGCATCCATCCTTGTGCAAATATGGTTTTTCATGCTGTCGTGCCTGTTGAGGGACCCTCGTATAAAAAGGATGAAGGAGAACGACCTGTACTGGGTGTCCACGCTACTAGACTCCCAGTATAAACATAAAGTGCCTGACATGTTACCGCATTACAGCAAGGCAGAAAGGACTCAGCAGGTCCAAAATAAATTAAGAAGTATACTGTACACAGCGTATAAGGGTCATGTCACAGCACAACAGGGATCTAACAGGGGAAGAGGTGAAAGTAATCCTCCTCCTCCTCCCACGAACATGCCGGCAAGGACAGGATGCTGTACAGACATGCTGTTGATGGAGGACATGCAGAGCTTTTTAAGTCCTACGCATCGCCACAGCCCTTCGGGGTCCACCATCAGAGAACGACTTGACCGACAGGTAGCAGACTACCTGGCCTTAACCACAGATATCGACACTCTGAGGAGCGATGAACCCCTTGACTACTGGGTGTGCCGGCTTGACCTGTGGCCTGAGCTATCCCAATTTGCGCTCGAACTTCTGGCCTGTCCTGCTTTAAGTGTCCTGTCAGAAAGGACCTTCAGTGCAGCAGGAGGTATTGTCACTGAGAAGAGGAGTCGCCTTGGTCAAAAAAGTCTGGATTACCTCACCTTTCTTAAGATGAATGAGGGATGGATCCCGAAGGAACTGAGACTGGGCGATACATTTGACTGAACAAGGCCTGATCAGATGAGATGCCTTGGGCTGAAAATGGTCCACACGCTGCTGTATTTGATATCTGAATGAATGAATGAATGACTTGCGTGACTTATCTGCCACCAGCTAGGGTTCAAGCCGCAATGTTTTAGGGAACTTTCTGCCTGGCGAAACAAACAGAAATTTTTCTGGCCGCTGCTACAGGAGCGGCTGCGACAATACCAAATTTTCCAGTCACGTGTACATGCCTAATTTTTCGGGACTCTGCTGCTGCACTTGTTATGTTGTTGCAATTTTTCTGGCCGCTGCTACAGCTGCGGTGGCGACAATACCCAATTTTTCATCCATGTGTACATGCCTAATTTTTCTGGCCTCTGCTGCTGCCCTTGTTATGGTGCTGCAATTTTTATGGCCGCTGCTACAGCTGCGACAATACCAAATTTTCCAGCCAGGTGTACGTGCCTAATTTTTCTGGCCTCTGCTGCTGCACTTTTTCTGGCTGCTGCTACAGCTGCGGCTGCGACAATACCCAATTTTTCATCCATGTGTACATGCCAAATTTTTCTGGCCTCTGCTGCTGCGTGTTATGGTACTGTAATTTTTCTGGCTGCTGCTACAGAAGCGGCTGCAACAATACCACATTTTTCAGGCATGTGTACATGCCTAATTTTTCTGGTACTATCTGCTGACATCTCTGTCCATTTTAGCAACTGTGGATATTAGATGTATGCCACTATGTGCTGCCTCAAGGGGGGCTCTAACTATGTGCTGCCTAATATGGGGGAATCTATGTGCTGTCTAAAGGGGGGAATCTAACTATGTGATGCCTAAATGGGGGCTCTATGTGCTGCCCTAAGGGGGCTAAAGCACGTTATTCCAAACCATTTAGGAATAATAGGTGATTTATGCCCTTTGTGGATTAAAACCAGACTCTGCATCAACTATGTAATTTTCCATGGGAGTTTTGCCATGGATCCCACTCTGGCATGCCACAGTCCAGGTGTTAGTCTTTTAAATCACTATTGTGGCCAGAAAGAGTCCCTGTGGGTTTTAAAATTCGCCTGCCCATTGAAGTCAATGGCGGTTCGCCGGTTCGCAAACTTTTGTGGAAGTTCGCGTTCGCGGTTCGCGAACCGAAAATTTTATGTTTGCGACATCACTAGTTGGCAGTACAGTTCCCCCACATTAGGTTGGCAGTATAGTTCCCCCCAGATTAGGTTGGCAGTATAGTTGCCCCCCACATTTGGTAGGCAGTATGTTCCCTCACATTAGGTTGGCAGTATAGTTCCGTCACATTAGGTTGGCAGTATAGTTCCCCCTACATTAGCTTGGCAGTATAGTTCCCCCCCCATTAGCTTGGCAGTATAGTTCCCCACACATTAGGTTGGCAGTATAGTTCCCCCTACATTAGGATTGCAGTATAGTTCCGTCACATTAGATTGGCAGTATAGTTCCCCCACATTAGGTTGGCAGTATAGTTCACCCACATTAAGTTGGCAGTATAGTTCCCCCACATTAGGTTGGCAGTATAGTTCACCTACATTAGGTTGGCAGCATAGTTCCCCCACATTAGGTTGGCAGTATAGTTCCCCCCACATTAGGTTGGCAATATAGTTCCCCCACATTAGGTTGGCAGTGTAATTCCCCCACATTAGGTTGGCAGTATAGTTCCCCCACATTACGTTGGCAGTACAGTTCCCCCACATTAGGTTGGCAGTATAGTTCCCCCCAGATTAGGTTGGCAGTATAGTTCCTCCCACATTTGGTAGGCAGTATGTTCCCTCACATTAGGTTGGCAGTATAGTTCCGTTACATTAGGTTGGCAGTATAGTTCCCCCACATTAGCTTGGCAGTATAGTTCCCCCCACATTAGGTTGGCAGTATAGTTCCCCCTACATTAGGTTGGCAGTATAGTTCCCCCCACATTAGATTGGCAGTATAGTTCCCCCGACATTTGGTAGGCAGTGGCCCCCACAAACATACAGCCTTCAGCCATATACATATACAGTGGATGGCTGGAGGCTGTATGTCTGTGCACTGCCCCACTTCAGTGCTCCAACCACCGCTCCTCTGGTCCAGGGTCATGATCTACTGCTATGGCCCATAGGCCATAGCAGTAGGTCCATGGACCGGAGGTCGGAGCAAACGAAGATGACGTGCTGCTGGTAACTCACCATGTGCGCGTCCTTGCTTCTCTGGTCTGCTCTGCTGTTTTTTTTTTTTTTTTTAAATAAGATTTTATTAAATTTTTGTCAAGAAAGAACAACAACAGTGTCAGGTAAGGTCATCAAGTGATGACCATAAACACAATAAATGTAACAGATATGATCATATCTTCACCAATAAGAAAGAAAAACATAACACTGAAAATGCGGGTTAAGTGTCCCACACGGTCCCACCACATCGCTTAGAGGCCATTATCATTCACAATGACCTTGCATGCAGTCTCAATAGGCCAATCTTTTGAACCAGGAAGAGTCCATTCAAACGGGAGAAACCAGATACGTGTAGCCGGTCACATCTACAGCATGGGGCATATGAACCAGTAAAAGGTCATCAGTGGGCCGTAGTGATCTACTAATGGTCTAGACACCATTGGCTGTTATCTAGGATAGGGAGTGGCGGACAGTGGAGAAGAGACTATCAACCCCGAACCTCAGGAGGAGGGACACTAACCCATGACAGAGCAATGCCAATGCCAACAACAGGTGGGGAGGGTAAAGGTAGGAAAGAAAAAGAAACATGAAGAGAGAGAGAGAGAGACAGCAAGGAAAGGGAAATGAAAGGGCGAGGGAAACGCTCTGCTGTTTCTATGGGCGCACGCACGGGACGTCAGTGAGGTCCCGGCGTGAGCTACCTCTCGGCGGTCCCTGCATTTTTAAAGTTAACGCGGGGCCGCAGAAAGGTAACCAGGACAACCTTGTGTCCCGAAAAGATCTACAGCACCAGGCGTATAAGATGACACCCGGCATATAAGACGACCCCCCCCACATACACACTTTTGGGAACATTTCCAGGGTTAAAAAGTCATCTTATACGCCGGAAAATACGGTAAATAATTTTAATACTGTATAAAATTATAAAATTTGTTCCAAGTACGTAATCGGTTGACCCAGGTAAATTGGAAGTGAATGAAAAATGGGTTTTAAATTTGCCGCTCTTGTACTAGTAATGTATCTGTTGCCTGACAAAGAACCCGGGTCAGGTTAGAAACTTATGTTGCACCGACTAATAACATTTTGAACACTTGCTCTAAGATTTTTCAATGAGGACGGTTACATATCCATGTTATTTGGGTATTCAGTGGCTTCTGATCCCTCCACCCTCCAGAAGATATTTTACCGTTGCCTGTATAAGGATCGGGTCCACGTGGAAGCTGCCACCTCTTTAGCCTCAAGTATTTCCTACGACCAAGCGAGTCTACATGCAAGTAAAGGTGTTGTGCTCTCAGCACAACCCTATTCGGTAAGCTGGGTTGCTAGAAAGAGGTAATCCTTGCTTAACCAACCATATTGCACTAGGAACGCCTTTTTTCCCAATTTCTTCTTTTCTTTTTTTTTTTTTTTTTTTACTATTTATTACATTTTTAAACAGTATAACATAAAATTACAACTCCTACTTTAAGGAGCAAATAACAATCATAATATACAATGTAATGGGAAGCATGAAAAAAAAAAACACACAAAAGAAA
This sequence comes from Hyla sarda, assembly GCF_029499605.1. NCBI lineage: Eukaryota > Metazoa > Chordata > Amphibia > Anura > Hylidae > Hyla > Hyla sarda. The sequence goes on along the minus strand of NC_079195.1, from coordinate 137,993,946 downwards.
AGAAAAACGGAAAGTAAAGTAGACCAGGGAAATAACGGGGAAAAAAAGGAAAAGAGGGTCAGTGTTTGCTTTAAGGGTATTCAATATGTACACCGATTGCGTACAAATTAAATCCGACTGATAAGCTCAGCCCACTTACTCCATCTATCAATTCCTGTCCCTCGTGTCCCCCCTTGTCTCGCAATGAGTCCCTCCAACTACGATCTTTGGAATGTCTACCGATTTTCAACACCGAGCAATGGAGATTCTTGCCACAGTAAGGACATGATAGATGACAACTAAATGGTCTATAGGAATATTTTCTAGGGTCAAAGATAACAGAGCTACTTCCGGGCCCCAACTAAAAGGGATAGAAAAGAAGCTGATCAAGTAAGTATTTAATCTTCAGCCAAAAATGATGTAAGTAATCACATGTCCACCAAATGTGCATCAATGTACCTACTTCTTTACCACATCTCCAGCAGCAATTAGAGGGCAGCGAGTACATTTTAGCGAGACGAGCAGGGGTATAGTACCATCTGTACAGCAATTTCTGTGAGGATTCAAAGTGATTAGCACATCTAGATGTTTTCTTATGTATATCAAAATATGAATCCCCATTGCTCGGCTGTAAATTTCTGACCCAGATCTTCCTCCCATCTCTGCTGGAATGTAAAGCGTTGAGGTTTTTAATCTGTAAGAGCTCTGTATAAGCCACCGATATTCCCTTAGTAAATGCCTTATTATTGAGGAAAACCTTTCATAATTTGTTCTACTTGTTGCCTGGGGCCAGGCTAGAGAACTAAGAAAATGACGGATTCTTAAATATTTATAAAACTCATCATGTGTGAGAGAAAAGGCCGAAGCAATAGAAGAAAAGGGAAGAAGGCCCGAAGCGTTGAAGAGTTGGGAAACAGTCTGTATGTCTGCTCTAGTCCAAGATCTTAGGTCTAGGTCCTTTAAATAGCTACTTATCGCCTTAAGTGGAATGTCTTTTATCCGCCAAGGGCAGAGGACCCTCATATATTTCAGTTTACTCCAAGTTCTTGTGGCTACTGTAATAGTAGGGTATGAAACAAAAGGGGACACGGTAGGGTTAAATCGAAGAGACCAGAAGAAATTGGACAGGGAGGGTGAACCTAATAGCTCTGATTCTATGTCCACCCAGTGTGGAGAGTCTTTTTGCCACCACCATATTTTGAGCTGGTCCATCAGGACTACATGATAGTAAGTTCGTAAACAGGAAAACCCCATTCCTCCTTCTCTAACTGGGCTATAAAGGAGTTGTGCATTGACTCTAGTACGTCTACCAACCCATATAAATTGTGACAATAACTTCTGAATATCGAAAATATACATATTTAGTACTACAATTGGCAGATTTTGAAAATAATATAACATTTTTGGTAACAGAACCATTTTTGCTGCTGCTATACGACCTACCCATGACAGGGAGAAAACAAAAGTCAGCAATGTCTTTATTTGAGATTTTAAAAGGGAAAAATTTACACTTGCAGTTTTAAATGGGTTAGCAGTTAAGATAATGCCCAAGTAGTGAATTTGACCTTATGACCAAGAAAAGGGGTAATTAGTTCTTAAATATTCCTCAGCCTCTCTAGTTAAATTAAGACCCAAAATAGTGGACTTAGTAGGATTCATGCTACTTGCCTTCCGGAAACTGTCTATTATAGTTGTAACTGTGCGAAGTGAGTGTTGTGGGTTGGTTAAGCAAATAATAATGTCATCTGCAAACAGCCCAATGCGGGGGTTCTGTAGTCCTATCTGAATCCCAGTTAGAGCAGACGATGTTCTTATGTGTTGTGCAAATGGTTCCATTATTAGTGTAAAAATAAGGGGAGACAGGGGACACCCCTGCCGAGTGCCGTTGCTAAGGGAAAATCTCTGAGAAACTGCCCCAGCAGTATATACTTTTGCTGACGGACAAGAATATAAAGCCATTATAGCATGCTCCAATTTAGGGGGGAATTTAAATTTACAGAGAACCTCCTGAAGGTACCCCCAGTGCACACGATTGAACGCCTTCTCTGCATCTAAAGAGAGGAGCAGGGAAGGTGTCCGATCGGCACTAACTTTAGTAATAAGGTTGAGAAAACGTCTCGTACCATCCAGTGTCTGACGCCCTTTAACAAACCTGACCTGGTCTTTAGAAATCAAGACAGGCAAGATTTTGTTAAGGCAGGCAGCGACTACCATAACATACAATTTAATATCACTATAAAGAAGAGATATAGGCCTATAATTAGTAACCTTGTCAGTTGGCTTATCTGTCTTGAGGATAGTAACCACAAGGGCTTCAAGCATCTCGGCAGGGGGGGGGGGGTCGCCTGTGGATGCAATAACATTGAAAGTTCTAAGCAAGTATGGAGCCAGTAAAGGAGCAAACTTTTTGTAAAAATCATTAGAAATACCGTCGGGGCCTGGAGATTTAGAGGGCTTAAGAGCCTGAATGCAGGAAAGTGTTTCGTCAATAGAAAATTGGGAGGTCAGTTCATCCACACATTCAGATGGAAACATAGGTAGTGCCACAGCAGAAAGGAAGGATTAGATTACACTCATAGGTTGAAAAGTGGACGAATCAGATTTTAAATTGTATAGCTCTTGATAGTATTGGGCAAAGCAGCTAGCAATACCTTGTGGATCAGTAATTTTTTAGCCATTAGAGGTAGAGAAGAAGGGAATTCGGGATTTACAATCCTTTTTTTAAAGTTATTTAGCCAGATGTGAACTAGCTTTATTGCATTGCCAGTAGGAAGTCAATTTCAAACGCCTAAGTGCGAATTCGTAATCTCGGAGTGATAAGGACTGAAGTTGCGCTTTAATCTCAGTGAGTTTAATCTACGGAGTAAACTATTTGATTCCGTCTATGAAGCTCCGCCAACTTCAACTTTAATTCCAAATATTCATGCTTTCGAGTTTTTTTTTATCGTAAGCTGTTTGGCTAATAAAATGACCTCTAATGGTGGCCTTAAAGGGGTAGTCCAGTGGTGAAAAACGCATCCCTATCCTAAGGATAGGGGATAAATTTGAGATAGTGGGGGATCCGACCGCTGGGGCCCCCTGCGATCTCTCTGTAGGGGGGCCAGGCTCTCCGGCCAGATAGCGGGTGTCGACCTCCGCACGAAGCGGCGTCCGACACGCCCCCTCAATACATCTCTATGGCAGAGCCGGAGATTGCCGGCGCTTCGGCTCTGCCATAGAGTTGTATTGAGGGGGCGTGTCGGCCGCCGCTTCGTACGGAGGTCGACACGCCCCCTTCCCACGGGCTCCGTACAGGAGATCGCAGGGGGCCACATCGGTCGGACCCCACGCGATCTCAAACTTATCCCCTATCCTTAGGATAGGGGATAAGTTGTTCACCACTGGGTTCACCACTGGACTACTCCTTTAAAGGCAAACCATAATATTGGATCTGTTATATCATTAGTGTCGTTATTCTGAAAGTATGTGGATATAGCAGATGTAGTTGCATCTAAGTATTTAGGATTATTCAGAACCATAGAATTCAGTCTTCAAATGGGGACTGGATGTTGAGTGTATTTTTCTTTAATTGTAATGCTTATGGGAGAGTGGTCTTACCATTTGATTGGCATAATACTAGCATCTTCAATTAAAGGTAGTACAGACCGTGAGACTAAGCTGTAATCAATTTGTGTATACACTTTACATGGATGAGAGTAAAATGTGTATGCTTTTTCTGTAGGGTGTAGGTATTCCAGGCAAAAACTTTTTTTTATATATCAACTGGCTCTGGAAAGTTAAACAGATTTGTAAATTACTTCTATTAAAAAATCTTAATCCTTCCAATAGTTATTAGCTTCTGAAGTTGAGTTGCTGTTTTCTGTCTAACTGCTTTCTGATGACTCACCTCCCGGGAGCTGTCCAGCTCCTGTGGGGATATTCTCCCATCATGCAAGGGATATTCTCCCATCATGCACAGCTCCCATGACGTGACATCATCATTGAGCAGTTAGACAGAAAACTTCAGAAGCTAATAACTATTGGAAGGATTAAGATTTTTTAATAGAAGTAATTTACAAATCTGTTTAACTTTCCGGAGCCAGTTAATATATAAAAAAAAGTTTTTGCCTGGAATACCCCTTTAAAGTCCCCCAATACTACAATGTGACCCTCTGCTACTTTATTTACCTTACACAAAATAACAAAAGCATTTTTGCGTCTATTAGGAGCGTATACTGCAACTTAAGTATAGGTGACATTATTCAGTTGACATTTAAGAATAATATAACGTCTGTCACGATGCCGGCTGGCAGGAGGTGGATCCTCTGTGCCAGAGAGGGATTGGCGTGGACCGTGCTAGTGGACCGGTTCTAAGTCACTACTGGTGTTCACCAGAGCCCGCCGCAAAGCGGGATGGACTTGCTGCGGCGGTAGTGACCAGGTCGTATCCACTAGCAACGGCTCAACCTCTCTGACTGCTGAAGATAGGCGCGGTACAAGGGAGTAGACAGAAGCAAGGTCGGACGTAGCAGAAGGTCGGGGCAGGCAGCAAGGATCGTAGTCAGGGGCAACGGCAGGAGGTCTGGAACACAGGCTAGGAACACACAAGGGAACGCTTTCACTGGCACAATGGCAACAAGATCCGGCGAGGGAGTGCAGGGGAAGTGAGGTATACATAGGGAGTGCACAGGTGAACACACTGATTAGAACCACTGCGCCAATCAGCGGCGCAGTGGCCCTTTAAATCGCAGAGACCCGGCGCGCGCGCGCCCTAGGGAGCGGGGCCGTGTGCGCCGGGACAGGACCGACGGAGAGCGAGTCAGGTACGGGAGCCGGGGTGCGCATCGCGAGCGGGCGCCACCCGCATCGCGAATCGCATCCCGGCTGGAGGCGGTATCGCAGCGCACCCGGTCAGTGGATCTGACCGGGGCGCTGCGGGAGCGAGAGTGTAGCGAGCGCTCCGGGGAGGAGCGGGGACCCGGAGCGCTCGGCGTAACAGTACCCCCCCCCTTGGGTCTCCCCCTCTTCTTGGAGCCTGAGAACCTGAGGACCAGACTTTTATCTAGGATATTGTCCTCAGGTTCCCAGGATCTCTCTTCAGGACCACAGCCCTCCCAGTCAACCAAAAAGAAGGTTTTTCCTCTGACCTTTTTGGAGGCCAGTATCTCCTTTACAGGAAAGATGTCTGAAGAACCGGAGACAGGAGTGGGAGAGATAAGTTTAGGAGAGAAACGGTTGATGATGAGTGGTTTAAGAAGAGAAACGTGAAAGGCATTAGGAATACGAAGAGAAGGAGGGAGAAGAAGTTTATAAGAGACAGGATTAATCTGGCACAAAATTTTGAAAGGACCAAGATAGCGTGGTCCCAATTTGTAGCTGGGAACACGGAAGCGGACATATTTAGCGGAGAGCCATACCTTGTCTCCGGGAGAAAAAATGGGGGGAGCTCTTCTTTTCTTATCAGCAAACTTCTTCATGCGTGATGAAGCCTGTAAGAGAGAATTTTGGGTCTCTTTCCATATGGTGGAAAGATCACGAGTTATTTCATCCACAGCGGGCAAACCAGAGGGCAAGGGAGTAGGGAGGGGGGGAAGAGGGTGACGGCCGTACACCACGAAAAATGGGGATTTGGAAGAAGATTCAGAAACTCTGAAGTTATACGAGAATTCGGCCCATGGTAGAAGATCTGCCCAGTCATCCTGGCGGGAGGAAACAAAATGCCGTAAATAATCACCCAGGACCTGGTTAATTCTTTCTACTTGCCCATTGGATTGAGGATGATAAACAGAAGAAAAGTTTAATTTAATCTTGAGTTGTTTACAGAGAGCCCTCCAGAATTTTGACACGAATTGGACGCCTCTATCCGAGACGATCTGCGTGGGCAACCCGTGAAGACGAAAAATGTGTACAAAAAATTGTTTTGCCAACTGAGGCGCAGAAGGAAGACCAGGAAGAGGGATGAAATGTGCCATCTTGGAGAATCGATCAACGACCACCCAAACAACAGTGTTGCCACGGGATGAGGGTAAGTCTGTAATAAAGTCCATACCAATCAGAGACCAAGGTTGTTCGGGAACAGGCAGAGGATGAAGAAGACCAGCGGGCTTCTGGCGAGGAGTCTTATCCCGGGCACAGACAGTGCAGGCCCGCACAAAATCAACAACATCCGTCTCCAGAGTCGGCCACCAATAGAAACGAGAGATGAGTTGCACGGATTTCTTGATGCCCGCATGGCCTGCGAGATGGGAGGAGTGACCCCATTTGAGGATTCCGAGGCGTTGGCGTGGAGTGACGAAGGTCTTCCCTGGAGGAGTTTGCCTGATGGAGGCTGGAGAAGTGGAGATCAGGCAGTCAGGAGGAATGATGTGTTGCGGAGAGAGCTCTACTTCCGAGGCATCCGAGGAACGAGAGAGAGCATCGGCCCTGATGTTCTTATCGGCAGGCCGAAAGTGAATTTCAAAATTAAATCGGGCAAAGAACAGAGACCACCTGGCCTGGCGAGGATTCAGCCGTTGGGCAGACTGGAGATAGGAGAGATTTTTGTGATCGGTGTAAATAATAACTGGAAATCTTGATCCCTCCAGCAGATGCCTCCATTCCTCAAGTGCTAATTTAATGGCTAGTAGCTCTCGATCCCCGATGGAGTAGTTCCTCTCCGCCGGAGAGAAGGTCCTAGAAAAAAAACCACAAGTAACAGCATGCCCGGAAGAATTTTTTTGTAGAAGGACCGCTCCCGCTCCTACTGAGGAGGCATCTACCTCCAATAGGAAGGGTTTAGATGGGTCAGGTCTGGAGAGCACGGGAGCAGAAGAAAAGGCAGACTTGAGCTGTTTAAAGGCGTCTTCCGCTTGAGGAGGCCATGACTTAGGATTGGCATTCTTTTTGGTTAAAGCCACGATAGGAGCCACAATGGTGGAAAAATGTGGAATAAATTGTCTGTAATAATTGGCGAACCCCAAAAAACGTTGGATAGCACGGAGTCCGGAGGGGCGTGGCCAATCTAAGACGGCAGAGAGTTTGTCTGGATCCATTTGTAGTCCCTGGCCAGAGACCAAGTATCCTAGGAAAGGAAGAGATTGACATTCAAACAGACATTTCTCCATCTTGGCATAAAGTTGATTGTCACGAAGTCTCTGAAGAACCATGCGGACATGCTGGCGGTGTTCTTCTAGGTTGGCAGAAAAAATCAGGATATCGTCCAGATACACAACAACACAGGAATATAAGAGATCACGAAAAATTTCATTAACAAAGTCTTGGAAGACGGCAGGGGCGTTGCACAGGCCAAAGGGCATGACCAGATACTCAAAGTGTCCATCTCTAGTGTTAAATGCCGTTTTCCATTCATCCCCCTCTCTGATGCGTATGAGATTATAAGCACCTCTTAAGTCCAGTTTGGTAAAGATGTGGGCACCTTGGAGGCGATCAAAGAGTTCAGAGATAAGAGGTAGAGGGTAGCGGTTCTTTACCGTGATTTTGTTAAGACCGCGGTAGTCAATGCAAGGGCGTAGGGAGCCATCTTTTTTGGACACAAAGAAATATCCGGCTCCGGCAGGAGAGGAGGATTTGCGGATAAAGCCCTTTTTTAAATTTTCCTGGATGTACTCAGACATAGCAAGAGTCTCTGGGGCGGACAGAGGATAAATTCTGCCCCGGGGTGGAGTAGTGCCCGGGAGGAGGTCAATAGGACAGTCATAAGGCCTGTGAGGAGGAAGAGTCTCAGCTTGTTTTTTGCAAAACACATCAGCAAAGTCCATATAGGCCTTAGGGAGACCGGTTACAGGGGGAACCACAGGATCACGGCAGGGAGTACTAGTAACCGGTTTAAGGCAGTCCTTGAAACAATCTCCCCTGTGGACCAATCCAGGGTTGGGGAATGGTGTTGAAGCCAGGGTAGTCCAAGGAGAATTTCGGAAGTGCAATTGGAGAGGACCAAAAACTCAATTCTTTCGTGATGAGGTCCGATGCACATTAGGAGAGGTTCCGTGCGGTAACGCACGGCACAGTCCAATCTTTCATTGTTAACGCAATTGATGTAAAGAGGTCTGGCGAGACTGGTCACTGGGATGTTGAACCTGTTGATGAGAGAGGCCAAAATAAAGTTTCCTGCAGATCCGGAATCCAAGAAGGCCTTAGTGGAGAAGGAGAAGGTAGAGGCAGATATCCGCACAGGCACAGTAAGACGTGGAGAAGCAGAGTTGACATCAAGGACTGTTTCACCTTTGTGCGGAGTCAGCGTACGTCTTTCCAGGCGGGGAGGACGGATAGGACAATCCTTCAGGAAGTGTTCGGTACCGGCACAGTACAGGCAGAGATTCTCCATGCGGCGTCGTGTCCTTTCTTGAGGTGTCAGGCGAGACCGGTCAACTTGCATAGCCTCCACGGCGGGAGGCACAGGAACGGATTGCAGAGGACCAGAGGAGAGAGGAGCCGGGGAGAAAAAACGCCTCGTGCGAACAAAGTCCATATCCTGGCGGAGCTCCTGACGCCTTTCGGAAAAACGCATGTCAATGCGAGTGGCTAGATGAATGAGTTCATGTAGGTTAGCAGGAATTTCTCGTGCGGCCAGAACATCTTTAATGTTGCTGGATAGGCCTTTTTTAAAGGTCGCGCAGAGGGCCTCATTATTCCAGGAAAGTTCTGAAGCAAGAGTACGGAATTGCACGGCGTACTCGCCAACGGAAGAATTACCCTGGACCAGGTTCAGCAGGGCAGTCTCAGCAGAAGAGGCTCGGGCAGGTTCCTCAAAGACACTTCGAATTTCCGAGAAGAAGGAGTGTACAGAGGCAGTGACGGGGTCATTGCGGTCCCAGAGCGGTGTGGCCCATGACAGAGCTTTTCCAGACAGAAGGCTGACTACGAAAGCCACCTTAGACCTTTCAGTAGGAAACTGGTCCGACATCATCTCCAAGTGCAGGGAACATTGTGAAAGAAAGCCACGGCAAAACTTAGAGTCCCCATCAAATTTATCCGGCAAGGATAGTCGTAGGCCTGAGGCGGCCACTCGCTGCGGAGGAGGTGCAGGAGCTGGCGGAGGAGATGATTGCTGAAGCTGAGGTAGTAGCTGCTGTAGCATCACGGTCAGTTGAGACAGCTGGTGGCCTTGTTGCGCTATCTGTTGTGACTGCTGGGCGACCACCGTGGTGAGGTCGGCGACAACTGGCAGAGGAACTTCAGCGGGATCCATGGCCGGATCTACTGTCACGATGCCGGCTGGCAGGAGGTGGATCCTCTGTGCCAGAGAGGGATTGGCGTGGACCGTGCTAGTGGACCGGTTCTAAGTCACTACTGGTGTTCACCAGAGCCCGCCGCAAAGCGGGATGGACTTGCTGCGGCGGTAGTGACCAGGTCGTATCCACTAGCAACGGCTCAACCTCTCTGACTGCTGAAGATAGGCGCGGTACAAGGGAGTAGACAGAAGCAAGGTCGGACGTAGCAGAAGGTCGGGGCAGGCAGCAAGGATCGTAGTCAGGGGCAACGGCAGGAGGTCTGGAACACAGGCTAGGAACACACAAGGGAACGCTTTCACTGGCACAATGGCAACAAGATCCGGCGAGGGAGTGCAGGGGAAGTGAGGTATACATAGGGAGTGCACAGGTGAACACACTGATTAGAACCACTGCGCCAATCAGCGGCGCAGTGGCCCTTTAAATCGCAGAGACCCGGCGCGCGCGCGCCCTAGGGAGCGGGGCCGCGCGCGCCGGGACAGGACCGACGGAGAGCGAGTCAGGTACGGGAGCCGAGGTGCGCATCGCGAGCGGGCGCCACCCGCATCGCGAATCGCATCCCGGCTGGAGGCGGTATCGCAGCGCACCCGGTCAGTGGATCTGACCGGGGCGCTGCGGGAGCGAGAGTGTAGCGAGCGCTCCGGGGAGGAGCGGGGACCCGGAGCGCTCGGCGTAACAACGTCCTTCCTCATCTATCTCTACATAATGTGGTACATATGCTACCGTATCTCGGATGGCTAGGGCAACCCCCCCTTTTTTGTGTATTGCGTGTGAGTATAATACGTAGGGATATTGTTTGTGCGTTAAACGTTTGGCATCTGCTTGTAAGAGATGTGTCTCTTGTATACTTATCACATCTGTATTTAATCTCCTGGCTTCCTTCCATACCAATGTACGCTTGAAAGGAGAATTAAGACCTTTAGCATTAGTAGAAACAAACTTTATACCCATTACAGTAAAAGAAATCCCCTATATTATAGCCGCTATCCCTATTAGTCCCTACCTGCTTCCGGTTTTCAATACCATGCAAAATATACTGAGAAAAAAACGAGAAAAAACTAAAAGCTTCCCTAATGTTCCATTTTTAAAGCAAAAAGTGATGATCCATAGGTCAACCAAAACATTTTTTTTGTTTAATTTTGTTTGCAACACACATAAAAAATTGTTGGACATCTGCCAACATATTTAGCGTATGCTATACCAGCGATCATAAAGGAAAAAGAGAGAACGATCAAATTACAAGGAAATAAAAAATTGAAAAACAAAAAGAGGAGGAAGAGGGGAAGGAGAGAAAAACAAACACAAAGGGGTAAAGAGAAAAATAAAATAAAATCAACTATTATTATTCCTATTAGAGACGTTCCCTCCCTTCTTCTCCTGCATAGATATAATTATCAGGCCTCAGTGAAAATATTCATATAGTCTTAGGATTCCTTTTTTTCTTATAGGATACCGTTACCCAGTCTGTTGGCACTTGTGGTGCCGTAGTATTACTGTTGCACCCTGCTTCTTGTGTTTGGGGTGGTTTAAGACCCCATTCTTGACATAGTTCTAACTTTGAGGGTGAGGATACCACATATTTTTCACCCTTATAGGTTATTAGTACTTTTGCAAGGAACCCCCATTTGTACTGAATTTTTTGCTCTCTAAGTAAGCGGGTTCCGGGTGCAAACTCTCTTCGTTTCGCCATTGTTGCAGCTGAAAGATCTGCAAAGATAGTAATATCTTTAAATTTCTCTGGCCTTGGGGGAGGGTTCCTCATTACAAAGAGAATTTTTTCTTTTACATGATAAAAATGTACCCTAACTATTGTGTCTCTTGGGCTCGATGCTGGAAGAGCTCTAGGTTTAGGGTGTCTATGTACTCTATCCAGAATTAAATCAAGGGATGTAAGTTCAGGTAATAGTACCGCAAAGTATTCCACTAAGTAGCCCCTCAGTTCATCTTGCTTAACAGATTCCGGAATTCCTCTAAGCCGGAGGTTGTTCCTACGGGAACGATCCTCCGTGTCTGCAATTTTATTTCTTAATACTTCCACCTCTTCCTCGAGTTTTTCCACAGAGTTTGCTACTGTGTTATGGCCAGATATCAGCTTGCTCACATTTCCTTCGATTTCAGAGGTATGGTTACCTAAGGTATGAATTTCTTGTTGTATGCTGAGTACAGCTTTTTGTAGAATCACAGAAAAAGAGATTTGCAAATCAGCTAACATCTGCTTCATTGAAGCTTCTGACATTGGGGTGTTCCCCTCAGAGGTTGTTATTACAGGGGAACCATACATTTTAGCCTGTGGGCTTCTCATGTCCTTTAAGGGAGAGTCATCTTGCCGCACTGGGCTTGTAAGTAATGTCTTATAGCAGGTTAGAGGCCGTGCGGCAGAGCTAAAGGCCACTGGTGCTGACAGCTTGGCTAAAGATGGAACTCCAAGGTTTCTAGTAGCTCCATGGCTTCTTATTGGGGTAAGGAAGTGATCATGTTTAGATATAGTAGCCTGCATTCCTACCCTAGCTCCTTCAGGGTTACTCAAGGCACCTGTATTCACACTTAAATCAGTTTTGTCGCTCACCTCTCTTGTAATGATGGCACCAGGCCGAGGGAGTGATGGCCAGTCTTCTGGTTGGACCATCCGCTCCTCTAAAACACCAGCGCTCTCCTGCACCCTGCTGTTCTCCTTCATGCCTCCCGGCCCTGCCGCTTCCTCGTTTATTCCGCCCGCCTCTCCACGCAGCTGCTCGCATCCTCCCATCAATGCTGCTGTTTGAGCCTCAGAGGACACCGTACTGAACTCCTTGGTGGAGCCCAGAGGCGCTGTGTCTCTACGCGTTGCCCTGATACTCCTAGGGGTCAGAGGCGGCGTGGATACTTTTCCGGCCACCATAGCAGAGGCAGTTTCCTTGGCCTTCTCCACATCTTTACTCCGGTTCCCCGCCGGACTCGCCGCAGGGAAGTAAGTTGTAATTTTCACCGGCGTCACTGTAATCTTCTTCTGTGTTCTAGTCCTCGTCATTGCACGCCTTTTGCCCAAAGAAAAAAAGTGTTTCTCAGATAGTTGCTCTGTGCCGGGTTCTCGCTGGAGAATTAGCGGAGCTCCGTACTAGGATGCCACCGCCATGCTCAGGCTAGCCAAGCCCCCAATTACTTCTTTTCATAATACTAACCGAATATACTTTTTTGAGTGGTTTTTCAATGGCAATCTATGAGTACAGCTACAAATATGTTCCAATACGATTTTATAATCTAACTCCATATACAGTCGCAGTGTGAACAAACCTGTGGTGTGAATGCACACTAAAATGAAATAAGGCATTTCCAGAAATCACAAGTTAACTTTAGTCATGATCAATTCGAAAAGGGTCAGTTAATTTCATCTATGATCACTGCTTATAAATCTCGAAAAAAGTTACCTTGTGATTTCAGGAACTGCAGGACTCCATTTTTCTTTTTGGTGCCTACTGTTTACTCCACTAAGCCAGCGGCTTTACTCAAGCACTTCATGTATGCACATAAAAACAAAAGATAAAGTAGATTATACAAGGCAAGCAAGCACCCTCTCTACATTTTCCCTTTTTACATGAAATAGCCTAACATTTCCATGTCATCCCACATGATGTCACGCCAGGAGGCAAGAACGTTGACAATTGACCTAAATTGGGGCAGGAAAAAGTTCAATGGGTCACTCTCAACCTCCCACCATTGTTTTCTCCTCAGGAGGTCAGCAAAATCCCCATAGCAAACCTCTCCTGCTCCGGACAGTTCCTGACATGGACAGAGGTATCAGCACAGAGCGCTGTTTTGAGATAGAAAAGGTGCCAGACTACAGGTATATATGAGTCAGAGACCCCGCACTGGTCTCCTGTTCACCCACACTATAACCCGGTGTATTGGGTATAGCGTGGGTTAAAGGGGTTCTCCGGTGTTTTGACATCTTATAAGATGCCTGATCGCGGGAGTCACGCCGCTGGGAACCCCCGTGATCTTGCACACGGCACCCCGTTTATAATCAGTCCCTGGAGCGTGTTCGCTCCGGGTCTGATTACTGGCGACCACAGGGCCGACGGCGTGTGACGTCATGCCTCCGCCCCTCAATGCAAGCCTATGGGAGGGGACGTGACAGCCTCCTGCTATGGAGCTTCCCGGGGGGTACAGTGCTGCATCCAACATGGCCGCGGGTGCTACAGTCACGCGTCCTGCTGGTAGGGAAGAGCAGGACGGGCTAATGGTGGGCAATAGATATGCGGCAGTGTGCAAGGGGAGCGGTCACACTTCAACGTTTTTGTTGAAAAGCCTCCTGCTATGGAGCCCCGGGCTTCCACTTCCCGTACTAGGCCGGTGGTGGGGGTGGGAGTGAGAAAGCTATGGCCGATTCTCAGGACAGGGTGAGAAGATCCAGCAGGCGCAGCAGTGAGTCGCCACCTACTTTTGGTTCCTGCATGCAGGCAAAGCTAGCAGAATATGAGCAGCTAGGGAAAAAACTGAAAATAATAAGGGAAGATCTGAAGTTTGCCCGTTACCAGACAGATCACTCTGCCAATGCCATGAGGACAAGATTCGCGGCCAGCGTGTGTGAGCTGAAGGCAGATGAGCAGGAGGTGATGAGAGCCCGAATGCAGATCAAAGAGGGAGCGTGCATGTTTAGAGAAAAAAAAAATTAAGACCGCTTTAAAACCATGCGGACGCCTGTGAAGGAGGAAGAGGATAGCCAGGGGGAGGAAGAGTGTCTGTGTGTCACGGAGGAGAAGATGGAGGAAGGTGGTGAGGGAGATGGCAGCAGTGAGGGTGATGAGAGTGAGGGGGATGTGTGTGATACCCCATGTACCCCTAAGACCTCTGTCACCACAAGTACAGAATACATCAACCCTGCCCAAGTCGCCTTACCAGCCACCTCTGAGGAAAGTGAAAGCAGTGATGGCGGTGACAGCTGCCCGGTCGGTGGGGGGCTACTGCGTGCCATAGTGATGCAGGAGTTGCCCACCCGTCTGGAGAGTTTCAGTTTTGGCCAGGACCAAGTGGTGTGGATGGTAGGAATAACAGTGGCTTTTTTGGCAGTACAGGTGGTCTAGGCAGGGACGGCGTCTGGTCCAGCTGCCCCCCTGGTCGCCAGGAGTTATGCAAGTGTGGCGGCCGGGGGGTTCAGTGGAATCTTTACCTCCTGCATCTGGTGATGGTTAGTTGCAACGGCACCTCCAGGAAGCACTAAAGAGAGGAGAAAGGACGCTCCAGGTAGAGGGAAAGAAGATGGACCTGTCTTTTTGGGTGGAGAGACATGGTCTGGGAGCGTTCCAAGAGAGGAATGGGGAGACCGTATGGTCCCTCCAGACACCCGGGCAGGAGGTAGGTCGCAGGAATGTGGCCCGTCTGGTCTGGAAAGGCGAATATGCGTGCCCCCAAAAGGCCATGGTGGTGGAGCTTCTTTTCCAGATGGGTTTCAGGGCTGGGGACATCTTTGCCCTGATTCACCCCTCGGCTCCTCCGAGTTTGACGTCAGCTTTGTTAGGCCAGAGGGACTAGATCTCTTTTGGACTAATTATGAGCTGATGAAGGAGTCTTTAGCTCCCCTCTTGACTGGGGTATTCAATGAGTGTCTCTCCTCAGGCACGCTGCCGCAGTCAAGGAGGAGGTCAGCCCTGATTCTTCTCTCAAAGGGTAAAGATCCTAGCCGTATTGAGAATTGGAGACCCATAGCTCTTCTCAATATGGTCAGGAAGCTTCTGGCTAAGACACAGTTTAATCAGTTGGTGAAGTTTGCACCCCAGCTCCTTTCGGAGGCTCAGCACTGCTCTGTTCCAGGCACCTTAAGTGCTGTCCTTAGTGTCAGGGAGGCAGTGGAGCGGAGTAGTGCTGGTTTCTGGAAGGGGTACTTGCTGTCCCTGAATCAGGCCAAAGTGCTTGATCGGGTGAACCACGAGTACCTCTGGTTCGTCCTCCTGAGATATGGCTTACCGAGTACTTTTGTTAATTGGCTTAAGATATTGTATGCAGGGGCAGAGAGTTTCCCGCTGGTGAACGGTTGATCTGGCCGCTCTTTTGTGGTGGGGTCCGGAGTCCGTCAGGGTTGTCCTTTGAGCCTGCTTTTATACGTGTTTGCGATTGTTCCCTTTGTCCGGAGGGTAGATTGTGGGCTATTGGCGGGAGTCGTGATGAGTCTGGCGGAGCTGGATGTCGCCCAGAGAGTAGTGGCGTACGCTGATGATGTCACCATTTTCGTGTCCTTGAGAGAGGAGGTTGATGTGGTGATGTTGGAGGTGGACCGCTACTCAGAGGCATCCGGGTCTAAGATCAACCGGGATAAGTGTGAGAGTCTCTGGCAGGGAGAGGGAGATCCCACATTTGATCTCCTGGACACCCTTCCAGGGCCCCAAGAGTCAGCAAAAGTTTTGGGCATCACATTCGGCTAGCATGATTATCCCGCCAAAAACTGGTATTGTAAGCTCCAGGATGCCACTCAGAAGGTGGACCAGTGGAAGGGTTCCTCAGGGAAAGGGTACACCTGGTCAAATTGTACCTGCTCCCCTTGTTTATCTGGGCAGTGTATGTATCTTGCAGGAAGCTTACTATACTAGGATCTACAGCCTGTTTTTCCAACTGTTATGGGGGAACAGGATGAACCTAGTCAAGAGGGAGGTTACATATCGCATGAGGAGACTAGGGGGTTTATCTATGGTAAACCTGGTGGTGTTCTTAACAAACACCTTCTTGAAAGCCAACATCTCAAACCTCTGGTCAGAGAGGGCTCCTCCGTGGGTACTCTCCTGCAGGGAATAGTTTCGGCCTTTCTTCCAGGAATGGGAGACAGGAGGGCGAGTGAAGGACCTCCGTACGCCCCACAGATTTCGTAAAATTACAAACTTTAACCTTCCACCGTCCCCCAGTTCACAGATATCGCTTTTCTGTCTTCTGGGCCCGGTCTTCTGCATCCTGAAGCCCAACGCATCACATTGTGTTCAAGTTATCATCAGCTGCAGCAATGTCCCACCTCAACCAGTGATACACTGAGCACAGTGTCATGTAACTGGTCTGGGCAGCAGGGAGAAGGCGGGACCAAAGATAAAAAGTTTCATCAGAGTATACCTTTAATCTTGAGGTTTGTGTAGCTCTCCACAGGGATAATAGCTGATCACCCTAGGTTACAGAAGTGAGAATTGTGGCTGATTGACAAGCCAGCTTCTATATAAAAACACTTATTTAAATAGCATAATTCCTAAGAAGATTTCCAAAAACAAAAAAGGAAACAGATTCCAGTAGCTTGAAAAATAGAAAATTAAAACAAATTATCTTCTTGTTTTGGACGCAAGAACAAAAGCAAATACATAATGACATTATGCACACCCAAAAATGGTAATACAGTAAAATTTCTAGTTAACAGTTAGCTGATTTATGGTAACTCTGTGTTTATTAAATTTTTTGCAAAAAGTAACAGTCAGCTGATTTAACATCTAGTTGCCCTCATTTCATTGCAGCATGATTTATCAGATAACATTTTTGTATAAAAATTTGAAAGGGAAAAACAAATGTGATACTCTCTCTGAAGCAATGTCTCACAAATGTGTGCTGTGACGCTGTAACCTTCCCAAAGGCCAAAGGTTCAGTAGTAATTTAAACAAATGGTTTCCCTGGGAACATTATCCTAATTCTGCCTTCTGGCAAAACTGGGCAGTCCTGTTAACAGATCAGGGGCTTATCTAGCAGTAATTTACAAGGGGCGCAGTTTATTTGTTTGTCTCATTGATAGGTAATAAGGTTCTCAAGTTCCCTACAACTATTTAGCATATCATTGACTTAGCTAAGCTTCCTGGAAAAAGCACATTCCACAACTCTGCATTACACATCACAGCTTTGTCATTATAAATTTATGTTCAAACAAATGTAAAAATGTAACTGTAATGATAAAGTGAATTCCTGTATTTTACATTCTTTTATGTTGCTTTTAGATCAAATCCTACTTGCTCATGGATATATCTATCGGGTACATATATCTATCTGCTGCAGATTTGATGCTGTACATATCAATGTAACTAAATGACTCACCCTGTATGTGTGAATGGCGTACGGCAGTAGCACGCTGATGTCACCACTGCTGCTTCTTTACTCATTGAGACAACACGATCATCAGAAGTGTAAAACTAACCTGTTGTAATAGTGAGCGCTCCGGTTCCCTCCTCTGGATCGGAGTGCTCGCTGTCTCTGCCCCGGTCTACGGTGTCCCTGCACGTCCCGGTCAGACACGCTGACCGGGAGCGCAGGGTCTCCTCCGTCGGGGATGCGGTTAGTGTGGCGGCCGGTCCCCACACGCCGCATCCCGTGTCCACTTACCCGTGGCCCCGTCCTCATGCGCTGCCTCTGCCTCCTGGCGCGCGCGGCCCCGCTCCTTAGGGCGCGCGCCGGCTTCATGAAATTTAAAGGGCCACCGCACCATTGATTGGTGCCTGGCCCTCACTGTTCCAATAAAGGTCTCCAGCCCCTTCCTGCCCTCGCCTGATCTTTGTGCCTCGTGCCTTGTGAAAGCGTTCCATATCATTAAAGTGTTCCCTGCCTGTTGCCGACCCTTGCCTGTGACCACTGCCTCTGAACCCGTGCCGCCTGGCTAGACCTGTTGCTAGTGACTACCGCTTCACCGCTTCTGATCCTGTGCTGCCTGCCCTGACCTTTGCTACGTCTGACTTCGCTTCTGCCTATTCCTCCTGTACCGCGCATATGTCAGCAACCAGAGGGGTTGAGTCGCTATCTGGTGTAACGACCTGGGGGCTACCTGCCGCAGCAAGACCATCCTGCTTTGCGGCGGGCCCTGGTGAAGTCCAGTAGCTCCTTAGATTCTGTTCCCTGGGTACGGCCCACGCCATCACTCCTCTGGTCCAGTGGATCCACCTCCAGTCTCCAGTCCGGACCGTTACAGTAAGATCTGGCCATGGATCCCTCTGAGGTACCTCTTCCTAGCCTTGCAGATCTCACTACCGTAGTGGCTCAACAGACGCAGCAGATCGCCCAGCAAGGTCAACAGCTGGCTCAGTTGACCGCCATGGTGCAGCAGCTCCAGCCTGTACAGCAACAGCCGTCTCCTTCGCCTATGCTGGCTGCTCCACCTCAGCCAGCAGCCGTCTCCTCTTCCAGAATCCACTTGTCCTTGCCCAACAAGTATGGCGGAGATCCGAAGCAGTGCCGTGGGTTCCTGTCTCAGTGCTCACTCCACCTTGAATTAATGGCTTACCAGTTCCCGTCTGAACGTGCCAAGGTGGCCTTCATTCTCAGTCTGTTAACAGGGAAGGCCCTGGCATGGGCTACACCTTTGTGGGACCGCTCTGATCCAGCCACTATCTCCGTCCGGAATTTTTGCAGAGTTCCGCAGTGTATTCGAGGAACCTACCCGGGTGTCCTCTGCAGAGACTGCTTTGCTGAACCTGACCCAAGGAGGTTCTACCGTGGGTGATTACGCCATCCAATTCCGCACTCTTGCCTCCGAGTTGAATTGGATTGATGATGCTCTATGTGCCACATTTAAGAAGGGACTATGCAGTGAAATCAAGGATGTCCTGGCGGCACGTGAGATGCCATCTACCCTTAGTGACCTTATACTGCTGGCCACTAGGATTGACAAGCGTTTCCTGGAGAGAAAAGAGGAACTGCTGCATGAAAAGGAGAAAGCTCGTCCAAGACGTTATCCTCAGCTGGCTCCGGTTTTTCAGTGTCCACCGCAACTCTTCTCTGGGCCTCCCGCCGTGGAGGCCATGCAGGTGGATCGGTCTCGCTTGACCACTCAAGAACGGTCGTCGAAGAAATGAGAATCTGTGTCTGTACTGCGCCAGGACCGAGCATTTCCTTAGAGACTGTCCTCTCCGTCCTCCGCGTTCGGGAAATGCATGCACCTAGTGAATGTGGGAGAGGCGTTGCTAGGTGTGGATTCCTCCTCTCCACGTCTTACATTATCGGTACAGCTCACCGTGCCTGCCAAGTCCACCTTCTCTGCTACCGCCTTCCTGGATTCCGGATCTGGCGGCAATTTCATCCACGCCTCTCTGGTTGACAAGTATCAGATCCCTGTGGTTCGGTTGCCCAAGCCATGTTTCATTTCTACTGTCAACGGTGAGAGACTTTCTGCCACTGTGCAGTACCGCACTTTGCCATTACAGATGGACATCGGATTTTCGCATACAGAGACTTTGGAGTTCTTGTTCCTTCCATACTGCTCCTCAGAACTCCTCCTGGGCTTGCCATGGCTTCAGCGTCACTGTCCCATCCTGGATTGGTCCTCCGGAGAGATCCTGAGGTGGGGTTCCTCTTGCTCCGGCCGTTGCCTCAAGTCTGTTTTTTATCAAGCAACACCCCACTGTTCCTCTGCCACCTGGTCTTTCAGAGCCTTACCACTGCTTCGCTGACGTTTTGTGCAAGAAGCAAGCCGAGGTTCTTCCACCGCATAGACCCTACGATTGTCCTATGGACTTGGTGCCTGGGACTACTCCACCCCGGGGTAGAATCTACCCACTCTCACCACCAGAGACTCTCGCCATGTCGGATTACATTCGAGAAAATCTACAGAGAGGTTTTATAAGAAAATCTTCCTCTCCTGCTGGGGCTGTGTTTTTCTTTGTTACCAAAAAGGACGGCACCCTCCGTCCTTGCATAGACTACAGAGGTCTAAACAAGATTACCGTCAAGAATCGTTATCCTCTCCCCTTGATCTCTGAGCTATTTGATCGTCTCCATGGGGCTAGGATTTTCACCAAGTTGGACCTGCATGGAGCTTACAACCTGACCCGAATCCGAGAGGGTGATGAGTGGAAGACCGCTTTCAACACACGGGATGGCCATTTTGAATACCGGGTGATGCCATTCGGTCTTTGCAACGCGCCTGCGGTATTCCAAGAATTTGTCAATAACATTTTTAGAGACTTGCACTACACCTGCGTGGTTGTATACCTTGACGACATCCTCATCTTCTCCACCAACCTGGATTAACATCGGGTCCATGTTCGTCTAGTTCTTTCGCGCCTTAGAAAGAATAGACTGTACACTAAGATCGAGAAGTGTCTGTTCGAGCGGTCCAGCTTGCCCTTCCTAGGGTACATCATTTCAGCCCAGGGTCTACAGATGGACCCAGCCAACATCTCTGCGGTACTGGACTGGCCACGCCCCTCTGGTCTCCGTGCCATTCAAAGATTTTTGGGTTACATAGTTACATAGTTACATAGTTAGTATGGTTGAAAAAAGACATACGTCCATCAAGTCCAACCAGGGAATTGAAGTGAAGGGTGTAAGGGGATAAGGGAAAGGGATGTAGTTTTATAATTCTGCATAAGCATAAATGTTATTTTGTTCCAGGAATGTATCTAACCCTGTTTTAAAGCTGTTAATTGTTCCTGTTGACCAGTTCCTGAGGTAGACCGTTCCATAAATTCACAGTCCTCACGGTAAAGAAGGCATGTCGCCCCTTTAGACTAAACCTTTTCTTCTCCAGACGGAGGGAGTGCCCCCTCGTCCTTTGGGGGGGTTTAACCTGGAACAGTTTTTCTCCATATTTTTTGTATGGACCATTTATATACTTATATACGTTTATCATATCCCCCTTAAACGTCTCTTCTCAAGACTAAACAATTGTAACTCCTTTAATCGCTCCTCATAGCTAAGATGTTCCATGCCCCATATTAGTTTAGTCGCACGTCTCTGCACCCTTTCCAACTCCGCAGTGTCCCTTTTATGAACAGGCGACCAAAACTGAACAGCATATTCCAGGTGAGGCCGTACCAATGCTTTATAAAGGGGGAGTATTATGTCCCTGTCCCTCGAGTCCATGCCTCTTTTTATACATGACAATATCCTGCCGGCTTTGGAAGCAGCAGCCTGACATTGCATGCTATTCTGTAGTCTGTGATCTACAAGTATACCCAGATCCTTCTCTACCAGTGACTCTGCCAGTTTAATCCCCCCTAAGACATACGATGCATGCATGTTCTTAGTACCCTAATGCATAGCTTTACATTTATCCACATTGAACCTCATTTGCCAAGTGGATGCCCAGACACTTAGTCTATCCAAGTCATCCTGTAAATTATGCACATCCTCTATAGACTGTACCATGCTACAAAGCTTGGTGTCATCTGCAAAGATAGAAACAGAGCTGTTAATATCATCCTCTATATCATTGATAAATAAATTAAACAACAGCGGGCCCAGTACTGAACCTTGGGGTACACTACTAATTACCGGGGACCAATCAGAGTATGAATCATTAACCACCACTCTCTGGGTACGATCCATGAGCCAGTGTTCAATCCAGTTACAAACTAAAGTTTCCAAGCCCAAGGACCTTAACTTACCTGTCAGACGTCTGTGAGGGACAGTATCAAACGCTTTGGCAAAATCCAGAAACACTATATCCACAGCCATTCCTCTGTCAAGGCTTCTACTCACCTCTTCATAAAAGCAAATTAGATTGGTTTGACAACTTCTATCCTTAGTAAACCCATGCTGGCTATCACTTATAGTACTATTATCCCCTATGTATTCCTGTATGTAATCCCTTATAAGTCCTTCAAACAATTTACCCACAATGCACGTTAGACTTACCGGTCTATAATTGCCTGGCAAAGACCTAGAGCCCTTCTTGAAGATTGGTACCACATTCGCCTTGCGCCAGTCCCTTGGCACAATACCAGACACCAGAGAATCTCTAAATATCATGAACAAGGGTACAGATATTACTGAACTTACCTCTCTAAGAACTCTTGGGTGTAGTCCATCCGGCCCTGGAGATTTGCTTACATTTACTTTACTTAACTTACCTTGTACCATCTCTACATTAAGCTAGTTCATTACATTACAGGGTTTCACCAATTATTATAGGCAATTCATTCCCCATTATTCCACTCTGGTGTCTCCCATAGTAGCTTTGACCAAGAAAGGGGCTAATCCTAAATCATGGCCTTCTCAAGCTGAAGAGGCCTTCCAGTCTTTGAAAGCCTCTTTTGCCACCGCACCTGTACTCTCCAGACCTGACCCCACTAAGCCATTTTCACTGGAAGTGGATGCCTCCTCTGTGGGAGCCAGAGCTGTACTTACCCAAAAGTCACCCAGGGGCAAGACACTCACTTGCGGCTTTTACTTCAAGACCTTCACTCCCGCCTAGAGAAACTATTCTATTGGTGACAGAGAACTGCTGGCCAAAAAAATGGCACTTGAGGAGTGGAGGCATCTTCTTGATAGCTCCATCCACCCTGTGAGTATTTTCACGGACCACAAGAACCTTGTCTACCTCCAATCCGCTCAAAGGCTGAATCCACGTCAGGCTCTCTGGTCGTTGTTCTTTGCTCGCTTTAATTTCATTTTCGTCCAGCGAGCAAGAATATCAGGGCGGATGTCCTTTCCCGCTCTTCCAATGTGGTGGGTGACGAAACTACTCCCCAACATTTAATTCCATCTGAGCGCATTATTGCCGTTGCTCCAGTGGATCTGCGCTCTCTCCCTCCAGGCAAGTCCTATGTCCCCCCACGTCAGCGGCTACGTGTCCTCAAGTGGGGCCATGCCTCTTTATTTGCAGGTCATCCTGGGGTACAGAAGTCTCTCCAGCTTATCTCCCAAAGATACTGGTGGCCCACTATGGAGAAAGATGTCTCGGACTATGTCCAAGCCTGTATGATTTGTGCTCGGGACAAGTCACCTCGCCAGAAGCCAGCTGGTTTTCTCTTACCCCTCCCTATTCCTGAGACTCTGTGGTCCCATATCGCCATTGACTTTGTTACCGACCTTCCCTCCTCCAATGGAATGACAGTCATTTGGGTCGTGGTAGATCGCTTCTCGAAGACGGCCCACTTTATACCTCTGCCTGGTCTTCCGGCCGCGCCAGCATTGGCCAAACAGTTTTTCCAACACATGTTCCGCCTCCATGGTCTCCCCAAGCACATTGTCTCAGACCGAAGGGTACAGTTTGTTTATAAATTCTGGAGGGCGCTATGTGGTCAGCTCGGGGTCAAGTTGGACTTTTCATCTTCCCATCACCCTCAGTCCAATGGCCAAGTGGAACGGGTGAATCACATTTTGGGAGATTATCTACGCCACTTTGTCTCCTCACGCCACAGTGACTGGTCCGATCTGCTTCCCTGGGCAAAATTTTCCTATAATTACAAACACTCCTCTGCCTCTAACAAGTCTCCATTTTTTGTAGTCTTTGGTCGCCACCCTATTCCACCGCTGCTGCTGACTTCCTCTTCTCCCGTACCCGCAGTTGACGACCTTGTCCGTGATTTCTCTTCTGTCTGGCGAGAGACTCGCACCGCTTTCCTCAAAGCCTCTGCCCGAAAGAAGTCTCAGGCAGACAAGAAACGCAGAGCTTCTCCAGAGTTCTTCCCTGGTGACAAGATGTGGCTCTCCTCCAAATATATACGATTTAAGGTCCCAAGCTACAAGTTGGGTCCCCGCTACTTGGGACCCTATAGAATCAAGAAACAAATCAATCCGGTGTCCTACCAACTCCATCTTCCTCCTTCCCTCAGGATTCCCAGCTCTTTCCATGTCTCCCTTCTAAAGCCTGCCATCTTTTACCGCTTCACCCCCAAGGTCTCTTCCCCTACCCCTGTGACCGGCACAACCAATGTGTTCTCTGTCAAGGAAATTTTGGCATCCAAGCTCATCCGGGGAGGAAGATTTTTCTTGGTTGACTGGGAGAGCTGCGGTCCTGAGGAGAGATCTTGGGAGCCTGAGGAGAACATCTTGGACCGCAGCCTAATCCCCAGTTTTCTTGGTACCAAAAGGAGGGGGAGGCCTAAGGGGGGGTACTGTAACAGTGAGCGCTCCGGTCCCCTCCTCTGGATCGGAGCGCTCGCTGTCTCTGTCCCGGCCGAAGGTGTCCCTGACACACTGACCGGGAGCGCAGGGTCTCCTCCGTCGGGGATGTGGTTAGTGTGGCGGCCGGTCCCTACACACGCCGCATCCCGTGTCCACTTACCCGTGGCCCGTCCTCATGCGCTGCCTCCCGGTGCGCGTGGCCCCGCTCCTTAGGGCGCGCGCGCCGGCTTCATGAAATTTAAAGGGCCAGCGCACCATTGATTGTTGCCTGGCCCTCACTGTTCCAATAAAGGTCTCCAGCCCCTTCCTGCCCTCGCCGGATCTTTGTGCCTCGTGCCTAGTGAAAGCGTTCCATATCATTAAAGGGTTCCATGCCTGTTGCCGACCCTTGCCTGTGACCACCGCCTCTGAACCCGTGCTGCCTGCCTAGACCTGTTGCTAGTGACTACCGCTTCTGATCCTGTGCCGCCTGCCCTGACCTTTGCCACATCTGACTTCGCTTCTGCCTGTTCCTCCTGTACAGTGCATATCTCAGCAACCAGAGGGGTTGAGTCGCTATCTGGTGGAATGACCTGGGGACTACCTGCCGCAGCAAGACCATCCCGCTTTGCGGCGGGCCCTGGTGAAGACCAGTAGCTCCTTAGATTCCGTTTCCTGGGTACGGCCCACGCCATCACTCCTCTGGTCCAGTGGATCCACCTCCAGTCTCCAGTCCGGACCGTTACACCTGTCTCTTAGATCGTCATGAGACAGGTTAGTTTTACCCTACTGATGATCGTGTTGTTACAATAGTAATCCTGCTCAGTACGAGAGGAACCGCAGGTTCAGGAATTTGGTGTATGTGCTTCTTCACTCAGCCTGGCTGCGCGCAGGCTTGGGGAAGCAGCAGTGGTGATGTCAATGTGCTCTTGGAGCGCCGCCGTGCACCAAGCCTGCTGTCAAAATGAGAAGGATAACGGGTGAACGAGACCACGGATATGAGATAGGTTAGTATCGTGGCTAGCGGGCTAGCACTTCATGATCATAAAGTACACTAACAACCTGTTAGTTTAATTAATGTAGCTGAGAAGCCTTAGATCATTGTGCATGTTATGGATGTGCGACAATGTCTGTTTTCTCTATTTGAATTCACATTGTGTTTTCTATTTTTTCTTATTTTATTTTTTTACTTGGTCAGCACTCTGCTCCTCCCCCTCAGCCCAGGCCTATATTAATTGGCGGGAAGCTGCATAGGGCCCCATTCTTCCTAGCAGTCTCCCAGTCTCTAACTGGGAGCACATGGTGAGCTTTTACACCTGTTCACCCTGGTGTCGTGCTTTGCGGCGACCATTGCTGCCGTGGCACAGTATCTGTGGGGAGGCGCAGCCCTGGGGCTGGTTTGAGTGGCATTGGGGCTGCTCTGCCAGTGGGTCATTCCCCCTGTGGGCACTGGTGTTGCGGCGGTGGTGGTCGCCGCTCAGTGCGACGCCATTTTATGCTAGGGATGTTAGGGACCCGCTACTTATAGGTGGCCGTGACGTGGCTAGCGGGCTTGCACTTCATGATCATAAAGTACACTAAGGGCCTGTTAGTTTAACCCCTTAAGGACGCAGGGTTTTTCAGTTTTTGCATTTTCGTTTTTTCCTCCTTACCTTTTAAAAATCATAACCCTTTCAATTTTCCACCTAAAAATCCATATTATGGCTTATTGTTTGCGTAACCAATTCTACTTTGCAGTGACATTAGTCATTTTACCCAAAAATCCATGGCGAAACAGAAAAAAAAGTAATTGTGCGACACAATCGAAGAAAAAACGCAATTTTGGAACTTTTGGTGGCTTCCGTTTCTACGCAGTGCATATTTCGGTAAAAATGACACCTTATCATTATTCTGTAGGTCCATATGGTTAAAATGGTACCCTACTTATATAGGTTTCACTTTGGCGTACTTCTGGAAAAAATCATAACTACATGCAGGAAAATTTACAGATTCCCTTTAAAGTGTACCTGTCATTTGCAAAAACTTTTTATATAATGTAGATAATGCCATTATATGTATATTTTTAATATACATTGGTTAAGAAATCTGTATATTTTTAGGTGAAAAAATGCTTTCCCTGCAGAGACAAAATACAGGAAGTGTGGACTTGTCCTTAGTGCACAGACCCTGCTTGTCCACCCACAGCAGAAAATCCACAGCATTTTCGCATGAGTCCACAACATCAAGGCAGGCTTTATACTGTGAAATCTGCGAGTGGTCTGCACCAACTCAATCTGCTGGAATTATTGTGCGTAATTTCTAAATTTAATTATGCTTGGAAATTCCAAAGTGTGAACCGAGCCTAAATCTTCACTAGATTCTGCAACTTTTGGTATGGAGCTGTTACAGTCCCGTCTGCTAGTCATTGCCGGGACCCTGGGCTAATAGTGTGTGGCACCGATCGTTGTGCCGCATGCTTTTAACCCTTCAGATGTGGCGATCAAACTTGACCGCCGCATCTGAAAGTGAAAGTAAACTCTTCCCGGCAGCTCAGTCGGGCGGATCGGGACATTGAGATAAAACCGCGATGTCCCGATCAGCTAGGATGCGAGCGGAGACCCCCTACCTTGCTCCGTCGCATGATCTGGGTTTGATTGCTCCAAGCCTGAGCTACAGGCTTGAGCAATCGAGCCCCTATCTCACTGATCCATGCAAAGCTATGGCTTTGCAGGTATCAGGTTAAAAGGTCAGTGTGTGCAGTGTTATAGGTCCCTATGGGAGCTATAGCACTGCAAAAAAAAAAGTGAAAAAAAAAAGTGAACAAAGGTCATTTAACCCCTTCCCTAATACAAGTTTGAATCCCCCCCTTTTCCCATAAAAAAAACTGTGTAAATAAAAATAAACATATGTGGTATTGCCGCGTGCATAAATGTCCGAACTATAAAAATATATCGTTAATTAAACCGCACGGTCAATGGCGTACGCGCAAAATAGTCCAACATAGCGTATTGTTGGTCACTTTTTATATAATAAAAAAATGAATAAAAAGCGATCAAGAAATCCGATCAATGCAAAAATGGTACCGATAAAAACATCAGAACACGGCGCAAAAAATTAGCCCTAATACCGGCCCGTACACAGAAAAATAAAAAAGTTATAGGGGTCAGAACATGACAATTTTAAACGTATAACTTTTCCTGCATGTAGTTATGATTTTTTTCAGAAGTACGAGATCAGGAGGAGGAGGAGGGGCTACCTGAGCGCGATGGGAATGCTGATCGTAACGATGTGAGGTGCTATCCCACGCTTTCTCTGGCAATATTACTCGGGACATTGAACATTATAATGGACTGAAAAGACTTCCCAGGATAAAAGAATTGTGAATACCAGTCATAGCATGACAAGAAGCAAAAGTAAGAAGGCGAGCCCAGCGAAAGTAACAACTTACTTTTCACCGGTGCAGCAGGCAACAAGAAGCGGATAAGCCAGAATTCCCAATCCGCGCCAGAGATCTCCTGGGACTGGTAAATCGGGGCACCCGGAGATGACGTCAGTGGCAGCCGCCAGATGCAGCCCGAGTACGGGACGTGCGGCTGCACACTCAGCCGTGAAGGACCATGGCGCCGTGACCAGAGAGGGAGGAAACCCTAGAGAACCAGCAAGTGGGAGAGCAGTGGTGAGAGCGCTGAAGGACCCGGAGAGCATACAGAGCGTACCAGCCCGGGAGCTACATGCAGAGGAGGCTAGCACTCAGCTTTCCACCCAAGGAGATGTTCGATCCCAGGAATCAACTTGCAGCACGGAGGTGAGTGTGTTGGAGGAGCCAGCTGCTGCTGGAGGATATTCGGAAGGAAAAGAACTTATGAGTCTGCAGATGGGGGAAGGGAATTATGAAAAAGAGGATGATATTATAAATAAGGGAACTATGAGCGATGAAGATATAAATCCTCAGCTATCTAACTCTGCTATAGCAACTGCCCACAGTAGACCAGATATGGATAAGATCACCACGTCCTCTAATTCAACTAGACGCCCTGTGCTAATAGAAAGAACTGAGAGCTTGGTTGAGGGATTTCCAACCTTGGCAAAATTATCAGCTCCTATTGCATTTACCCCTGCTGCAAGAGCAACTAATAAAATGAAACCTCTGTTTCAGTCGCCATCCCCAACACACTCACAAGAGACATTATCTGTTAAATCCCCATGGAGTAATAAGTTGGGGGAAAACCACTTTGTGGATATGACTCCTGTTACAGAATTTTCCATGAGACAAATGCTGGGAGAACTACAGCAATCATTTGCAGGAATTTAAAAAAATGCTGTAGATAATATTCATATGGAGATACAGCACCTAGGATCTCGCACATCACAGGTCGAGCAGAAACTTGACGAGGTCATTGAGGTGCAGAAGGTAGCAGATGATAAAGTAAACAAATTAAGGGAGGAAATAGAAACCCTAAATGCCAACGTTACAAGCATGGAGGACAGGCCGCGTAGAAATAACCTGAGGCTGCGGGGGGTACCTGAAGAAATAAGGAATGAGCATTTAAATGGATATGTGCTAGAGTTTTTTTCCCATCTGCTACCTCAACATTCAGCTATGGACTTGACAATTGATAGGGCGCACAGATTGCCCAAACCAAAAACATTACCAACAACTATACCCAGAGACGTAATAATCAGAGTCCACTTTTTCATATAAAAGAGAAAATCTTGCAGGCATCTAGAAATCAAAAGCAAGTCCCTGAGAAATGTAAAAATATTTCACTTTACGCAGACCTTTCTGCAACTACACTTGCTAAAAGGAGGGAGTTCTCGGAGGGTACCAAGATTCTGCGGGAACAAGGTATTATTTACAAGTGGGGCTTTCCAGTGAAGATCTTGGTTACGTACAAAGGGGAAAAAATATTGGCAACAAGTGCTAAAGCACTAATGGATTTGTGTGTTGGTTGGGGCCTGATTGTACAGCCCAACATACAAAAAGCAACCCTCATTGAGGCATCTAATTTGACGCCAGTGTGGACAATGGTAAAGAATACGGAAAAGAATTTGCCCCAGCAAGAGGGAACATAAAAAGATTGAAGAATGAGAGACGCAAGCTATAGAGGGGGGTCATGCTGAACAGGGGATTAGTTATTTGAGGACTTGATACTTTGTATTAGTTTTTCAATGTTTTTTTTTTTTTTTCCACTTATTTTCAATAGGCCGGATTAGCCTCAAATGTAACAGATGTATAATTTCCATCTATTCTCCTATAGGGCGTGGATGCAACGCCATGTAGAAAATATTTTTCTTTTTTGTATGACTTTGTTAAATCCTGTCCATCTATCCTTGTGTTAGGATTCGGCTAGCTGGATGTGGATCCTCTGTGTCAGCGAGGGATTGGCGTGGACCGCGTCCGTGGACCGGTTCTAGGGTTGCTACTGGTTTTCACCAGAGCCCGCCGCAAAGCGCGATGGTCTTGCTGCGGCGGTAGCAACCAGGTCGTATCCACCGGCAACGGCTCAATCTCGCTGACTGCTGAGAAGGCGTGGGACAGAAGGACTAGACAGAGGCAAGGTCAGACGCAGCAGAAGGTCAGGGCAGGCGGCAAGGTTTGTAGTCAATGACGATAGCAGGAGTTCTGGAACATAGGCTTTGGACAACACTAAACGCTTTCTCTGGCACAAGGCAACAAGATCCGGCAAGGAAGTGCAGGGGAAGTGAGGTTATAGAGACAGGGAGCAGGTGGAAGCTAATTAGACTAATTGGGCCAGGCACCAATCACTGGTGCACTGGCCCTTTAAATCTTAGAGAGCTGGCGTGCGCGCGCCCTAGAGAGCGGAACCGCGCGCGCCAGAACATGACAGCCGGGGACCGGGACGGGTAAGTGGCTTGGGATGCGATTCGCGAGCGGGCGCGTCCCGCTATGCGAATCGCATCCCCATCGCGAATGTCAGTGCAGCGCTCCCGGTCAGAGGGTCTGACCGGGGCGCTGCAAAGAGGAGAACGCCGCGAGCGCTCCGGGGAGGAGCAGGGACCTGGAGCGCTCGGCGTAACACCTTGTTTCTTTCTCTTAAATATCTCTGCCTCCTTCAAGTTGGTCTAACCCACAGTCTGTATAGCTATAACAATGGAAGAAAGCTTTGGTACTAGAGAGTTAAAATAAAATGTATTGATGGTATTCACTCTCCTTTCATTAAATGTTAAGGATCTGAATTCACCTTTTAAGAGGTCCTTGCTCTTCAGGGAGCTTAAGTCTCAGAAGGCGGACATTTGTTGTATACAGGAGACTCACCTTGAAGAAAGAGACCTCTTGTCACGATGCCGGCTGGCAGGTAGTGGATCCTCTGTGCCAGAGAGGGATTGGCGTGGACCGTGCTAGAGGATCGGTTCTAAGTCACTACTGGTTTTCACCAGAGCCCGCCGCAAAGCGGGATGGTCTTGCTGCGGCGGTAGTGACCAGGTCGTATCCCCTAGCAACGGCTCAACCTCTCTGGCTGCTGAAGATAGGCGCGGTACAAGGGAGTAGACAGAAGCAAGGTCGGACGTAGCAGAAGGTCGGGGCAGGCAGCAAGGATCGTAGTCAGGGGCAACGGCAGAAGGTCTGGAATCACAGGCAAGGAACACACAAGGAACGCTTTCACTGGCACTAGGGCAACAAGATCCGGCGAGGGAGTGAAGGGGAAGTGAGGTGATATAGGGAAGTGCACAGGTGTAAACACTAATTGGAACCACTGCACCAATCAGCGGTGCAGTGGCCCTTTAAATCGCAAAGACCCGGCGCGCGCGCGCCCTAGGGAGCGGGGCCGCGCGCGCCGGGACAGAACTGACGGGGAGCGAGTAAGGTACGGGAGCCGGGGTGCGCATCGCGAGCGGGCGCTACCCGCATCGCGAATCGCATCCCGGCCGGAGGTGGTAACGCAGCGCCCCGGGTCCGTGGAACCGACCGGGGCGCTGCAGTGAGGGAAGTGTAGCGAGCGCTCCGGGGAGGAGCGGGGACCCGGAGCGCTCGGCGTAACAGTACCCCCCCCCTTGGGTCTCCCCCTCTTCTTGGGGCCTGAGAACCTGAGGATCAGACTTTTGTCCAGGATATTGTCCTCAGGTTCCCAGGACCTCTCTTCTGGACCACAACCCTCCCAATCCACTAAAAAAAAAGTTCTTCCCCTGACCTTTTTAGAGGCCAAAATCTCTTTAACAGAGAAGATGTCCGAGGAGCCGGAAACAGGAGTGGGAGGAACAGATTTAGGAGAAAAACGGTTGAGGATGAGAGGTTTAAGAAGAGAGACGTGAAAGGCATTAGGGATACGAAGAGAAGGAGGAAGAAGAAGTTTGTAAGAGACAGGATTAATTTGACACAAAACTTTAAAAGGACCAAGATAGCGTGGTCCCAACTTATAGCTCGGGACACGGAAACGGACATATTTAGCGGAGAGCCATACCTTGTCTCCAGGGGAAAAAATGGGAGGAGCTCTTCTTTTCTTATCTGCGAATCTCTTCATGCGAGAAGAAGCCTGTAAGAGAGAATTTTGGGTCTCTTTCCATATGGTGGAAAGATCACGAGAAATTTCATCCACAGCGGGCAGACCAGAGGGCAAGGGGGTAGGGAGGGGGGGAAGAGGGTGACGGCCGTACACCACGAAAAACGGAGATTTGGAGGAAGATTCAGAGATTCTGAAATTATACGAGAATTCGGCCCAAGGTAGAAGATCTGCCCAGTCATCCTGGCGGGAGGAAACAAAATGTCGTAAATAGTCACCCAAGATCTGGTTAATTCTCTCTACTTGTCCATTGGATTGAGGATGGTATGCAGAAGAAAAATTTAATTTAATCTTGAGTTGTTTACAGAGAGCCCTCCAGAATTTAGACACAAATTGGACGCCTCTATCCGAGACGATCTGTGTAGGCAACCCGTGAAGACGAAAAATGTGTACAAAAAATTGTTTAGCCAACTGAGGCGCTGAAGGAAGACCAGGAAGAGGGATGAAATGTGCCATTTTGGAGAATCGATCAACGACCACCCAAATAACAGTGTTGCCATGGGATGGGGGTAAGTCAGTAATAAAATCCATACCAATCAGAGACCAAGGTTGTTCGGGGACAGGTAGAGGATGAAGAAAACCAGCGGGCTTCTGGCGAGGAGTCTTATCCCGGGCACAGATAGTGCAGGCTCGCACAAAGTCCACCACATCAGTCTCTAGAGTCGGCCACCAATAGAAGCGAGAGATGAGTTGCACAGATTTCTTGATGCCCGCATGACCTGCGAGATGGGAGGAGTGACCCCATTTGAGGATCCCAAGGCGTTGGCGTGGAGAAACAAAGGTCTTTCCTGGAGGAGTTTGCCTGATGGAGGCTGGAGAAGTGGAAATCAGGCAGTCAGGAGGAATGATGTGTTGAGGAGAGAGTTCAATTTCAGAGGCATCTGAGGAACGAGAGAGAGCATCGGCCCTAATGTTTTTATCAGCAGGCCGAAAGTGAATTTCAAAATTAAATCGGGCAAAGAACAGAGACCACCTGGCCTGACGAGGATTCAGCCGTTGGGCAGACTGGAGGTAGGAGAGGTTCTTGTGATCGGTGTAAATAATAACTGGAAATCTTGATCCCTCCAGCAGATGCCTCCATTCCTCAAGTGCTAATTTAATGGCTAGAAGCTCTCGATCCCCGATGGAGTAGTTCCTCTCCGCCGGAGAGAAGGTCCTGGAAAAAAAACCACAAGTAACAGCATGCCCGGAAGAGTTTTTTTGTAGAAGGACAGCTCCAGCTCCCACTGAGGAGGCATCAACCTCCAATAGGAAGGGTTTAGATGGGTCAGGTCTGGAGAGCACGGGAGCCGAAGAAAAGGCAGACTTGAGTCGTTTAAAGGCGTCTTCCGCTTGAGGAGGCCAAGACTTGGGATCGGCATTTTTTTTTGTTAAAGCCACAATAGGAGCCACAATGGTAGAAAAATGTGGAATAAATTGCCTGTAATAATTGGCGAACCCCAAAAAACGTTGGATGGCACGGAGTCCGGAGGGGCGTGGCCAATCTAAGACGGCAGAGAGTTTATCTGGGTCCATTTGTAGTCCCTGGCCAGAGACCAAGTATCCTAGAAAAGGAAGAGATTGGCATTCAAACAGACATTTCTCTATTTTGGCATAGAGTTGATTATCACGAAGTCTCTGAAGAACCATACGGACATGCTGGCGGTGTTCTTCAAGATTGGCAGAAAAAATCAGGATATCGTCCAGATATACAACAACACAGGAGTATAGTAGATCACGAAAAATTTCATTAACAAAGTCTTGGAAGACGGCAGGGGCGTTGCATAGACCAAAGGGCATGACCAGATACTCAAAGTGTCCATCTCTGGTGTTAAATGCCGTTTTCCATTCATCCCCCTCTCTGATGCGGATGAGATTATAAGCACCTCTTAAGTCCAGTTTGGTAAAAATATGGGCACCTTGGAGACGATCAAAGAGTTCAGAGATGAGGGGTAGGGGGTAGCGGTTCTTAACCGTGATTTTATTAAGACCGCGGTAGTCAATGCAAGGACGTAGAGAGCCATCTTTTTTGGACACAAAGAAAAATCCGGCTCCGGCAGGAGAGGAGGATTTACGGATAAAGCCCTTTTTTAAATTTTCTTGGACGTATTCAGACATGGCAAGAGTCTCTGGGACGGACAGAGGATAGATTCTGCCCCGGGGTGGAGTAGTGCCCGGGAGGAGGTCAATGGGACAATCATAAGGCCTGTGAGGAGGTAGAGTCTCAGCTTGTTTTTTGCAAAAAACGTCCGCAAAGTCCATATAGGCCTTAGGGAGACCGGTTACATGAGGAAGCACAGGGACACGGCAAGGTTTACTGGGAACCGGTTTTAAGCAGTCCTTGGAACAAGAGGGCCCCCAACTCTTGATCTCCCCAGTGGACCAATCCAGGATTGGGGAATGGAGTTGAAGCCAGGGAAGTCCAAGAAGGATTTCAGAAGTGCAATTGGGGAGGACCAACAGTTCAATCCTCTCGTGATGAGATCCGATGCACATTAGAAGGGGCTCCGTGCGGAAACGTATAGTACAGTCCAATCTTTCATTGTTTACACAATTGATGTAGAGGGGTCTGGCGAGACTGGTCACCGGGATGTTGAACCTGTTGACGAGAGAGGCTAAGATGAAATTTCCTGCAGATCCAGAGTCCAAGAAGGCCACAGCAGAGAAGGAGAAGGCAGAGGCAGACATCCGCACAGGCACAGTAAGACGTGGAGAAGCAGAGTAGACATCAAGGACTGTCTCACCTTTGTGCGGAGTCAGCGGACGTCTTTCCAGGCGGGGAGGACGGATAGGACAATCCTTCAGGAAGTGTTCGGTACTAGCACAGTACAGGCAGAGATTCTCCATGCGGCGTCGTGTCCTCTCTTGGGGTGTCAGGCGAGACCGGTCGACCTGCATAGCCTCCACGGCGGGAGGCACAGGAACAGATTGCAGGGGACCAGAGGAGAGAGGAGCCGGGGAGAAGAAACGCCTCGTGCGAACAGAGTCCATATCCTGGCGGAGCTCCTGACGCCGTTCGGAAAAACGCATGTCAATGCGAGTGGCAAGATGGATGAGTTCATGTAGGTTAGCAGGGATTTCTCGTGCGGCCAGAACATCTTTAATGTTGCTGGATAGGCCTTTTTTAAAGATCGCGCAGAGTGCCTCATTATTCCAGGATAATTCTGAAGCAAGGGTACGGAACTGTACGGCATACTCGCCAACGGAAGAATTACCCTGGACCAGGTTCAACAGGGCAGTCTCAGCAGAAGAGGCTCGGGCAGGTTCCTCAAAGACACTTCGAATTTCCGAGAAGAAGGAGTGTACAGAGGCAGTGACGGGGTCATTGCGGTCCCAGAGCGGTGTGGCCCAAGCCAGGGCTTTTCCAGACAGCAGGCTGACTACGAAAGCCACCTTAGACCTTTCAGTGGGGAACTGGTCCGACATCATCTCCAAGTGTAATGAACATTGGGAAAGAAAGCCACGGCAAAACTTAGAGTCCCCATCAAATTTATCCGGCAAGGATAGTCGTATTCCAGAAGCGGCCACTCGCTGCGGAGGAGGTACAGGAGCTGGCGGAGGAGATGATTGCTGGAGCTGTGGTAGTAACTGTTGTAGCATAACAGTCAGTTGAGACAGCTGTTGGCCTTGTTGCGCAATCTGTTGTGACTGCTGGGCGACCACCGTGGTGAGGTCAGCGACAACTGGCAGAGGAACTTCAGCGGGATCCATGGCCGGATCTACTGTCACGATGCCGGCTGGCAGGTAGTGGATCCTCTGTGCCAGAGAGGGATTGGCGTGGACCGTGCTAGAGGATCGGTTCTAAGTCACTACTGGTTTTCACCAGAGCCCGCCGCAAAGCGGGATGGTCTTGCTGCGGCGGTAGTGACCAGGTCGTATCCCCTAGCAACGGCTCAACCTCTCTGGCTGCTGAAGATAGGCGCGGTACAAGGGAGTAGACAGAAGCAAGGTCGGACGTAGCAGAAGGTCGGGGCAGGCAGCAAGGATCGTAGTCAGGGGCAACGGCAGAAGGTCTGGAATCACAGGCAAGGAACACACAAGGAACGCTTTCACTGGCACTAGGGCAACAAGATCCGGCGAGGGAGTGAAGGGGAAGTGAGGTGATATAGGGAAGTGCACAGGTGTAAACACTAATTGGAACCACTGCACCAATCAGCGGTGCAGTGGCCCTTTAAATCGCAAAGACCCGGCGCGCGCGCGCCCTAGGGAGCGGGGCCGCGCGCGCCGGGACAGAACTGACGGGGAGCGAGTAAGGTACGGGAGCCGGGGTGCGCATCGCGAGCGGGCGCTACCCGCATCGCGAATCGCATCCCGGCCGGAGGTGGTAACGCAGCGCCCCGGGTCCGTGGAACCGACCGGGGCGCTGCAGTGAGGGAAGTGTAGCGAGCGCTCCGGGGAGGAGCGGGGACCCGGAGCGCTCGGCGTAACACCTCTTTAGATTAAATAACAAGGAGTATTCTAATGTTGTTTCTTCACCCGCAGCACACAAGAGAGGAGGGGTTTCTGCACTTATAAAAGACTCACTTGCAGCGACCGTATTTAGTTCACATGTGGACCCAGAAGGTCGGTATGTTGTAGTTATATTAACTATTAACAATAGAATGAATACAATAGTAGCAGTTTACAGCCCGAACCAGAAACAGCATACTTAAAAAAAAAAAAAATATTGAGCATTGTTCAAAAATCCAAGAAAGGTATTTTAATTATCTGTGGAGACTTCAACAATGCTCAGTGGCCCTCAGTGGATACCTCCAGCCCACGCCTGGTTGATGAGCCAACCTTATTTGTTAAAACTCTTATTAAAAATAATCTATATGACCCATGGCGGGTTCAACACCCAGGCGAACGGGATTATACATTTTATTACCCAAGACACAAGACCTACTCAAGAATTGATTATTTCTTTGTGGAGAAGAATTCTTTGGGACTGGTGTAGGCAACTGAGATAGGCCCAATTACATGGTCTGATCATAGCCCAATATTGCTCAAAATTAACAATTGCGTGTTTTTCCAAGGGCTAGAGTTTGGCGGTTGAATACACAATTACTGCAACATATTGATTATCTCCAACCAACAATAGAAAATATAAAACAATATTTCTTACAAAACGACACAAAGGAGATCTCGGATACAATATTATGGTGCGCCCACAAAGCCACTTTAAGAGGGCACTTTATAAAGCAAGACATACATCTTAGGAAAAAACAAACAAAGAGTGAAATTGGTATCCAAACAAAGATAGCGGAGCTCCACAATGTGAATAAACTTAAATTTGATTAAAAAAAAGGGGGAAATCTCAGACCTAACTCGCCAATTAAAAGAACTACAGTTAAATAAATTTACCCAGGCTAGGGATCAACATAAGTTATCCCACTATGCATATGGAAATAAAACAGGAGCCCACTTAGCAAAACAACTAAAGGTACAACAACTCAGAAGACACATTCCTTTTTTATACAATTCAAAAGGGGATAAGGTGACAGACCCAGACGGAATTTGCTAAATACTACTGGGAATTATATCATTTAAAAGAAGACCCCTCAACTTACCAACCAGAAATAACTCACATTAAAGCCTTTTTAGAAAATATAGTGCTACCCTCCCTGTCCCCGGTAGATATGGAGGGCATTTCTGACATAATCAGTATAGATGAGGTACTGAGAGCGATCAAAGGGTTAAAACCTAATAAAACTCCAGGGCCGTCTAACGATTACTATCAAATTCATGGACAGCTATTAGTCCCATATTTAATAAGAATATTTAACGAAGTAATGGCTAAGGGCTTCTTTCCGGCAGAGATGCTTAAGGCCGTAATAGTTACAATACCAAAGCAAGGGAAAAAACTGTTGAGGCTAGTGATTTTAGACCAATTGCAATGCTTAATACTGATCTAAAGCTATTTGCCTCTATACTGGCGAACAGGATAAATGGGATCCTTCCAGGACTGATAGACAATGACCAGGTGAGTTTTGTTAAGGGTCGAGAAACGGTGGATGGAACACGTAGATTCATTGACATCATTACCATACAGGAGGGGCTGAAATAAATAGAAAGAAAAAAGACCGGGGAACGGCGCCTCGTGTATTACCCTTAAACACAAACAGCAAGTGTAAATGTGGGAGAAACCCACGGCACTTATAGGTGGCTGCTCACCAGATGTAAATAGAAGTAACGCATATCACCCCAAATAGGGGTACTCACTGATGTCCAAAGGAGGGCTGCAAGCCGGAGGTCACAGGCACATACGTCCTGACGTAGTCATCAAACGGAAAATGGAAAAGGACCTCATTCATCCAGGCGCTGCCGGTTAGGTCATCAGGTGCACAAAATGATGCAATGTATACCTTGGAATATTGTATACATGAAAGTTTATTAAAAAATAATAAACAACATACAGATTACGCGTTTCGAGGGTGACTCCCCTCTTCCTCAGATCAGGTGTGCACACCTGATCTGAGGAAGAGGGGAGTCACCCTCGAAACGCGTAATCTGTATGTTGTTTATTATTTTTTAATAAACTTTCATGTATACAATATTCCAAGGTATACATTGCATCATTTTGTGCACCTGATGACCTAACCGGCAGCGCCTGGATGAATGAGGTCCTTTTCCATTTTCCGTTTGAATACAGGAGGGGCGGCGGACTCCTTCTCTGCTCCTAGGAATAGATGCGGAGTATGCGTTCAATCGGGTCCACTGGGGGTATTTAGAAGAGGTTATGAATAAATTTGGGTTGGGGGGACCCTTTGTTAAAGCGGTAATGGCCTTGTATAGCTCGCCGTCAGCAATGGTATTTACATCAGGAGCCTTGTCTGAAGAGTTTGAGATATCAAATGGTACAAGACAGGGGTGCCCTCTCTCGTCCTTAATTTTTGCGCTTATGATGGAGCCTTTTGCACAGAAAATATGTAATCATCCGCCATTTCAGGAATACAGGTGAGGGAGAAAAATCACCGTATTGGACTGTTTGCGGATAATGTGATGGTGTGTCTAACATCCCCCGAACAATCTTTGAAAGGGCTATTGGAAATAATAAGGGAGTTTAGTCAGGTTAGCTATTATAAAGTCAACTCAACCAAATCTGTTTTATTGGGAATTTCCATACCACCGCAAATGCAAGTTATAATTCAGAAGGAATATCCATTTAAGTGTGCGCAGGAAGGCATACAGTATCTGGGAATTATACTAACGGTCCCCCTGACCAGAATAGTGGAACACAATTTTGCAAATTTATCTGCAGAACTTAGACAGGAGGTGGATAACATCACAAAGGCCCCCATCTCATAGATGGGTAGGATAGCTGCCGTTAAGATAACACTTTTGCCCAAGATTCTGTATATACTCCGAAACCTGCCGGTAGTTATCTCTAAAAATAAATTAGATAACCTACAGAGGATTCTTCTACAATTTGTATGGAGAAGAGTAAAAAAACATCTATCCCAGTTAGCCTCCTGACTCTTCCTATTTCTAGGGGGAGTAGGTTTCCCTAATCTACAACGCTACTATCAGGCAATAATACTGGATCAGGCCCAAGCATGGTGGAGAGGAGATTTATCCAGACAATGGGTCGAAATGGAAATAGTAGACTCAGGGAATAAAATGTTCTGGTCCATGCGAGTGGCTCCGAAACTTTTTAAGAAGAGTCTCCCTACAGTGGCCGAAACAAAACATATATGGGTAATGCCTAGGGTAAAGTATAACTTTTTGCCCCTGCCACTTAAAGATTTAACGATGGACATAATACAGTATCATATACCCAATACAAATTATGATGTCTGAAGGGAGAGCGGAATTCGGAAATACTCAGATATTATGCATAAGGTTGGCATTCAAACTTTTTGTTGGGAGATATAATATCCTACAGAAAGATTTTTTTTAAATATCTCCAACTAATGCATTTTGTAGACTCTGCTAAAAGCCCCAAAGAAAGTAAACAATCTCCCCTCATTCAAAAGTTCTACTCGAAAATAAAATTCAAAAAGGGATTTCAGAGATATATGAAGCTTTAGCGCCAGATCTGCGGAAACTACCAACGTGTTTGAAATGGGAAAGGAAATTGAATAAGACCTTTACAAAAGAACAATGGGGGAAGGCATTTATGTTACCAGTCAGAGTGTCAAGGTGTATTTCCCATCTAGAAGTGAATAGGAAAATATTCTATTGGTGGTACCAGACTCCGGACCTGATATCCAAAATGTACCCGGATACTTCCGGGGAATGTTTGAGGTGTAATAAGGAGACTGGTACCTTTATACATGTATGGTGGGAATATGAGCTAATTAAAAACCTATGGGACCAAATTAAGTTAACTCTGAGGAACATAACTGGTTCAGTCTTTCCCTGGGGGCCTGAAGTAGCTTTGTTAAACATTGGTTTAGAAGAAGTAGAATGGATTGATATAATAATAATAACACATTTTTTAATGGTAGCTAAATTAAAAATAGCAGTAAACTGGAAAACAAAGAATATTCCGAATATCTTACAGATCATAAAGGGCACTCATTATAATTATTTAATGGAGCAGACAGTGACGTCTACGCGGCCACAAACTACTGAAATCAGAAGAGGTTTGACCAAATGGAGGCAATTTATAAAGGATAGGGAATAAGTAGGGATATGAAGGAGGGCAGGGTTTCTTTTTTTCTTTTGTCTTTTTCTTTGTTTCTTTTTTTTTATTTTTTTCCTTTTTCTTTCCTCTTTGTATATAGATAGCATTGTTTTCTTATGTGTAAATATGTGTAATGAAACCCCCCCCCCCAAAAAAAAAAAAAAAGTACAAAACAAAAAACAAAATCAAACCTATATAAGTAGGGTATCATTTTAACCATATGGACCTACAGAATAAAGATAAGGTGTCATTTTACCAAAAAATGCACTACGTAGAAACGGAAGCCTCCAAAAGTTACAAAATGAAATTTTTTCTTCAATTTTGTTGCACAATTAATGTCTTTTCCCTTTTGCCGTGGATTTTTTGGTAAAATGACTAATGTCACTGCAAAGTAGTATTTTTGGCGCAAAAAATAAGCTATCATATGAAATTTTATGTGCAAAATTGAAAGCGTTATGATTTTTAGAAGGTGATGAGGAAAAAATGAAAATGCAAAAACGGAAAAACGGCCTTAAGGGGTTAAGATTAGTGAAAATTAATGCATTGTCATTATAATTTGTTAAATAGATTATATATTTTAATCAATCTATTGTGTTAGTATGTGAAAGGTGCATTAAGTAATGAAAGAAATGATATTACTTTTGGGACTACACTACAAATCAACAGATGTTTTCCCAGAGCTGTGCACCTCACCATTGTTTTGGTTTAACTTGCCTGGTGAATTATGGGACAAAACAGTTTAGCTAAAGATTCAAAGTGGTGCATTGTATATGGGTTAGAACACAATGTACTGCTGTGTGCATGCATCCTGTTACACAAAGCACCATGGAGTTCTAGCGTTCTCATCACTAATTTAGCAGCACTCTTTTAGAATATGTTATGTTAAAACCAAAGGGAACAAAACATCATTTAAGTAAGCCTAATGTAATGAGTGCAGGTAAAACACTGGAAATATAGTTGCAGAACAAAAGTCAGTTCCAGGAGTTAATTCAAAAGGAGCAGGAAATATAAAGGAAGGATTTATACTTTTCTTAATACTTCTGCATCTTGCTGGATCCACTTTAGCTTTGGTAAAAGTTTCATCAGAAGACTGCATTGGCAAAAACACTAGTCACTACAGCTAAATGTACTGTTAACTAAAACTCCTAAGTCCTTTTCCATGTCAGTTTTTCCTAGTGTTACCATTTAATACATTCTCCCAGCCTGGATTTTTCCTCCACATGTGCATAACCTTACATTGTAGAACCTCATCTGCCACTTCCCAGCTTAAATCTCCAACCTATCCAGATCCATTTGTAACAGTGCACTGTCCTCTATTGTGTTAACCACTTTACAGAGCTTAATAGTGTCTGCAAAGATTATCCCTGTACAACATTAATAAATACACTGCTCAAAAAAAGTAAAGGGAACACTTAACTTGTTGGGGAAGGAGGGCGTATGGATACGCCCTCACGTTCTGTCACTTAAGGACAGAGGGCATACCTGTAAGCCCTCTG
Organism: Hyla sarda; assembly: GCF_029499605.1. Taxonomy (NCBI): domain Eukaryota; kingdom Metazoa; phylum Chordata; class Amphibia; order Anura; family Hylidae; genus Hyla; species Hyla sarda. Next base: position 137,952,431 of record NC_079195.1, on the reverse strand, counting down.
CATTTCCAAACACCGCAGCTCGCCGGGCGGTGATCGGAACGGGATGCATGCTGAAATAATTCAGCAGACATCCTGTGCCAATGCCGGCGAGCTGCGGCATTTGCGGCGATTCCGGGTCATACGGGTCTCCGGTGACCTGGAAAATAAGGGGGATCGGGGTTGTCCAAGACACCCACGATCCCCCTGAAGGGATAGGAGAGAGGTGGCAGGGGTGCCACCCCTTATATCCCTGTTATTGGCGGGGGGGGGTTAATGTTCGGTTTCCCCGTTCTGCCCACCCACAGTAGGCTGGGCATAATGGGGAAACCAACAGGGACTGGCACCAAAGGTCCACTTACCCATCGGTGGCAGCAGCGGGTGACGATTAGCAGCAGCAAAGGACGGCGATGTGGCTCCCTGGATCCTACGGAAGCCGGTGAGTTGCATAGCAACATCTAGAGGGCTACAGTGGTCTCTAAACTGTAGCCCTCCAGATGTTGCAAAACTGCAACAGATGTTTGCTGTTTGGGCATGCTGGGATTTGTAGTTTTGCAACAGCTGGAGGGCTACAGTTTGGAGATCATTGTCCAGTGGAATCTAAACTGTGGCCCTTTAGATCTGGCAAAACTACAACTCCCAGCATGCCCAAACAGCTGTCTTGCCATGCTGGAAGTTGTAGTTCTATACCTCCAGCTGTTGCATAACTACATCTCCCTGCATACCCTTCGGCGATCAGTACATGCTGGGAGTTGTAGTTTTGCAACAACTGGAGGCACACTGGTTGGAAAATACTGAGTTAGGTAACAGAACCTAACTGAAGGTTTTCCAACCAGTGTGCCTCCAGCTGTTGCAAAAGTACAACTCCCAGCATGTACGGTCTGTCAGTGCATGCTGGGAGTTGTAGTTTTGCAACAGCTGTAGGTTTGCCCCCCCCCCCATTTGAATGTACAGGGTACATTCACACGGGCGGGTTTACAGTGAGTTTCCAGCTTCAAGTTTGAGCTGCGGCAAATTTTTCGCCGCAGCACAGACTCCTAGCGGGAAACTCACCATAATCCCCCTCCAGTGTGAATGTACCCTGAAAACAGTACATTACACTACACTACCACATAATAGAGGGTAAAACAATACAAATGAAAACATATCGTACGGCAATGTTTCCAAAATGGAGCCTCCAGCTGTTGCAAAACAGCAAATCCCAGCATTTCAGGACAGTCACTGACTGTCCAGGCATGCTGGGAGTTTAGCAACAGCTGGAGGCACCCTGTTTGGGAATCACTGGCATAGAATACCCCTTTGTCCACCGCTATGCAATCCCTAATTTAATCGGCAATGTGCATGGTGCTCTCTCACTTTGGAGCCCTGTTGTATTTCAAGGAAACAGGTTAGGTCCACATATGGGGTACTTCCGTACTCGGGAGCAATTGTACTACAAATTTTGGGGGGCTTTTTCTCCTTTTACACCTTATGAAAAGGAAAAGTTGGGGTCTACATGAGCCTGTAAGTGTAAAAAAAAAAAAAAATGTAACTTACATGCTGGTGTTGCCCCATACTTTCAAGAGGTGAAAGGAAAAAAAGAGTATGGAAATACCCCATATGTGGGTGTAAAATGCTCTGCGGACGCACAACAAGGCTCAGAAGAGAGAGCGCACTATGTACAGTTGAGGCCTAAATTGGTGATTTGCACAGGGGTGGCTGATTTTACAACGGTTCTGACATAAACACAAAAAAAGAAATACCCACGTGTGACCCCATTTTGGAAACTACACCCCTCACGGAACATAACAAGGGGTATAGTGAGCCTTTACACCCCACAGGTGTTTGACGAATTTTCATTACAGTTGGATGGGAAAATTAAGAAAAACATTTTTTTTCACTGAAATGCTGGTGTTACCCTAAATTTTTCATTTTCACAAGGGGAAATAGGAAAAAAGCCCCACCAAAATTTGTAACCCCATTTCTTCTGAGTAAGTACATCATATACCCCATATGTGGATGTAAAGTGCTCTGCGGGTGCACTACAATGCTCAGAAGAGAAGGAGCACCATTGGGCTTTTAGAGAGAAAATTTGTGCAGAATTGAAAGCCACGTGTGTTTACAAAGCCCCCATAGTGCCAGAACAATGGACCCCATATGTGACCCCATTTTGGAAACAACACCCCTCACGGAATGTAATAAGGGGTACAGTGAGCATTTACGCACCACAGGTGTCTCACAGATTTTTGGAACTGTGGTCCGTGAAATTTTTATTTTTTATTTTTAATTTTGCACAGCCCACTGTTCCAAAGATCTGTCAAACGCCAGTGGGGTGTAAATGCTCACTGCACCCCTTATTAAATTCTGTGAGGGGTGTCATTTTCAAAATGGGGTCACATGGGGGGGGGTCCACTGTTCTGGCATCACAGGGGGCTTTGTAAATGCACAAGGCCCCTGACTTCCATTCCAAATTCTCTCTCCAAAAGCTCAATGGCGCTCCTCCTCTTCTGAGCATTGTAATGCGCCAGCAGAGCCCCTGACGTCCATACATGGGATATTTCCGTACTCAGAAGAAATGGGGTTACAAATTTTAGGGGGCATTTTCTCCTATTACCCCTTGTAAAAATGAAAAACTTGGGGGAAAACCAGCATTTTAGTGAAAAAATATTGTTTTTCAGTTACACATCCGAATTTAACAAGAAGTTGTCAAACACCTGTGGGGTGTTAAGGCTCACTGTACCCCTTGTTACATTCCTTGAGGGGTGTTGTTTCCAAAATAGTAGGCCATGTGTTTTTTTTTTTTTTTTTGCTGTTCTGGCACCATAGGGGCTTCCTAAATGCGACATGCCCCCCAAAAACCATTTCAGCAAAATTTGCTTTCCAAAAGCAAAATGTGACTCCTTCTGTTCTGAGCATTGTAGTTTGCCCGCAGAGCATTTTACGTCCTAACATTGGGTATTTCCATACTCAGAAGAGATGTGGTTACAAATTTTGGGGGGCATTTTCTCCCATTACCCTTTGTAAAAATTGTAAATTTCATGGAAAAAATGCACTTTAGTAAAAAAAAAAAAATAATTTATTATTTACACACCAGACTTTAACTCCTTAACGACGCAGGATGTATATTTACGTCCTCCGCCGCCTCCTGCGATATGCCGCGGGGTCACGCGGTGTCCCCGCATCATATCGGGTCGGTCCCACCGGCTATCAACGGCCAGGACTCGCGGCTAATACAGGACATCACCGATCGCGGTGATGCCCTGTATTAACCCTTCAGACGCGGCGATCAAAGCTGACCGCCGTGTCTGAAGTGAAAGTATCCTGGCTGCTCAGTCAGGCAGTTCGGGACCGCCGTGGTGAAATCGCGGCGTCCCGAACAGCTTACAGGACACCGGGAGGGCCCTTACCTGCCTCATCGGTGTCCAATCAACGAATGACTGCTCCGTGCCTGAGATCCAGGCAGCGCCGATAACACTGATCACAGGCGTGTTAATACACGCCAGTGATCAGCATGAGAGATCAGTGTGTGCAAAAATAAGTTTAAAAAAAGTGTTAATAAAGGTCATTTAACCCCTTCCCTAATAAAAGTTTGAATCACCCCCCTTTTCCCATAAAAAAATTAAACAGTGTAAATAAAAAAAAATAAACACATGTGGTATCGCCGCGTGCGTAAATGTCCAAAATATAAAAATATATCATTAATCAAACCGCATGGTCAATGGCGTACGCGCAAAAAAAAGCGTATTTCTGGTCACTTTTTATACATTTAAAAAATGAATAAAAAGTGATCAAAAAGTTAGATCAAAAGAAAAAATTGTGCCGATAAAAACTTCAGATCACGGCGCAAAAAATGAGCCATCATACCGCCCTGTATGTGGAAAAGTAAAAAAGTTATAGGGGTCAGAAGATGACATTTTTAAACGTATACATTTTCCTGTATGTAGTTATGATTTTTTCCAGAAGTACGACAAAATCAAACCTATATAAGTAGGGTATTATTTTAACCATATGGACCTACAGAATAATGATAAGGTGTCATTTTTACCAAAATATGCACTGCGTAGAAACGGAAGCCCCCAAAAGTTACAAAATGGCTTTTTTTCTTTGATTTTGTCGCACAATGATTTTTTTTCCACTTCGCCGTGAATTTTTGGGGAAAATGACTAATGTCACTGCAAAGTAGAATTGGTGACGCAAAAAATAATCCATAATATGGATTTTTAGGTGGAAAATTGAAATGGTTATGATTTTTAAAAGGTAAGGAGGAAAAAACGAAAATGCAAAAACTGAAAAACCCTGAGTCCTTAAGGGGTTAAACTAACAGGTCCTTAGTGTACTTTATGATCATGAAGTGCAAGCCCGCTAGCCACGTCACAGCCACCTATAAGTAGCGGGTCCCTAACATCCCTAGCATAAAATGGTGTCGCACTGAGCGGCGACCACCACCGCCGCAACACCAGTGCCCACAGTGGGAACGACCCACTGGCAGAGCAGCCCCAATGCCACTCAAACCAGCCCCAGGGCTGCACCTCCCCACAGATACTGTGCCACGGCAGCAATGGTCGCCGCAAAGCACGATCCAAAATATAAAAATATATCATTAATTAAACCGCATGGTCAATGGCGTACGCGCAAAAAAACGCGTATTTCTGGTCACTTTTTATACCATTAAAAAATTAATAAAAAGTGATCAAAAAGTTCGAGCAAAAGAAAAAATTGTACCGATAAAAACTTCAGATCACGGCGCAAAAAATGAGCCCTCATACCGTATGTGGAAAAGTAAAAAAGGAAAATTGAAAGGGTTATGATTTTAAAAGGTAAGGAGGAAAAAAGAAAGTGCAAAAACTGAAAAACCCTGAGTCCTTAAGGGCCCCTTAAGGACCCAGCCAATTTTCACTGTAGGACCCAGCCATTTTTTGAACATCTGATCACTTTGACTTTAAGCATTAATCACTCTGGTAACATTTTGTCGAAACTTGCATCGTTTCTTAAAAAATTCAAAAATTTTATGAAAAAATTTAAAATTTTGCATTTTTTTTAACTTTGAAGCTCTCTGCTTATAAGGAAAATGAATATTCCAAGTAAATTATATATTGATTTACATATACAATATGTCTACTTTATGTTTCCATCATAAAGTTGACATATTTTTACTTTTGGAAGACATCAGAGGGTTTCAAAGTATAGCAGCAATTTTCCAATTTTTCACAAAATTTTCAAAATCTTAATTTTTCAGGGACCAGTTCTGTTTTGAAGTGGATTTGAAGGGCCTTCTTATTAGAAATACCCCACAAATTACCCCATTATAAAAACCGCACCCCTCAAAGTATTCAAAATGACATTCAAAATGTTTGTTAACCCTTTAAGGTGTTTCACAGGAATATAAGCAAATTGAAGGAGAAATTTCAAAATTTTCATTTTCTACACTGGCATGTTCTTGTAGACCCAGTCTTTGACTTTTTACAAGGGGTAAAAGGAGAGAAATATTCCTAAAATGTGTAACCCAATTTCTCTCGAGTAAGGAAATACATCATATGTGTATGTTAAGTGTTCGGCGGGTGCACTAGAGGGCTCAGAAGGGAAGGAGCAACAGTGGGATTTTGAAGAGTGAGTTGTTGTGTAATGGTTTTTGTGGGGCATGTCGCATTTAGGAAGCCCCTATGGTGCCAGAACAGCAAAAAAAAAAAAAAAAAAACACATGGCATACTATTTTAAAAACCACACCCCTCAAGGCACGTAACAAGGGGTCCAGTGAGCCTTAAAGGGGTATTCCAGGCAAAACATTTATATATATATATATATATATATATATATCAACTGGCTCCGGAAAGTTAAACAGATTTGTAAATTACTTCTATTAAAAAATCTTAATCCTTCCAATAGTTATCAGCTTCTGAAGTTTTCTGTCTAACTGCTCAATGATGATGTCACGTCCTGGGAGCTGTGCATGATGGGAGAATATCCCCATAGGAACTGCACAGCTCCCGGGACGTGAGTCATCAGAGAGCAGTTAGACAGAAAACAACAACTCAACTTAAGAAGCTAATAACTATTGGAAGGATTAAGATTTTTTAATAGAAGTAATTTACAAATCTGTTTAACTTTCCGGAGCCAGTTGATATATAAAAAAAAGTTTTGGCCTGGAATACCCCTTTAACACCCCACAGGTGTTTCACAACTTTTTGTTAAAGTTGGATTTGTAAATGATTTTTTTTCACTAAAATGCTAGTTTTCCCCCAAATTTTACATTTTTACAAGGGATAATAGGACAAAATGTCCCCCAAAATTTGTAACCCCATCTCTTCTGAGTATGGAAATACCCCATGTGTGGACGTCAAGTGCTCTGCTGGCGCACTACAATGCTCAGAAGAGAAGGAGTCACATTTGGCATTTGAAAAGCGAATTTTGCTGAAATGGTTTTTGGTAGGCATGTCGCATTTAGGAAGCGCCTATGATGGCAGGACAGCAAAAAAAAAAAAACACATGGCATACTATTTTGGAAACTACACCCCTCGAGGAACGTAATAAGGGGTACAGTGAGCCTTAACACTTCCAAGTTGTTTGACGACTTTTTGTTAAAGTCAGATGTGTAAATGAAAAAAAAATTTTTTTACTAAAATGCTGGTTTTTCCCCAAATGTTACATTTTTACAAGGGGTAATAGGAGAAAATGACCCCCAAAATTTGTAACCCCATTTCTTATGAGTATGGAAATACCCAATGTGTGGATGTCAAGTGCTCTACTGGCGCACTACAATGCTCAGAAGAGGAGTAGCGCCATTGAGTTTTTGGAGACAGAATTTGGTTGGAATAGAAGTCAGGGGCCAAGCCCCCCATGGTGCCAGAACAGTGGAACCCCCCCACATGTGATCCCATTTAGGAAACAACACCCTCAAATAATTTACACCCCACTGGCGTTTGACAGATCTTTGGACAGTGGGCTGTGCAAATGAAAAATTTAATTTTTCATTTTCATGGACCACTGTTCCAAAAATCTGTCAGACACCTGTGGGGCGTAAATGCTCACTGTACCCCTTATTACATTACATGAGGGGTGTAGTTTCCAAAATGGGGTCACCTGTGGGGGGGGGGGTCCATTGTTCTGGCTCTATGGGGGCTTTGTAAACACACGTGGCCTACAATTCCGGACAAATTTTCTCTTCAAAATCCCAATGGCGCTCCTTCTCTTCTGAGCATTGTAGTGTGCCAGCAGAGCACTTTACATCCACATATGGGGTATGTTCTTACTCAGAAGAAATGTGTTTACAAATTTTGGGGGTCTTCAGGCGCACTATACCCCTTGTTATGTTCCATGAGGGGTGCAGTTTCCAAAATGGGGTCACATGTGGGTATTTCTTTTTTTTCAGTACTCAGGAGAAATTGTGTTACAAATTTTGGGGGTCTTTTTTTCCTTTTAACACTTGTGAAAATAAAAAGCATGGGGCAACACCAGCATGTCAGTGTAAATATTATTTTTTTTTTTTACACTAACAGGCTGGTGTAGCCCCCAACTTTTCCTTTTCATAAGGGGTAAAAGGAGAAAAAAAATAAATAAATTTGTAGTGCAATTTCTCCCGAGTATGGAAATACCCCATATGTGGCTCTAAACTGTTTCCTTGAAATACGACAGGGCTCTGAAGTGAGAAAGTGCCATGCACATTTGAGGACTAAATTAGGGATTGCATAGGGGTGAACATAGGGGTATTCTACGCCAGTGATTCCCAAACAGGGTGCCTCCAGCTGTTGCTAAACTCCCAGAATGTCTGGACAGTCAGTGGCTGTTCAGAAATGCTGGGAGTTGTTGTTTTGCAACAGCTGGAGGCTCTGCTTTGAAAACAAAGCCGTACAATATGTTTTTAATTTTTATTGGGGGGGACAATGTAAGGGGGTGTATATGTAGTGTTTTACCCTTTATTATGTGTTAGTGTAGTGTATTTAGGGTACGTTTGCACTGGCAGAGGTTTACAGTGAGCTTCCCGCTTGAAATGTGCGCCACGCGAAAAATTTGCCGCAGCTCATACTTGAAGCAGGAAACTTACTGTAAACCTGCCCGTGTGAATGTACCCTGTACGTTCACATGGGGGGGGGGGGAACTTCCAGCTGTTTCAATACTACAACTCCCAGCATGTACTGACAGACCGTGCATGCTGGGAGTTGTAGTTTTGCAACAGCTGGAGGCACACTGGTTGGAAAACCTTCAGTTAGGTTCTGTTACCTAAACTCAGTATTTTCCAACCAGTGTGCCTATAGCTGTTGCAAAACTACAACTCCCAGCATGTACTGATGCTGGGAGATGTAGTAATGCAACAGCTGGAGGTACGCAACTACAACTCCCAGCATGCTGAGACAGCTGTTTGGGCATGCTAGAATTTGCAGTTTTGCAACATCTGGAGGGCTACAGTTAGGGACCAGTGCACAGTGATCTCCAAACTGTGGACCTACAGATGTTGCAAAACTACAAATCCCAGCATGCACAGACAGCAAACTGCTGTGTGGGCATGCTAGGAGTTGTAGTTTTCACAGATCTAGAGGGCAGTATAGAGATCCCTGTGCAGTGGTCTCTAAACTGCAGACCTCCAGCTGTTGCAAAACTGCAAATCTCAGCATGCCCAAACAGCTGTCTGGGCATGCTGGGAGTTGTAGTTTTGCAACATCTGGAGTAGAGATGAGCGAACTTACAGTAAATTCGATTCGTCACGAACTTCTCGGCTCGGCAGTTGATTACTTTTCCTGCGTAAATTAGTTCAGCCTTCAGGTGCTCCGGTGGGCTGGAAAAGGTGGATACATTCCTAGGAAAGAGTCTCCTAGGACTGTATCCACCTTTTCCAGCCCACCAGAGCACCGTAAAGCTGAACTAATTTATGTAGGAAAAGTCATCAACTGCCGAGCCGAGATGTTCGTGACGAATCGAATTTACTGTAAGTTCGCTCATCTCTAATCTGGAGGGCTACAGTGTAGAGACTACTGTTTAGTGGTCTCAGACTGTAGCCCTCTAGATGTTGCTAGGCAACTTATCGGCTTCCGTCGGATCCAGGGAGCTGTCCTCTTCTGCCGCACGACATGCCGCCCGCGCCGATGACCGCAGCCGATCGTGTCCCGCAGCCTCCACCGACGGGTAAGTGAATCTTCGGCGCCCGGTCCCCTTCGGTTCCCCATTCTGCCCCGCCTATTGTGGGTGGGCAGAACGTTTAAAATGAAAGTTAACCCCACCGCCCCCGATCTGCTATTGGTCGTCGCTTTTGATAACCAATAGCAGGGATAGGAGGGGTGGCACCCCTGCCACCTCACTCCTATCCCTTCAGGGGGATCGTAGGTGTCATGGACAACCGCGATCCCCCTTATATTCCTGGTCACCGGGTTACCATAGAGTGAATTCACTTGCGATTTGCGCCAATTGCTGACATGGGGGGGGGGGGGGTCTGATAACCCCCCCCCCCTGGGCATTTGCGCGGGGTGCCTGCTGATCGATATCAGCAGTCGCCCCGGTCCGGTCTCCGCCCTGCACGTGGCGAGGACCGAAATTCCCACGGGCGTACAGGTACACCCTGGGTCCTTAAGACCCAGGTACAGAAGGTGTATCCATACGCCCTGGGTCCTGTATAGGTTAACAAAAAGTTGTCAAACACCTGTGGGCTGTACCCCTTGTTACGTGCCTTGAGGGGTGTAGTGTTTTTTTTTTGCTATTCTGGCACCATAGGGGCATGTGACATGCTCCTCAGAAACCATTTAAGAAAAACTCACTATACAAAATCCCATAGCCGCTCCTTCCCTTCTGAGCCCTTTACTGCACTTGACGAGCACTTCACATACACATATGAGGTTTTTCATTAATCAAGAGAAATTGGGTTGCAAATTTTGGGGAGCTTTTTGGGTTTACAAGAACATGCGAGTGTAAAAAATGAAGATTTTGAATTTTCTACTTCACTTTGCTGCTATTCCTGTGAACAAACTTTCTGAATGTCATTTTGAATACTTTGAGGGATGCCGTTTTTATAATGGGGTCATTTATGGGTTATTTATAGTATGAAGGCTCTTCAAATCCACTTCAAAACTGAACTGGTCCCTGAAAAATTACGATTTTGAAAATTTTGTGAAAAATTGGAAAATTGCTGCTGAACTTCGAAGTCCTCTGATGCCTTCCAAAAGTAAAAACATGTCAACTTTATGATGCAAACCTAAAGTAGACATATTGTATATGTGAATCAATATGTAATTTATTTGGTATGTCTATTTTCCTTACAAGCAGAGAGCTTCCAAGTTAGAAAAATGCAAAATTTTCAATTTTTTCATCAAATTTTTGAATTTTTTTCACCAAGAAATAATGCAAGTATCAAAATTTTTTTACCACTATCATAAAGTAGAATATGTCACGAAAAAAACGATCTTGGGATCAAATTTATAAGTAAAAGCATCCCAGAGTTATTAATGCATAAAGTGATAGAGGTCAGATTTGAAAAAAATGCTCCCGTTCTTAGGGTCATAATGGGCTCCATCCCCAAGGGGTTAAACAACACAATGTAACTCCAAGTCAATCACACTTATGTGAAATCACACTGTCCACTCAGGAAGCAACACTGATTGACACTCAATTTCACATGCTATTGTGAAAATGGAACAGACAACAGGTGGAAATTATAGGCAATTAGCAAGACACCCCAATAAAGGAGTTGTTCTGCAGGTGGAAACCACAGACCACTTCTCAGTTCCTATGCTTCCTTTCTGATGTTTTGGTCACTTTAGTGGTAGCATGAGACAGAGTCTACAAACCCACACAGGTGGCTCAAGTAGTGTAGCTCATCCAGGATGGCACATCAATGTAAGCTGTGGCAAGAAAGTTTGCTGTGTCTGTCAGCATAGTGTCCAGAGCATGGAGGTGCTACCAGGAGACAGGCCAGTAGGAGATGTGGAGGAGGCCGTAGGAGAGCAATAGCCCATCAGCAGGACCGCTACCTCTGCCTTTGTGCTAGGAGAAGCACAGCAAGAGCCCTGAAAAATGACCTCCAGCAGGCCACAAATGTGCATGTGTCAACTCAAATGGTCAGAAACCCAAGGAGGGCCCGATATCCACAGGTGTGGGTTGTGCTTACAGCCAAACACTGTGCAGTACGTTTAGCATTTGTCAGAGAACACCAAAATTCTCCACTGGTGCCCTGTGCTCTTCACAGATAAAAGCAGGTACACACTGAGCACATGTGACAGACGAGTCAGAAGACGCTGTGGAGAATGTTCTGCTGTCTGCAACATCCTCCAGCATGACCGGTTTAGCGGTGGTTCAGTAATGATGTGGGGTGGCATTTCTTTGTGCTTTCCAGAGATAGCCTGACTGCCGTTAGGTACCGAGATGAGATCCTCAGACCCCTTGTGAGACCATATGCTGGTGCGGTTGGCCCAGGGTTCCTCCTAATGCAAGACAATGCTAGACTTCATGTGGTTTTGGGTGTGTCAGCAGTTTCTGAAAGAGGAAGGCATTGATGCTATGGACTGGCCCACCCGTTCCCCAGACCTGAATCCGATTGAGCACATCTGGTACATCCACCAACACCACATTTCACCACAGACTGTCCAGGAGTTGGCGGATGCTTTTGTCCAGGTCTGGGAGGATATCCCTCAGGAGACCATCCGCCACCTCCTCAGGAGCATGCCCAGGCATTGTAGGGAGGTAATACGGGAATGTATAGGCCACACACACACTACTGAGCCTCTTTTTCACTTGTTTTAAGGACATTACATAAAAGTTGGATCAGCCTGTAGTGTGGGTTTCCATTTTGATTTTGAGTGTGATTCTATATCCAAACCTCCATGGGTTGATAAATTTGATTTCCATGGATAATTTTTGTGTGACTATGTAAAGACAAAAGTATTTCATATGATTAGTTCATTCAATCAGATCTAGGATGTGTTATCTTAGTGTTCCCTTTATTTTTCTGAGCAGTGTATTTAAAAAAAAAAAAAAGTATAACCCCAAAGGATGGAGGGGGCATGTCGGCCACAGCTTCGTGTGGTGGTCGACACACTGCATTCATGTAGAGAGCCAGGGCACTGGGCAGGAGATCGTGGGAGTCCCATCAATCGGAACCCCTGCAATCTGAAACATATTTTCTATCCTTTGGCTAGGGAATACATTTTTTTCCGATACTGGACTTCTTTTTTAAGGCTGGGACAATTTTTGTTTCTGCATTTTAGTTTTGTCCTCTTCGCCTTTTAACCACTTAAGGATGGCGGGCGTATTCATACGCCCCCGTTTTAAAGTCCTTAAGGACTGAGGGCGTATGGATACGCCCATGGGAATTCTGGTCCCCGCCGCTCGCCGGGCGGGGACCGGACCGGGGTGAATGCTGATATCTATCAGCAGGCACCCCGATTTGCGGCTTTTCAAGGTCAATCGGGTCTCTGGTGACCCTACGACCCAGAAAAAAAGGGTGAATGGGGCTGTCCGAGACAGCCCCATTCACCCTTACCCAGCAGGAGTGAGGTGGCACGGGTGCTGCCTCACGATCACGTGATTGATCGGTCGGAATGACCAATCAATCACGACCCTTCTGGGCGTCGATCGGGAAGGCGAAGATGGCGGAGATCGGCACCAGCGGGGATCTCCTACCTTGCCCTGGTCCGGCGGGGGTCCCCTCGGGATCAGTGGCGGCGACAAGAGCAGCAGGATCGGCAGCAGCAATGGTGGTCCCGGCGGAAGGATACAGCAGGAGTTAAGGCCTGTTCACTTCCCGCTGTTGCTTAGCAACAACTTGCAGCATGCACAGCCAAAGGGCATGCTGGGAGTTGTAGTTTTGCAACAGCTGGAGTTCCAAATACAACTCCCAGCATGCCCTTTAGTAGTCTGTGCATGCTGGGGGTTGCAGTTTTGCAACAGCTGGAGGCACTTTTTTTCTATGAAAAAGTGTGCAGCCAGCTGTTGCATAACTACAATTCCCAGCATGCACAGACTAGCAAAGGGCATGCTGGGAGTTGTAGCAGTGTGCCTCCAGCATTTGCAAAACTACAACTCCCAGCATGTCCTTCAACTGTCAATGCATGATGATTGTTGCAGTTTTGCAACAGCTGCAGACACATTGGTTGTGAAACTGAGTTTGTTACCTAACTCAGTGTTTTGCAACCAGTGTGCCTCCAGCTGTTGCAAAAATACAACTCCAGCATGCGCTGAGAGACTATACATGCTGGGAGTTCTAGTTTTGCAACAGCTGGAGGCACACTGGTTGCGAAACCCTGAATTAAGTAACAAACACTGTGTTTTGCAACCAATGTGCCTCCAGCTGTTGCATAACTACAACTCCCGGCATGTATGGTCTTTCAGTGCATGCTGGGAGTTGTAGTTTTGCAACATTCACATGGGCGGGTTTACAGTGAGTTCTGCTACAAGTTTGAGATGTGACAAATTTTCCGCCGCAGCTCAAACTCCCAGTGAGAAACTCACTATAAACCTCCGCCCATGTGAATGTATCCTAAAAATACTACACTAACACATAATAAAGGGTAAAACACTACATAAACACATACCCCTACACAGCCCCCCACCCCCCTCCACACCAATAATAAAAAATAAAAAAACTATTGTACGGCCTTGTTTCCAAAATGGAGCCTCCAGCTGTTGAAAACAACAACTCCCAGTATTGCCAGACAGCCACTGACTGTCAAGGCCGGGAGTTTTGCAACAGCTGAATACACCCTGTTTGGGAAACACTGCCGTGGGGTATTTTTATGGCAGATTCAAATCCCCAATTTAGTCCTCAAATGCACATGGCGCTCTCTCACTTGGGAGCCCTGTTTTATTTCAAGGAAACAGTTTAGGGCCACATATGGGATATCTCCGTACTCGGGAGAAATTGCGTTACAAATTTTGGGGGTCTTTTTCTCCTTTTACCCCTTATGAAAAGGTAAAGTTGGGGTCTACACCAGCATGTTAGTGTAAAAATTTTTTTTTTTTACACTAACATGCTGGTGTTGCCCCATACTTTTAATTTTCACAAGCGGTAAAAGGAAAAAAAGACCCCCAAAATTTGTAACACAATTTCTCCTGAGTACAGAACTACCCCATATGTGGGCATTAAATGCTCTGCGAGCGCACAACATGGCTCAGAAGTGAGAGCGTGCCATGTACATTTGAGGTCTAAATTGGTGATTTGCACAAGGGTGGCTGATTTTACAGCGGTTCTGACATAAACGCAAAACAATAAATACCCAAATGTGACCCCATTTTGTAAACTACACCCTCACGGAATGTAACAAGGGGTATAGTGAGCTCTAACACCCCACAGGTGTTTGACAATTGTCCGTTAAAGTTGGATGTGAAAATGAAAAAAAAAAATTATTCACTAAAATGCTGGTGTTACCCTACATTTTTCATTTTCACAAGGGAGAATAGGAAAAAAGCCCCCCAAAATGAGTAAGAACATACCCCATATGTAGATGTAAAGTGCTCTGCGGGCGAACTACAATGCTCAGAAGAGAAGGAGCACCATTGGGCTTCTGTGTCCAAAATTGAAGGCCATGTGTGTTTACAAAGCCCCCATAGTGCCAGAACAGTGGACCCCCCCACATGTGACACCATTTTGGAAACTACACACCTCACATATTGTAATAAGGGGTGCAGTGAGCATTTACACCTAACAGGTGTCTGACAGATTTTTGGAACAGTGGTCTGTGAAAATGAAAAATTTAATTTTTCATTTGTACAGCCCACTGTTCCAAAGATCTGTCAAACGCCAGTGGGATGTAAATGTTCACTGTACCCCTTATTAAATTCTGTGAGGGGTGTAGTTTCCAAAATAGGGTCACATGTGGGGGGGGGGGTACATTGTTCTGGCACCACGGGGGACTTTGTAAACGCACATGGCCCCTGACTTACATTCCAAACATATTCGCTTGCCATAACCTCAATGGCGCTCCTTCTCTTCTGAGCATTTTAGTTCGCCCGCAGAACACTTTACATCCATATATGGGGTTTTCCATACTCAGAAGAAATGGGGTTACAAATTTTGGGAGGCTTTTTCTCCAATTACCCCTTGTGAAAATGAAAAATTTGGGGTTAAACCAGCATTTTAGTGAAAAAAATCTAATTTTTAATTTTCACGTCCAACTTTAGCGGAAATTTGTCAAGCGCCTGTGGGGGTGTTAAGGCTCACTGTACCCCTTGTTACGTTCTGTGCGGGGTGTAGTTTCCAAAATAGTATGCCATGTCTTTTTTTGCTTTTCTGGCACCATAGGGGCTTCCTAAATGCGACATGCCCCCAAAAAACCATTTCAGCAAAATTTGCTTCCCAAAAGCCTAATGTGACTTCTTCTCTCCTGAGCATTGTAGTGCACCCGCAGTGCACTTGACGCCCACACATGGGGTATTTCCATACTCAGAAGAGATGGGGTTACAAATTTTGGGGGGCATTTTCTCCTATAACCCCTTGTAAAAATGTAAACGTTGGGGGAAAACCAGCATTTTAGTGAAAAAAAAATTAAAATTAATTTACACATCCAACTTTAACGAAAAGTCATCAAACACCTGTGGGGTTTTAAGGCTCACTGGACCCCTTGTTACGTGCCTTGAGGGGTGTAGTTTCCAAAATGGTATGCCATGTGGGGTTTTCTGCTGTTCTGGCACCATAGGGGCTTCCTAAATGTAACATGCCCCCCAAAAACCATTTCAGTAAAATTCACTCTCCAAAATCCCATTGTTGCTCCTTCCTTTCTGAGACCTCTACTCCGCCCGCCGAACGCTTGACATACACATATGAGGTATTTCCTTACTCTAGAGAAATTGGGTTACAAACTTTGAGAGGATCTTTCTCCTTTTACCCCTTGTAAAATTTCTAAAACTGGGTCTACAAGAACATGCGAGTGTAAAAAATGAAGATTTTGAATTTTCTCCTTTACCTTGCTGCTATTCCTGTGAAACACCTAAAGGCTTAACACACTTTCTGAATGTCATTTTGAATACATGGAGGGGTGCTGTTTTTGTAATGGGGTAATTTATGGGGTATTTCTAATATGAAGACCCCTCAAATCCACTTCAAAATTGAACTGGTCCCTGAAAAATTCTGATTTTGAACATTTTGTGAAAAATTGGAAAATTGCTGCTGAACTTTGAAGCCCTCTGATGTCTTCCAAAAGTAAAAACATGTAAACTTTATGGTGCCAACATAAAGTAGACATATTGTATTTGTGAATCACCATATAATTTATTTGGAATATTCATTTTGTTTACAAGCAGAGTGTTTGAAAGTTAGAAAAATGCTAAATTTTCTACATTTTTATGAAATTTGGGGATTTTTCACAAAGAAAGGACTCAAGTAACGACGAAAATATACCACTGTGTTAAAGTAGAATATGTCATGAAAAAACATTCTCGGAATCAAAACAATCAGTAAAAGCATCCCAGAGTTATTAATGCTTGAAGTGACAGTGGTCAGAATTGCACAAGAGGGCTCAGTCCTTAAGGTGAAAAAGGGCTCAGTCCTTAAGGGGTTAAAGGAGAGCTCCAGTGGAAAACAGATTTTTTAAACTTGACCGGTGCCAAAGAGTTAAACAGATTTGTAAATTTCTTCTATTTAAAAATCTTATTTATTCCAGTACTTATCCGCTGCTGTATGCTCCACAGGAAGTTGTATTTCTCTCTGGAATTATTTTCAGTCTGAACACAGTGCTCTCTGCTGTCACCTCTGTCCATGTCAGGAATTGTCCAGAGTACAAGCTACAAGCGGATCCCCATAGCAAACCTCTCCTGCTCTGGACAGTTCCTCATACGGACAGAAGTGTCAGCAGAGACTGTGGTCAGACTTAAAAAATACTCCAAAAAGAAATACAACTTCCTGTGGAGCATACAGCAGCTGATAAGTACTAGAAGGATTAAGATTTTTAAATAGAAGTAATTTACAAATCTGTTTAACTTTGTGGCACCAGTTGATTAAAAAAAAATTGGGTTCCACCAGAGTACCCCTTTAAGAGCCTTTTTTTCCCACCTACGGATTCATATGAGGGCTTGTTTTTATGGCAATTGTACTTTATAATGAAATCCTTAACTTTACATAAAGTATACTGCATACATAAAAAGAAAAAAAAATGTTTTCTTCATGTCTCACTGATTTTCAGGAAAAATAATGCTTTAATTTGCCAGATTCTGACCCCTATGGGGGAGATTTATCAAAATCTGTCCAGAGGAAAAGTTGCTGAGTTGCTTCTTTTTTGTGCCTATTTTTGTGCCATGATTTAAAGTTTTTATTGGTACCATTTTGGTTTAGATGGTGAGGATCCAAGCTTGGTGCTCCATGCTGTATAGGGATAATAGAAGAACAGGCTTCTGCTGGCACTGGAACCAAAAGTCCAATATTATGGACAGGCAGGTCCACTGTCTGGAAAGTGGATATGAAGAAGTGCAGTTTTATTAGAAAGCATAAAAGTACAATGCTGAGAACAACGTGTTTTGAGGGTTGCCCTCCCCTCTTCACCATCTTTTATCTTTCTCTGCACATGAAGCACTTCTCTCTTTACCTCTTCAAATGGAGCTTTTTTTTTCAGGGATCTGATTTCACCAATGTTTATTTTTATTTTCTGCCACATGAAAAATGGGTGTACTGGTAAACATAATAAAGGGGCTACTGAGTTAAGGCTGTTACACTCTGTTAAGCTGCAGTCTCTAAGAATGGAAAATTATAATATTGGGGAAATTTTCTGTGGAGGTCACAGTTATTAACATGAACATATACAAACATGCATAGTACATGTAAATGTATTTAGACATACATGCCTAATTACATTCACACACAATGTGCCAAATAAACATTTTCATAGATTGTAAGCTCTTATGATTAGTGTGTAACTCTGTAAGGTTTTTTCTTTCTTTCTGTACAAGTGTGTGTGTGTGTGTATATATATATATATATATATATATATATATATATATATATATGGGATGGGTATTTAACTCAGGGCGAGTTCACCACTCCTGGTGTGACGGAGCTTTCAAGGGCCACTAAGCACTAAGCACTCCGTAATGAGCTGATTTGCATATTCCCCTATATATATATATATATATATATATATATACACATATATGTCTATTTATACATATATATACTAGATGTCAGGCTTTACAAATCTATTGAGATGCACATTTGTGGCTGTCCATATACCATAGGTTGAAACCTACAAGCTGGCGTAGCTAGCTGGGTTCTCAATTCCAGTTTCAGTTACGCCAATTTGAGTGGAGCAAAAATGATAGATCTGACACCCTGCAAACATTTGCACAAAATAGTGCTTGCGCAAAAATTTGCACATTTAGTTTTACTACAGAAAACTGATTTAATTTGGTAAATTCCCATTATTGTACTTTTATTTATGAAAATATGTAGTCAGAATGCAACAGCAAAAAAGCTTTTATTTATTCAGTGTATGTCTACACAGACATATTTGCTACAATTGTGTTTTTACTGAACAAAATACATGCATTATACATTCACACATTAATGTTATAACACTGTTAACTTCAGTTCACATAAAGAATATAAAAGCAAGAGCACTTGGTGGAGTAAAGGCAGTGTTTGGCAAACGGCTTAATGGTACGTTTGGAAAAATATTTTACAGCAACATTACCCTAAAATATTATTTGGGTGCGTTCACATCAGCGGATTTCTTTTTAAACTTGCAGCAGGTTTCGCAAAAAAGGTGGGCTTTCCGCAGGCTGTCCACAGCAGATTTTTTAGCAGCAGAATCTCCACTGAACAGCAGAGATTCAGCTGAGTCCACCCCTTTCAAACTTACAGCGGGAAACCCTGTGCGAGTTTGAAATGAAATCCGCTCATGTGAACAAGCACTTTCACTTGATCTATCCTATGAAATCAAATGTGGCTGTCATTAAGGTCTAGGTAGTAAAGGTAAGAGAACTTAGGATGTAATTAAAGGAGTACTCCACTGGCCAGCGTTCGGAAGTAAATGTTTCGAACTTTGTTTTCGCGCTGTGGGGGTCGGCCACGCCCCTCGTGACATCATGTTCATGCTCCCTTAATGCAAGTCAATGGGAGGGGGCATGACGGTTGTTGACTTGCATCAAGGGGGCGTGACCATGACATCACGAGGGGCATGGCCAACCCCCACAACATGAAAACAGCATTCGGAACATTTACTTCCAAATGCTGGCCAATGGACCCCTTTAAGTGCAATAAAATAGAGAGAATCCTTATTAATCAAATGAGAAAATTAAGGCAAATGTAACAAACTAACAGATGTTACCAGTAGTGTAACATCTAAGTTTTACTCAATTTCTCTATGACTCTGCTACCAAATCAGATTTATGCGTCATTCAAAAAGTAAGAGCCTCCAGAGACTCCAAAGATCAGGTTAGTCAAATAAGTGATTGCCAACTTTATTTTATGAAATACAAAGTAAAGTTGTAAAGTTATCTAGATCATGTTACCTGATTGATGACAAAATGACATGATAATATTGTACTGGAAATAATGTTGGTTGGTTGTTATACATGTTACAGTTTTTACTGATGCCTATTTTCAGTAAGTCTTGTGACTACATATACAATGCTAAAATATAACTTACAACCTATAAATAATGTAAATACATAAAAAAAAAAATGATTGAAAATAAGGGGGAGGGGGCTGCTCTATGGATTACACAGGATAACAGTTTCTTTAATAAAATGTCTACGACTATGTTGATTGATCTCAGAAGTACAGTTAGTTATAATTTGGCTACATTAATTTAATAAATATAATCTATAAAATATACATTTGTTTTCATAGGATGTGTTTGTTTTTACATGCAGATGTGTTACCATATTTCAGGAGCTGAAGCCTAAATCAGCTTAGTTGCAATCATTGTATGCTTCCAAAATAATAATGCCTATAAAAAGTACTCAGAAACTGTATTAACTCTATAAAAAGCAAGCTATAGTCTAGAAATATTTTCCTAAAATATTCTAAAAAAGGGCTTATCCCAAGATCCAAAGATATCCCCTGTCTACAGGATCTGATTAGTTGGGGCCTGACTGCTGGGGCCCATGTAATCTCACCAACAGAGGACAATTGTGCCCTAAACAAATACGCATGAGTGGCAAGAACTTTATTCATTCTCTATGTTGCTTCCAAACATTGCTCCATTATCAGGATTGGTGGGGGTCCCAGGATGCAGACCCCCACTGACCATCTGCCTATTCACTATCTTGTGGATATAGGTTGACTCTGGATCTTGGGATAATTCCTTTTACAGGGGTATTCCGGCCCTGAGACATCTAAGATGTCTCACCGCGGTGGTCCCGCCGCTGGGGACCCCCGCAATTTTGTGTTCGCCACCCACCTGTTTGAGCTGCGCGCCACGGTGCCAGCTCACAAACAGCCGGGTGGCGACCAGGGGGATGATGTATGGTAACGTCATGACTCCGCCCCTGTGTGACATCACCCCTTGCCCCCGCTATGCAAGTCTATGTGAGGAGGCATGACGGCCGTCAAGCCCCCTTCCATAGACTTGTCTAGCGGGGGGTGATGTCACACAGTGGCGGAGTCATGGCGTCACCATACTCCGGCCCCCTGGTCGCCACCCGGCTGTTTGTGAGCTGGCACTGCGGCGTGCAACTCAAACAGGTGGGTTGCAAACACAAGATTGTGGGGTCCCCAGTGGCGGGACCCCCGTGGTGAGACATCTTATCCCCTATCCTTTGGATAAGATCTCTCAGGGCCGGAGTACCCCTTTAATCTGGTGTGTAAGGCAAGGGCTTCATAGTACACAGAGTCACTGTAAGAACAAATTATTAGTAATACTTGCAGAAGACTTTTATGTTTCCAACTGGAAAAATAGATGCAAAGAACCATCACAAAAAGTCAGACCATAACAGCCTTTTTTTTTTTGGACTTTTTACAAGGTTGCTTTTAGCTTTTCCAATAGGAAACATTGAAGACGTCCACAAGTAATAGTAATTGTTCTGCAAATAATGGGCAACTCTGCATCACAAGAAGCCAGAGTTCACAAAATGTGTTTTGCTTTTTTCATGTAAAAAACTAATTGCATTGGAGCCAATGTCTAGGCAGGTGAAAAGTGTAGTATATTTTTCTCTTGCTCAACAAAGAGGCAGCAAGTGTTACTTGTAGATGTTTCCCAGAAAAAAATGTAAATAAAAAATAAAGCGTGACTATTAATTAAATAAGAAAATATGCTCTAGCTTTTGGACCAATGTGGACCAGTTGTGCAACTATTAGGGCTCATTCATATGAAGAACACGTTGTGAGTGATCTACTGTTGCTTCTATGCAGACAGTAATTTTTTAGCAGTTGTGTTCAGTTTACTAGAATGAATTTGAGACCTTAGGACACACATTGCTATAAATGGAGCCTTTCTAGAGTAATGCCAAACCTTTTATTCTTCCTGTAGGTCATTTGTTGAGTGACTTCTGTTTATAATAACGTGTTGCCAGATCTGAACACCGATACAGAACCCTGATAGACCATGTTATACCTTAGTGATGTCCATCGGGTGTTGTTGGTATTTTGATGTCAAGACTAGCACTGCATCTTTTTACTGTCAAGTGTCATGGAACTGCAGACTGTGGCTCTATGGAGCCTCTGAGAACAGTGTCAGAAGAGCCTTATTAATCTATCTCAACGCAATAAAAGCTCTTTTAAATAGTTCACATATGCAGTTGTTGGAGTGCAATATTATGATAATTCTAGAGTAAAATAGTCCATAGCTTGGCACATGTCCCAAAACTGCTAACAACTCTACAAGAGTGGAAAGCCTGCTTTGTGTATGGTTCCACACCATTCCACCTGGACCCCATTTATCAAGTAACTTGGCTTCAATAGAAACCAACTAGAGATGTCCAATTTTATCACCTAATTGTGGCCAATCGGACTCAGATCAGTACTCAGGTATAGTAACTGAATTTGTTACTACTAAAAAATGTGACTTTTCTGCTTATTTATCCACAAGCGTTTTTATAAAAAGCTGCACTACTCGTGACAAGACCACTGCCTTTAACTCTTAACTGTAGAAACTATAGTGAAAATGCCATTCTGGCATGATAACCCAACTCTAAATATACTAAACCATTCCCACACACACATACTGTAAATAAATCACAAAATATTTTCAAAATCTTCAATTCTCTTACTACAGCTGTCCTCAAAACTCTAGAAGGCACTCTTTGTGCATCTTGTGTTCTTATACATAGTTATGTAACAGTCATAATAATTTTATTCAGTTCAAAATATTTTAGTATCGCAATAAACTACAACAGAAAATATTAGGCAGAAACACAACAAACTGTCTTGGAAAACCAAGGCAGCCACTTTAAAGGCCTATCTACATCATATATCATTTAGTCTAAGCTACATGGGTGGTTTCTTGTGGCTACAGAAATTGCACTTAAAGGGGTACTCCGCTGCACACATCTTATTCCTTATCCAAAGGATAGGGGATAAGATATTAGATCGCAAGAGTCCTGTCATTTGGGTCAAGGAGAGAACTCCACTCCGTGCCCAATGGCTGGCGATTCAGGCCGCCATGAGCCCTCCATTCAAGTCTATGAGAGGAGGCATGATGGCTCTGTACTAGCCGTCCCGTATCCTCCCGTAGACGTGAATGGTGGGGGCATGGAGTGACTTCTCAAACATGGAAGCTGCAAGCTTCCATGTACCGTACGCTGTCGGCCCGGAGATCGCGGGGGTCCCTAGTGGAGCGACCCCCATGATCTAACATCTTATCCACTATCCTTTGGATAGGGGATAAGATGTCTGTGGCGGAGTACCCCTTTAAATGGGCACTGTCAGATTAAAAAATGTTTTATATGTTGTTACTGGTGAAAATTAAAGACCTATTGGTGAAAATCTCACCACTAGGGGGTCCCCATACCTATTGGGACACTAAACAGTTCTGCAGCATCATCAGGCTTGTCCATGAGTCATGGACATGAGATGACTCATGGACAAGGCTGCACGAGCAGACACACCAATCACCTTCCACCACCACAAGGGAGAGCCATGCCTCATTTCCCCTGAGAGGATTTCTAACACTGTGAACTAATAAAACAAGGTATTTTCTATAATAAATATAGGTGATAGAGGCATAAAAATTTGATGAACATGGTCAGGATTAGGTACTGAGTAACATAAATTTTTTTGTGTGAAATCTGACAGGTACACTTTAATGTCTTAGACTTGGAACTTTGACAGCCGAGTGGAGTCATGTGTAGTTCCAAACTAAGGATGGTCATGTCTGGCGATGTCTGTAGCATTACTGTGCTAGTATAAAGCATCCATGTAGCTTACCCTGGTATTTCTATTTATAGCACTGCACACCCATTAAACGGAGCCCACCAGGTTGAAAATGTAGCCTGATCTGCAGGCATCATATTATAGTGCAGTAGGATCTGAGCAGATTAATGTTTAATGCTGATATTGGATCCTCTATTTATTTTGGGTTTAAAAATCCAGTAAGCAGTCCTGCCCAGTATGCAAACCCATACAGGGAAGGAAATCCCTAAGAAGGACTGCCCACTGGACTCCTAAGCACAGAAAAATAATTGATTCAAACAATACATAATTTTTTCACAATAAATTATATATCAAATTGTTTGGCTCCTTCTGCTCTATAACATATTGTTCAGTGACTGAACTGAATTGTCAACATGACAAATTCCCTTTAAAAACCCAAATGACATCCAAGCCAACTAGTAAATTAACATTATCATAAAAGCTAAGCATTGTGAAAACAGTTTCAGAAATACAGATTTGTCATATCTGTAAGTAGTAAAAAAAAAAATCCAACTGTGCTTTTCTTCTCCCCCTAACATCAGCAGAATATAATATAAATGATAAGCTAAATGCACAACTATTTGTGTCAGCTATATATCTATATATAGGGGTTTCTTAATGCTACCCGTCCTTCCATTCTATATATTTCATAAATATAGGCCTATAAATAATTATTTTTCTAGTGTCCATTATAAACTTGTCAAACATTTTCTATATAATCACCATCTGTAGTTTTGGAGGAGAGGTGTCCTCAAAAATATAATACGAATGAGGTCCTCACCTTGCCCCAAATCGTGAGACCAACATCCATCCTGGGACATGAGGGTTCGGACCTTTGTGCCCTTCCCTTTTATAACTGTAGCATGAACCTGGATTGGTTCTTGTTTTCCTTGTTTGCCAACAGAGCAGAGCTTGGGACACCATAGGGAGATTTACAATGATCATAGACCCTGGGCTCAACCTTAATGTTGACTCTCTGCAACTCTGGCTGGACTTTGGCCCCATTCCTCTGGTGTATATACACTGTTCACAAAAATATAAAGATCTAAGCTTTTCTGAAATAGCATCAGATTCTTGTTGCAAAGCATACTAATACTTTTCCCAGATGTGATGTTTTTGCAGGGCAAGCCTATTCCCTGAAGCTATGAGCTACTCATCCCATCATACTTGACTTATTCCATTTCAATCTTACAATCTTTCTGCCATCCATTCCCTCCATATGTATACCTACGTTATCCTGATCCCTTAGTGCAGAATCACTTCACCATTGCAATGTGTAATGTACATTTTTATGTGGCTGAGGTGAGTGCCCCAGAATATTAGTCTATGATCCTATAGGGGTATGAACATGTATTATAAATGTTAAATTTTATGACTATGTTTTATTAATTGTCATTGTGATTTTTAACAGATTTTATATGTTCCTATATAACATCCTCCCAAGTTACATGAAGCTGAATAATGTTTTTCCAGTGTTGTCTAACACCCACAATTCCCTTTATAAGGGCGACCAAGAAAGGCTGTGAATCAGGCCTTCAAATGAACAGAAAGGTTTTATATCAAGCAAAAAGGTTTTCCAATAATCTGAAGAATCTTCTTGCTACTACCTGATCCTTCTTTTCTCACTGTGGAGCCTCTGCTTAGACATGGCCATCATTATAGTCAGGTAAAAGATTTAGGCCACCAAGGAATGCTTTTCGTATCACATTATATAAGGTATAAAGGAATATTGTGTATCAGTATTACAGTCTTTGGGGCATAACTGAAGTTGTTGTGGAGACATATTATAAATGTACATATGGGTGATGAATTCACAGGCTATAGTCATAACAGCCTCCTACTATTTTTTATAAAAAGTAGTGTCTTTACTTTGGAC
This sequence comes from Hyla sarda, assembly GCF_029499605.1. Taxonomy (NCBI): domain Eukaryota; kingdom Metazoa; phylum Chordata; class Amphibia; order Anura; family Hylidae; genus Hyla; species Hyla sarda. The sequence continues at coordinate 137,927,349 of NC_079195.1, read as the reverse complement.
AATACTATTCTGACAATCAGACTGTACATTGGCTAATTCCCTCTGCTTAGAAAGGTGCTGGGGCCCATGATATAAACAGCGGAGCAGCACTTCCTTTTTTGGCCAGGATGCACTTCATTTATTTTAAAACCCTATCCACGGCAGCTCTAAAAATACCATACATCTGGTTGCTTGGCACTCTGCTTATTTTTCTGCTAGGACTGTAGCTCTGTGTTCAATCTCCCATTAGTATCATCAGAACAATAATCTCTCCACATACTTGTGCAGGGCTGCTACTTAGTCGAATACCTTGTGTTTAATAAACTCTTTTGGCGTCAAGACTATTTTCTGCAGCCTCAAAGTGTCTATCTAGGGCAGAGGATGTATACAAGGTCCTTGGTTTAGCACATTTTATGTAATCACTGTCACTCATGGACCCCCCAACCTAGCAGGTATCCTAACCAGATGTCATTCTGGGTATATCATAGACCTACAGCTGAATGGTATCACTAATATTCTTTCAATATTACACACTATTCTTTGTAATGAGCTTTCCAGAGAAGCGCAATGTTTTTTTCATTAGTCTTGGAAACATTCTAGTTTTTTTTTCAGTGTGTCTAAGGATAATGAATAAACCAGCAGAGACCAATACTACAGTAGTAGGAAAAGAGGCCAAATATCACTCCCACAATGCCGATTAACAGTAAAAAATAAATTATTTTATCATTCAAACTTCAAGGCCTTGGTGCAGGTTTGACGTAATGTTCTTGCCTAACAAAAACATCACATTCATGTGGCTACATACCAGTTAGTTCGGCTTTAAGTTTACATAGATTTCTAAAATTTCATGTATTGTGTTTTTTTTTTTCGTTTTTTTTTTTTCGCACAATTGTGTTATACAGATTTCAACTGCATTGTAGCATGCAGTACTTTTTAAAGTTACAACATTTGGTGTTATGACATTTTTGGGAGTTGTCAGTTCCCAGCATAAAATTTTGTTACACTCTTTAGACGTTGATAGCATGGGCATGTTTCTTGCACAGAGGTTTGTCCTTCTTGGAATAGAATGGCTGGCCTTCCAAATTAACATGGCAAACCTAGAATCCAATAACAAGAATTAATCTCTTTTTTTTCATGTATTTGAACAGGAAAAATGGATAAATGATTATACCTCACAATAAGATGTATATTATTCTACACTTTACACTTTAGAGCACGACTAGAATATCAGGGGCGCATGTGTTGAGGACCTCTGTGTCTATCACACAGCGGTCCCAACGTTGATGTAGAGAGGATAGATGTGGCGGCGGCAGGGCAGAACCCCCAGCTGACTAGGCTGATGAAGCATAGAAAAGCTCATGTATGGATTTTGTATGGCTTCATTGCATTTGTTATCAACAGTGCTGCCATGGTAGTAGTCTGGGGGGGGGGGGGGTCAAAAATTGGTGACAGTTGCCCTTTAAATAGACATTTTATACATTGTATGGGCATAAATATGGGCATTGTAGGGATGTAGTATTGCTCTATGACTACACTGCATTTGCGTGGAGGAAACAGGAGGGCATGGATCTAAGTGTTTAATAAGGCCGCATTAATATAATGATTAGTGCCTCCGATGCACAGATAAGATTTTTAAAGCTAAAGCAAATTGGCTGCAATAGTATCTGCATGGCGAGGTACAGGCAGGCACGGACTCTTTTACTCCTATGGTTGACATGGACTCAATTGAAGTCAGCTACTGACTACTTGTTTAATCAATTCTGAAAGCAAATGCAAACAGTGATGGATGTACTCACAGCACAGATAAAGCAGGTATCATGCCAAGTGTGTCCAAGGGCCTCAATGAATTTGTCTCCTGCTTCAACAGGAAAATCACATCCATGGCATTTTGTACTGAACAGAGTAACGTAATCTGCAAAACACAATGCATAGATTTACCATAACTATAATTCACCCTTCATGGTCTTAACAAAATATGGTAACCAATAATATGTATAAAATTTATAATACATTTTTTTTTATGAATAGGATATACAATGTCTGATAATACACTCCTACAAGAATCAATGACATACATCTACAATCTGAATAGTATATGTTTGCAAAAGCCCCTGTATTAAGACCTGTAGAAAGTGCTGTTATCTTGTATATTTTTTAGATTTAGATTACATCAAGAAAAGTGCAAAACTGTCTTAAAAGTTCTGACATAATACACCCTGGTAGAGATGGCTGCACAACTTGGCATGCAGTTATGTCTCAGGCAAATATGTACATGAGTACAGGTGTGGTATGATGAGACACTGGGTCTTGCCATGAGAGGGTGTAAAAGTGCTTCCCCTGCTGCTCTATAAAAAAGGCTCTCAATATTTTTGGGTAGTTTACCTGCCCCTCAGCTCATCACTGGCCAAGGCGGGACATCGCCATGGGCAGTGATTTGCTGCAGTATGACATCTGGGCCCTGATGTCACTTTGGGCCCAAGCATCACGATTTCTGGAAGGAAGAGAATCGCAGCCAGGACCAGAGATACACAGCAGAGGCACCACGGGAACACTGGAGGTAAGTAAAGGTTTTTTTGACATTTTTTTTTATAACATGTGCAATGGCTTAAGTTGTGAACCTTGTCCTCCCATATTACTGGATGACCCTTTAAAAAAAAAAGTGAAATGCATCTGTGACATTTATTCGGGGGGGATTAATCAAAATCTGTGCAAAGAAAAAGTTAAATAATTGCCCATAGCAACCAATTTTATTTCTTGCTTCTTTCATTTTTTAAGAGGACTGTGAAAAATAAAAGAAGCAATTTATTTATGGTAAAATGTTAAAATTACTCAAAAAAAGCTTAAAAAGGTTAGTATAAAAGCCATATATATATTAACATAATTTACATAAAGACAATACATTATCTGAAAGTGTTATATTGTCTGTAATGACTGACAGAATATAAATAATTGCCATTTGTGCTTTCATTACTAATGCACCATGAGTGTTTAGATTACAAGAACGGCTTCCGTCTCACAAAGAGCTGCACATTTAGGTGCCACAAGTGACGGATTTCAGTGCTATTGTTTTGCTTTATTTACTTCTCCTCACCCTCATGTCTGCCTTGACTTTCTTTACAAAGCCAGACTAGGCTTTCATGGTAGATTACCTTTTAAATACATAAGTTAAGTTAAGCAAAACGATCATTGCAGCTGGTGAGCTGTTAAGACTGGTTTCTTACAAAGGACTTCCTTCTACAGGTTATGGAACTGTCAACATTGAGAAACATGAAGAGTTGCTAAAATCAAAGCTGTGGGAAACTCTTGTATTGTATCTCACGCAGGATCTCCACATTTTCTGACAAAGGTTTACTTTTCTCAAATCATATTTTTTCCCTTAAAATAGGACTGACGAAGATGAAAGAACACTTTTCTGGGAGCAAATAAAATATATGTGATAAATATTCTCTAGAACAAGGGCTTATCAAACTTTCTATTCTGTGGCCTCGACAGCCAGAATATTTTGATGCCGGGACCTAGTCCGTAGTTAAAGTCTATCCCAAACTTTAAAAAAAGAACTTGGATTTAGGGCTTGTTCACACGGGTGGATCCACAGCATATTTTACATTGTGGATCCGCCGAGGATGGACCCCCTAAAGTGTGCCTCCATATGTGCCTGCTCGGAGCAGCAATCCGCCGCTTTGAGAAGACACACTGCTGCAATGTGCCAGTCACAGCGCACATGTGTGGTGTACTCACTCATGGCAACTCCCCCTGGCTCCCCGAGCTAGGCCAAGTGCAGCAGCCATGTGTGCGAGTACACCGTGCCTGTGTGCGGCAAATCGCACATTGCAGCAATGTGTCTGCCTGTAGCTGCGGATTGTCGCTCCAAACAGCCACATCTGAGACACACTATAGGGGTCCATTGTCGGCAGATCCGCGGCATAAAATACGCTGTGGATCCGCCCGTGAGAATGAGCCCTTAGCCTCTTAACCCCTTAAGGACGCAGGACGTAAATGTACGTCCTGGTGAGGTGGTACTTAACGCACCAGGACGTACATTTACGTCCTAAGCATAACCGCGGGCATCGGAGCCCGTGTCATGCGCGGCTGATCCCGGCTGCTGATCGCAGCCAGGGACCCGCCGGCAATGGCCGACGCCCGCGATCTCGCGGGCGTCCGCCATTAACCCCTCAGGTGCCGGGATCAATACAGATCCCGGCATCTGCGGCGGTTCGCGATTTAAATGAACGATCGGATCGCCCGCAGCGCTGCTGCGGGGATCCGATCATTCATAACGCCGCACGGAGGTCCCCTCTCCTTCCTCCGTGCGGCTCCCGGCATCTCCTGCTCTGGTCTGTGATCGAGCAGACCAGAGCAGGAGATGACCGATAATACTGATCTGTTCTATGTCCTATACATAGAACAGATCAGTATTAGCAATCATGGTATTGCTATGAATAGTCCCCTATTGGGACTATTCAAGTGTAAAAAAAATGTAAAAAAATGTAAAAGTAAAAGTAAAAAAAAAGTGAAAAATCCCCTCCCCCAATAAAAAAGTAAAACGTCCGTTTTTTCCTATTTTACCCCCAAAAAGCGTAAAAAACATTTTTTATAGACATATTTGGTATCGCCGCGTGCGTAAATGTCCGAACTATTAAAATAAAATGTTAATGATCCCGTACGGTGAACGGCGTGAACGAAAAAAAATAAAAAAAAAGTCCAAAATTCCTACTTTTTTAATACATTTTATTAAAAAAAAATTATAAAAAATGTATTAAAAGTTTTTTATATGCAAATGTGGTATCAAAAAAAAGTAGAGATCATGGCGCAAAAAATGAGCCCTCATACCGCCGCTTATACGGAAAAATAAAAAAGTTAGAGGTCATCAAAATAAAGGGATTATAAACGTACTAATTTGGTTAAAAAGTTTGTGATTTTTTTTAAGCACAACAATAATATAAAAGTATATAATAATGGGTATCATTTTAATCGTATTGACCTTCAGAATAAAGAACACACGTCATTTTTACCATAAATTGTACGGCGTGAAAACAAAACCTTCCAAAATTAGCAAAATTGCGTTTTTCGTTTTAATTTCCCCACAAAAATAGTGTTTTTTGGTTGCGCCATACAGTTTATGATATAATGAGTGATGTCATTACAAAGGACAACTGGTCGCGCAAAAAACAAGCCCTCATACTAGTCTGTGGATGAAAATATAAAAGAGTTATGATTTTTAGAAGGCGAGGAGGAAAAAATGAAAACGTAAAAATTAAATTGTCTGAGTCCTTAAGGCCAAAATGGGCTGAGTCCTTAAGGGGTTAAGCTGAGTGTAAGAGAAGCAGCAAGAGGAGTCAATTATGTTACTTAGGCTGAATTCACATCTTATACCTGTATCTTGGTGGTATACGTCAGAAACGTATAAAAAAAATTGTTGACAGCATACACCGCAGTTTACTGACACTGGCCTTTATGTAGTCAGTTAGTAACTACATTTAGGCCATTTCCAAGTATATATGTTTATTTAGCAGTAACCCATTGTCACATCCTGCCCTCCGGTCAGGACTGTACGGAGTGCAGGATGGCCGTGCAGCTGGCCGTGAGCACTCCCCTTCTGTCTCTTCTCCAGCTCGCGGGTCTGGGATTCGCATCGCGGGACGTGCCCGCATGCGAGTCCCAGCCTGTCTCTCACCTCCGTGCTCTCCTGCTTCCTCCGTCCTTCCTCAGGGCCGACGCGCGTGCCCCCGCCTCCTAGGGCATGCGCGCCGGAGCTCTAACATTTAACGAGCCAGTGCGCCCGTAATTATGTTTTGCACCTTGTTTTTTTTATCAATACCTGCACCTCCCACACACCCCTGCCGGATCTTTGTTGCCCTAGTGCCAAGAGAAAGCGTATTCTGTGTTACCTTGCCGTTTTCCAGACCCTTTCATTCTGTTACCTGACCTTGCTCCTTGCTGCCTGCCTATAGACCTCCTGCCATGTTCCTGTCTAGGCACCTGCCAGCCCTGTCCTCCTGCTATGATGTTGTCTTTGGTGGGATTTGGCCCCCCAGACCCCAGTACTGCATGGCAACAGTGCTAACCACTGAGCCACCCCCCCCCCCCAGCCATTCCTCTCCAATGTCTCAAAATGGTCCACAGCCACATGGGTTGAGAAATTCTACTCTAGATGATTTCTGTGAAACACTGCAAAGTTTCATTGTTGTAATAAAGGAGCCTAATTTGTTTTATTCTACCTGTGGTTTGGGCAGCATAAAATGCCATTCACATTTGATGCTGTGTTCTACTACAGTCATGGCTGTAAATGTTGACACCCCTGAAAATTTTTCAAGAAAATGTTGGCACGCTTGAAATGCTTCTAGAAAATGAAGTATTTCTCACAGAAAAGGATTGCAGTAACACATGTTTTGGTATTCACGTTTATTCCCTTTGTGTGTGTTATGATTCGGCTAGCTGGATGTGGATCCTCTGTGTCAGCGAGGGATTGGCATGGACCGTGTCGGTGGACCGGTTCTAGGTTGCTACTGGTATTCACCAGAGCCCGCCGCAAAGCGGGATGGTCTTGCTGCGGTGGAAGCAACACGGTCGTATCCACTGGCAACGGCTCAACCTCGCTGACTGCTGAGAAGGCGTGGGACAGAAGGACTAGACAGAGGCAAGGTCAGACGCAGCAGAAGGTCGGGGCAGGTGGCAAGGTTCGTAGTCAATGGCGATAGCAGAAGATCTGGAACACAGGCTTTGGACAACACTAAACGCTTTCTCTGGCACAAGGCAACAAGTTCCGGCCAGGAAGGGAAGGGGAAGTGAGGTTATAGAGACAGGGAGCAGGTGGAAGCTAGTTAGACTGATTGGGCCAGGCACCAATCATTGGTGCACTGGCCCTTTAAATCTTAGAGAGCTGGCGCGCGAGCGCCCTAAGGAGCGGAGCCGCGCGCGCCAGGACGTGACAGCCGGGGACCGGGACAGGTGAGTGACTTGGGATGCGATTCGCGAGCGGGCGCGTCCCGCTATGCGAATCGCATCCCCGCCGGCAGTGTCAGTGCAGCGCTCCCGGTCAGCGGGTCTGACCAGGGCGCTGCAGAGAGAGGAACGCCGCGAGCGCTACGGGGAGGAGCAGGGACCCGGAGCGCTCGGCGTAACAGTGTGTATTGGAAGTAAACCAAAAAAGGGAGGAAAAAAAGCTAATTGCACATAATGTCACACTAAACTCCAAAAATGGAATGGACAAAATTATTGGCACCCTTAACCAAATATTTGGTTGCACACACTTTGAAAAAAATAACTGAAATCAGTCACTTCCTATAACCATCAATAAGCTCCTTACACCTCTCAGCTGGAATGTTGGACCACTCTTCCTTTGCAAACTGCTCCAGGTCTCTCTTATTAGAAGGGCACCTTTTCCCAACAGCAATTTTAAGATCTCTTCACAGGTGTTCAATGGGATTTAGATCTGGACTCATTGCTGGCCACTTCAGAACTCTCCAGTGCTTTGTTGCCATCCATTTCTGGGTGCTTTTTGACGTATGTTTGGGGTCATTGTCCTGCTAGAAGACCCAAGATCTCGGACGCAAACCAAGCTTTCTGACACTGGGCTGTACAGTGCGACCCAAAATCCGTTGGTAATCCTCATGAGATTTCATGATGTCTTTCACACATTCAAAGCACTCAGTGCCAGAGGCAGCAAAACAACCCTAAAATATAATTGAACCTCCACCCTATTTCCCTGTAGGTACTGTGTTCTTTTCTTTTTAGGCCTCATTCCGTTTTCGGTAAACAGTAGAATGATGTGCTTTACCAAAAATCTCTATCTTGATTTCATCTGTCCACAAGACTATTTCCCAGAAGGATTTTGGCTTACTCAAATTCATTTTGGCAAAAATTTAGTTTAACTTTTTTATGTTTCTGTGTCAACAGTGGGGTCCTCCTGGGTCTCCTGCCATAGCGTTTCATTTCATTTAAATGTCAACGGATAGTTCGCGCTGACACTGATGCTCCCTGAGCCTGCAGGACAGCTTGAATATCTTTGGAACTTGTTTGTGGCTGCTTATCAACCATCCGGACTATCCTGCGTGACACCTTTCATCAATTTTTCTCTTCGGTCCACGCCCAGGGTAATTAGCCACAGTGCCATGGGTTTCAAACTTCTTGATAATGTTGCACACTGTGGACAAAGGCAAATCTAGATCTCTGAAGATGGACTTGTAACCTTGAGATTGTTGATATTTTTCCATAATTTTGGTTCTCTTCTCCTCTTTCTGTTGTCCATGCTTAGTGTGGCACACACTGACTCACAATACAAAGACTAAGTGAACTTCTCTCCTTTTTTTATATTGCCCACACCTGTTACTTGCCCCAGGTGGTTTTAAAGGAGCATCACATGCTTCAAACAATCTCATTTTTCCGCAATTTTGAAAGGGTGCCAATTTTGTCCAGCCCATTTTTGGAGTTTGGTGTGACATTATGTCCAATTTGCTTTTTTCCTCCCTTTTTTGGTTTAGTTCCAATACAAACAAAGGGAATAAACGTGTGTATAGCAAAACATGTGTTACTGCAATCATTTTCTGTGAGAAATACTTCACTTTCTAGAAACATTTCAGGGGTGCCAACATTTACGGCCATGACTGTATTTATTTGTATTGATTTAACAGCATGAAATCTGCAACACAGTGCTAATGAATGTACCCTTAACATATAACTACTATTAACACTTTTAAAATTCTGGGAACTCAATAGTCCATTACTAAAGGGAGCGATCTACAGATTTGGGACTGCTGGCAAATTCATAGACTGCTTGCTTTAGCAGCGGCCTACAGAGTCGATGGGATTTTTAAAAGTGTCCCCCGTCACCGCAACAATATTATGGTGAAAGAATTGTTTCACTTGTCTAAAACTTATTCCGGTTTGTTTATCATTGTCACTAAAATAATAACTTTCAGAATTTCCCATGTAAAGGAATGATACAAATTTAATTGGCAATTTTGATCATAGATAAAGAAGCACTAATATTTTTTGCACACGTTAATGCAGTTTCATCCTGGGTCAGCTACCTCCATACATTTCATTGTTACAGCGGGGTCATGCGAACCCACCAGAAAATGACATGTTCTACTGTGTAAAAGAAAGTAGGTTATCCTGTGTGGCTGACCTCCTGTGAACTACAGGATTATATTATCACCTATCAGATCCCTCTGTCCGCTTAAAGACCTATTCCCTCCCCACCAAGCTCTGCTCTCCTTGTTCTTCTATATCTTCTATGTCCCCCATACCTAGCATACTGATGAAGATATAATTCCCTTAGTCAATGAACAAAGACTACAGTGATATAGTTAATGAGTCTATACTATAATAAGCTGCAAAATTATAACCTAACTCCCAAAAAACACTGTCTGTCTCTGTGCTCAGGTTTAGAGATGAGCGAATTTACAGTAAATTCGATTCGTCACGAACTTCTCGGCTCGGCAGTTGATGACTTATCCTGCATGAATTAGTTCAGCTTTCAGGTGCTCCGTGGGCTGGAAAAGGTGGATACAGTCCTAGGAAAGAGTCTCCTAGGTCTGTATCCACCTTTTCCAGCCCATGGGAGCACCTGAAAGCTGAACTAATTTATGCAGGATAAGTCATCAACTGCCGAGCCGAGAAGTTCGTGACAAATCGAATTTACTGTAAATTCGCTCATCTCTACTCAGGTTCTCTAATTTGTTCTATGAGATGCAGCTTGACACTACTCCCCCCTGCCACCTGCCTACAAGCCTGACAGGGAGAAACCTTTCACAGGGGGACAGGCTAAAGCTTCATCCCCTAGTAATTCAATAATATTTTAAAGTGTGACAGAGGTTTTCTGTCATTGATCTATAACTTGACGCACTTGGGAAGGACCTAGAACAGAGCAAGTGCAGTAATAAGATTCTGCCCCATCTGTCTCTGCAAAGTCAGATGCATCATAAATGTAGGCTGCTTTAGGAGAGCCATATTAGAGTGAAAAAAAGAATCAAGATGATATACAACCCATAAATGGTGCATCAACTACAATTAAAAGGCACCAGGCATATACAAGAACCTCTACATTATTCTTCGAGAATAGACTGTTCTACACTATATAGATCTCGAATCTGGAGTGCTTCATTAATACCTATTGTCACATTAACAAGTGGATTGGAAAGGAATAAATAGACTTCTTATAATTATGCTGGCACGGTCTCTTTTCTTGCATATCATGTATACATATTTATCTTATGAGATAAAATGTTGCTGCAGACACTAAAATCTGAATGTAATTTTGTAAGGCTGCTTTTACACTATAAAAATTCATCCGTACTGAATGTCCGTCATAAAAATCTTGAGAAAACGTCCTTTAAACAGCTGTTAGAAATTCCCTAACGGCCATTAGAAAATACCATTATAGTCTATATGATTTGTCTAATAGCCGTTTTAACCCATTATCCCCCGTTATTTATAACGGCCATTATTTTGTGAAGGGTGAATGAACGGAAGAAATAGTGCATGCGCTATTTCTCCCGTTACTATCGCCCGTCACAAAATAACAGCCGTTATTAATAACAGGCAATAACGGGTTAAAACGGCTATTAGAAAAATCCCATAGACTATAATGTTTTTTTCTAACGGCTATTTAACTGCTGATTTTCAAGATTTTTATGACGGACGTTCATTACAGATGAATTTTTATAGTGTGAAAGCAGCCTAGGTGCTAAATATAAGCATAAACAGTAAGTAATCTATATATATAAAAAGAGAAGGCCTGACTGCTGAATTTTTTCACAGGTGTTGTTTTTAAGGCTAAGTCTCCACTTGGTTTTTTGTCCTGCGTTTTTAAACGGAAAAATCGCCAGTGCAATGTACGTCATCATGCGTTTTTTCTGGCGTTTTTTCCGGTGATTTTTTCATTTGTATGGAAATTGAATCTTGGCGTTTTTTTTTTTTTGGTACCCAAAATTTGTTGGGTACCAAAAAAAAAAAGGATGCAGCAGTAATGGAAAAAAAAAATATTAAATGCAATGTATATATTTTATAACCCAATTTTTATTATTTTTTAATAAAGTGTGTGTGTTTCACTTTTTTTTCTCAATTTTTTAATTTTTTTATGTAGTATTACTACTCCCAGCATGGAACAGACTGTTCCATGATGGGAGTGGTAGTACCTGTACTATAGACATATCGTCCCGGGTGTCAGTCCTGACACCCGATGCGATGGTCCATAATATAGCAGAGAAGCGAGTGGGTCTATACAGCGCTCGCCTCTCCGCACTATACAGTGATGTCAATAGAAATTCATATCACTCCGGCCACTTCATATTTTCCGCCCAGAGCTGTGATTGGCCGGATGGTTGCAGCCAATCACAGCTCTGAGGAAAAGATGAATGAATGAGGGGCCCGGAGTATAGTGCAGAGCAGGGATGTGAGCGATGTATACAGCCGCTCCATCTCTACTATAGACAGGACGATCACAGCGGATGTCAGTAGTGATACCCGCTGCGATCTGTTCTTATCTGCAAGTACTACTACTCCCAACATGGAGCACACACTGCTCCATGTTGGGAGCTGTAGTACCTGCATTTTACAACCATTAGTAGTATTACCACTTACCGTGGGGTGGTCTGGATTCTTGCCTCCATCTCATCTTCTGTATATTTACTAATCATAGCCCCAGTAAGGGGTTTTGATATCTATTTACAATCACAAATGATCCTAATACCCCGATTGTGGGATGTCCATAGATACACCAATCTTGGATCAGAACAATGCATCTTTGATAGCATTGTCCCTACACCAGGTTCATTTGCATATTGACACCCTCTGTCAATTGCGACAATGACAGTTATACATGAGTGACAGTCAGCTATGCCTCGGTTTCTCGCCATCTATAGTCTGTATCCAGAATAATTGAATTCCTCCATTCCTTACCTGTTCTTCTACTGTTTAATTAATACGCCTACAGACATCGGCATCTGTTACTTGACAATGACAGCGCGGCGTGTCTTTGTTTACATGCGATCACACGCCCCTTTTGGCGTCATAGGGGCGGTGCGCGCCGCGCTGCATATAAGCAGAATAGCCGACGGATATGACGTCAGACGCCTTCGCTCCCCACACGAGGAGAGAGCGGCCGGACAACTCCGGCTCCCGCTGATAGCGGGACTGCGCCTGCATACAGTTTACAATTCGGCCAACCGTGAGTAATTATACACTATCAGTGTTTAGTGTGGGGCTTTCTTTTCAGGTCCGTTCCCTCAAAATGGTCTTTTTTTCTCTTATAGGTGGACCTGGTTTATGCCGACTGCATCATATCTCTGTGTGCATAAGTGACCCTAGGGACAGCTTTCTTCTTCCCCACAGGAATAAACACCTTGCATACATTATATCTTGCAGGTTTTATTAGGGATAGAAATTTTTTTCAGGCTCCTGGGTCACTGTATTTATTTATACTTTATGCTATGGATGTCATTGCATACTTAATTGACTCCTCTATTTTGCATATATAGAGATGTACCTTTCTCTTAACAGTTGTTGGATATGGATGACTGAATATACATATCATATCCTCTCGGTCATTGATTTATTCTTTTGTTTATACCCCCTGAGGACCCCCGCTATATACAAGCGAGCAGAAACGCGTTGGGTTATTTGATTACTATACTCTATAGGTGTGCAACTAAACTGCACCCTCTAGTGAGAGGTGACTCGGGACTGGCTGGGCCCTGCAGAGTCCCGAACACACCTTGTTAATGTCTTTTATTAGACCGAGATAATCATACTTTTGTCATAACACTAGACACTTGTTAATATCTTTAATTTGACATTAAAAGTTAAGTTTTATAGAGCACATCCTGGACACTGGTAGTCCTATATTTCATATTATTTATGCTGGATGGAACAACCGATACTAGGGGCACCGCGTAGATCCCCCTTTAATGTTTTACGTCTATGTGTATTTTTCTGAATATTTATAAATGGCAGGTTTTATCAATACCGTTTTGGATACTAATGGCTGGGTAACAGAGGCTAGAGACGTCTTTTCAGAGAACAACTTCACACAACCTAAATATACACCGTCCATACGATCTGCATTCAGAGAGCTCACGAACCTTTATAAACAGCATCTTACCTCTTTCTGGGAGATTCAAGGTTTCGAAAGCTACCTGAAGAATAACATAGTTCCTAGAGGATTGAGGGTACCAATTTTGCCCTCAAGACGTCTTAGAACTCCTGCAGTTTTAAACAAATGGGAGGCAGAGGCGACAGCCTCTTCCCTACGATTTATGACTATTCTCTTGGAAGCAGAGAAACTTAATTTAGAACAACTAACTAACAAACTACAAGAACAAAAAGAAGTGGTGTTGAGATTTAAAACAGACCCTGATTTTGCTAATAAAGAATCACAATTACAGTCCCAAATAGAGAAATATCAATATTTGATTAAACAACGTAAGCACACCCAATTTATCCGAGATCTGGCTGACTTCAAAGAAAATAGGGTATACAGTGTGTTGGAGAAAAATACCCAATCAAGAGACACAGAAACTGACCTTACTTCCTCTGACACAGATCAATCGGAGGGGGGATCACAATCTCGTAAAAAAAGGCCCCTATAGAGGTACTGGGAGGAACAAGAGAGGAAGGGGGAGAGGAGAGTCCAGGGGAGCCTATAATAATTATATACCACCAGATCCCAGGGGCTCATACCCTCACCACACTCCACCATGTGGCTCTACTCAACAATTATCCTCTGCACCCTCTCCTTTTTTAGGGAACAATCAGAGAGATCCGTACCAACTTCGCGAACCTCCACCTCGCAGACCTCAATACCGACACTAACTAACTCTGTACAAACCCAAGTCATTAATCTGTCTAGTGTCTCCATCTCTGAATTTCAGACGCAAGTCCTTTTAAAGGGCCTCTCATTTGTTCCCTCAGTCAACCATGACCCTTTTGAATGGACTAAAGATCTACATCTATTTGCCAGAAAATTAAAATGGCACAAGTTCTTTAAAATGAAAGACAAAAGAGCTTGTGTAGATCATGGTTTGACTGAGGATGAACTTGAAGTCGCCAGACAATTAGCTGGACTAATGGATGAGGGCGAGCGAATAGAAGGTGAGGGACCCTTTACGGACATTAGGCCTAAAAGTAAACTGTTTCCCCCTGTATCCGATACGTCGTGTATAGATGTATTCCTGGAATTAGTTCTGAGGGACCTCAGAACAGTTCCCACGAGGAGGGGATACAGGGACAACCTTTCATTCATGGAGAGACGAGCCCTGTCTGAACTCCAGCACAATGATAAACTTATCATAAAAGCGTCTGATAAGGGCGGTAATATCGTCCTTATGGACAAATCCAAATATGTACTGATGGCCAAAAGACTTTTAGATGACAGAGACACTTACGAGATCCTTCCCTCTAATCCGACGTCAGCCTACTGTAGAGAACTTAATGTGATCCTCAAAATAGCCCTTGAAAAGCGCCTCATAGACAAAAAAGAATTTGAATATCTATCACCTACCGCTCCCACGATCCCCACGTTTTACGCCCTTTCCAAAATTCACAAAGGCCTGTTACCACTTAAAGGCCGCCCTATAGTGTCAGGCGTGGGAAGTGTTACGCAAAACGTGGGGATCTATATTGACAAGGTTCTTCGGCAATTCGTATTCAGCTTACCCTCACACTTGAGGGATACGATGGATTTGCTGAAACGCATTGAGGGGATCACTGTCAACAATAATACTCTGATGGCTAGTGTAGATGTCGAGGCTTTATACTCGTCCATCCGCCATACAGTGGGCCTACACGCGGTTGAATACTATCTCAGTACACGGGGATCCCAGTTCCAAGAGCATAACCAGTTAATACTTCAGTTGTTACATTTTACTCTTACAAGAAATTACTTTCTGTTTCAAGGTCGCTTCTTCCACCAGCTCAGGGGCACCGCGATGGGGAGCCCCTGTGCCCCCAGTTACGCGAACCTTACCCTGGGCTGGTGGGAGGCGACCACTTTGTTTTGTGATGAGCGGGAACACTTTAGTGACTTAGCCATAATTTGGCTGAGGTATATTGACGACGTGTTTGTTCTGTGGAACGGGACTAGAGATGATTTTTCCCGATTAATACAATCTCTTAATCAAAACAGTCTGGGACTGCTCTTTACTCACGAGATTCAGGATAAAGAATTGGCATTCCTGGACATCAAGATATTCATTGATAGTGACCATACCTTGCAGAGTACAATTTTTCACAAAAAAACATCCACTAACAGCCTCTTGAGGTGGGAGAGCTGCCACCCGGGCCCCCTCAAAAGGGGGATCCCCAAGGGGCAGTTCTTCCGCCTCAGGAGGAACTGTTCAAGAACCCAGGACTTTCAGGTGGAGGCCCAAGATATGATTACAAGATTCAGAGATAGAGGCTATCCACAATACATTATAAAACAGGCATACAGAGAGGCAGCATCCAGACCACGCACGGAACTACTAACTCCTAAAACAAGAGAATCCAATCACTCACATCAAGCGAGAATAATTGGAACTTTTGATAAAATGGCTGCTCCAATACGGGAGATTATCTCCCGCCATTGGGAAATTCTAAGAATGGACACTGATCTCCTTGACTTGGTAGGCACTAAACCTCAGATAACTTATAGACGAGGTAAAAGCTTGGGAGACCTTTTGGTACATAGTCATCTTTCCACTAATGACACTCAGGCACATACTTGGCTTAATAGTTCTAAACCTCCACAGGGGTGTTTCCAATGCGGACATTGTCGTGCATGCCAATATGTCTTGAAAAGTACCACAGTTCCACAGTCTTCGATCAAAATCAAACAATTTATGAATTGCTCTTCTACAGGTGTCATCTATGTAGTTGTGTGTACCTGCCCGCTTCTTTACGTAGGAAAGACCATTCGCCCTTTTAAAAAAAGAATTTTGGAACATGTGGGCGATATACGCAATGCACGAGACACCCCGGTGGCAACACATATTATAGAAGTACACAGAGGAGACCTGAGCCAGATTAAATTTATAGCAATCGAAAAACTAACTCCCTCTGTACGTGGAGGCAACCTGGACAGGTTGATCCTACAAAAAGAATGTAGGTGGATATACCACCTAGATTCGTTATCTCCCAGAGGTTTAAATGAGCAGCTCCATTTTGCATGTTTTTTATAATTTATACTTCTTCCCCACGGGTGTATTCCAGGTAGTTAGGGACGACCGTAGCTGGTCTGACAGGAGTCAACTATCACCCGAACCCTATAATCCATAGGGCCTAACAGTTACAGTCTAGGAGGTTCCTGTGCGGGACCGCCCTTTTTAGGGCGGCCACCCCGCCTAGGTTTAGGGACTGATTACAGGGCTTACTAGGGCGAGTTCAGGATCCCTAGGGCCCCGCTATCCCCACTCCCTCCCTATAGACAGTTAGGATCGGCCCTCCCTCTCCCCCCCCCTATCCAACCTTACCTTACCCTCACCCCCTATTTGAGGGTTATTTTACAACCATTAGTAGTATTACCACTTACCGTGGGGTGGTCTGGATTCTTGCCTCCATCTCATCTTCTGTATATTTACTAATCATAGCCCCAGTAAGGGGTTTTGATATCTATTTACAATCACAAATGATCCTAATACCCCGATTGTGGGATGTCCATAGATACACCAATCTTGGATCAGAACAATGCATCTTTGATAGCATTGTCCCTACACCAGGTTCATTTGCATATTGACCCCCTCTGTCAATTGCGACAATGACAGTTTTACATGAGTGACAGTCAGCTATGCCTCGGTTTCTCACCATCTATAGTCTGTATCCAGAATAATTGAATTCCTCCATTCCTTACCTGTTCTTCTACTGTTTAATTAATACGCCTACAGACATCGGCATCTGTTACTTGACAATGACAGCGCGGCGTGTCTTTGTTTACATGCGATCGCACGCCCCTTTTGGCGTCATAGGGGCGGTGCGCGCCGCGCTGCATATAAGCAGAATAGCTGACGGATATGACGTCAGACGCCTTCACTCCCCACACGAGGAGAGAGCTGATAGCGGGACTGCGTCTGCATACAGTTTACAGTTCGGCTAACCGTGAGTAATTATACACTATCAGTGTATAGTGTGGGGCTTTCTTTTCAGGTCCGTTCCCTCAAAATGGTCTTTTTTTCTCTTATAGGTGGACCTGGTTTATGCCGACTGCATCATATCTCTGTGTGCATAAGTGACCCTAGGGACAGCTTTCTTCTTCCCCACAGGAATAAACACCTTGCATACATTATATCTTGCAGGTTTTATTAGGGATAGAAATTTTTTTCAGGCTCCTGGGTCACTGTATTTATTTATACTTTATGCTATGGATGTCATTGCATACTTAATTGACTCCTCTATTTTGCATATATAGAGATGTACCTTTCTCTTAACAGTTGTTGGATATGGATGACTGAATATACATATCATATCCTCTCGGTCATTGATTTATTCTTTTGTTTATACCCCCTGAGGACGCCTGCTATATACAAGCGAGCAGAAACGCGTTGGGTTATTTGATTACTATACTCTATAGGTGTGCAACTAAACTGCACCCTCTAGTGAGAGGTGACTCGGGACTGGCTGGGCCCTGCAGAGTCCCGAACACACCTTGTTAATGTCTTTTATTATACCGAGATAATCATACTTTTGTCATAACACTAGACACTTGTTAATATCTTTAATTTGACATTAAAAGTTAAGTTTTATAGAGCACATCCTGGACACTGGTAGTCCTATATTTCGTACCTGCATTAATAGACAGATCACAGCGAGTGTAACTTCTGACACCCGCTGCGATCTGTCTAGTAATACAGCTCCCAGCATGAGGCAGAGTGTGCTCCATGTTGGGAGTAGTAGTAGCTGCAATTATGGAAAGATCACGGCGGATGTCACTAGTGACACCCGCTGTGATCCTCCTGTATAATGTATGGATGCGGCCGGCGCTCTTCTATGGTCCCCTGCACGGACGTATATATACACATGTTCCTATTTCTCATAGAGAGCTGTGACTGGCTGGAACCATCTGGCCAATCACAGCTCTGCGGGAAATATGAATAAGTGTAAATATACGTCAGGGCAGGGACCATAGAAGAGCGGCCGGCCGCATCTATATATTATACAGGAGAATCGCAATGGGCGATCTGTCTATTAGTACAGGTAGTACTACTCCCATCATGGAACAGTGTGTTCCATGCTGGGAGTAGTAGTACTAACTAAAAAAATGTAAAAAATAAAGCAAAAAAGTGAAAAACACACACAATACATTTTTATAATTGTGGGCTACATTTTTATTTCCCTGCACACATAAATTGATCCCTGTTTAAAAAGTAATTGCATTTTTTTAATATGAATTTCATTAGATACAATTTTTTCATTCACTACTGTATATGTTTTAAAAAAAATGGTATGCTACGAAATTTTATTAATAACAGGTATCTCCATCACTTTTTTGGATCGCTAAAGTCCAAAAAAGATTAAAAACCATCTGCAAAAACGCCAAAATTAAAATCCACATATCGTTTTTCTTGCTGTTTTCTCACTCCCATAGATTTCTTTTGGAGCAAAACACAACGATTTTGTGAAAAAATGCCGGTTTGAGCGACATACAGCGTTTTTTTCAAAACGCCATGGAGCTGAAAAAAAACGCAAAAAAAGTGAAAAACACCAAAAGGATAAAAAAATGCCAAAGTGAAAAAACGGCAAGTGGAATTCGAAATTTGCGATTTCTCATTGATTTACAGCTAACATCTGGCCACAGCGTTTTTTGGCCATAAAAACGCCATGCGGCAGAATTGGCATTTTTCTTGGCGTTATGCCGGAAAAAAAAACAAGTGGAGACTTAGCCTAAGACGTAGATGAGGAATAAGAAAGGATTTTTCGAAATTCAACCCTTAAGGGGGTGAAAAAAGGGTTGAAAGTTTGTATGGAAGTCCATCATTTGTGAAGCTAGAAGCATGAAACTTTGTTTTTAGGCTAACAATTAGAGATAAAGAAACACGTGTTTTGACGTTTTCTAAAATTCCACCCCTGAAGTGGTGAAATGGGGGTTCAAGGTTTGTATGAATTAACCCCTTGCCGCAGAATGCCGGGTATATCCGGCGCTGCGGCTTGGGAGGGTTATGAAGCAAGCTCAGGAGCTGAGCTCGCATCATACCCGCACAGTCCTGGCTGCTATCAGCAGCCATGACCCGTGCTTAATGCCGGACATTGCCGTTCTGGCAGATGTCCGGCATTAACTCTTTAGATGCGCCGATCAAAGTTGAAAGAATTCGGGTTGTTTGGATGCCCGCAGACTTTACCCAGAGCGGCCTTATTACTATAGGATCGTAAAACGTAGATCTATGTTACCCCAAATTTAACGCGAGCGAAACCAAGGGCAAAAGCTAGTAACTTATATTTATGGCTCTGCTTAATACCGTGGATAAATGGAACACATTTCTAGTAACCCATTATTTGGAAGTAGATGATTTGTTGTACTGTGTAGCTTTAAATCTTACCTACATTTTTTCTGGCCAATCAACACAACTGTAAAACCGAGAAAGTGCAGGAAATAGAACAGATTATACATCATCTCCTAATTGGTAATAATAAATTGTGCCTATTAATATATTTGAAAGCATGCAATAGAATTGATACGAGTAGTATACAATGCCTGTTTATTTCCCTGAAGTTAGGGCTGTAAAACTATGGAAATTATTCTATAGAATGAGTTGTGTTTTGCAAAAGTTACCTTTCTCACAGTATGGCTCTCCATCCTCCATATGGAAGAGGCTATTACCAAATGGCTTTCTGCAAGCGGCACAGACAAAGCAGGTGGTGTGCCATGTTTGCCTCAGGGCATGCATCACTTCCTGGAAATACAAAAAATAAAATAAATAAGAATTATAAATTATATATGAAATTTTTGTTTATCCTTACAAAATTACTGCATTTACAGTTGACACCCATTTGCTGAGACAGAGGCCACATGCATTGACTTCACTGGAGAGGTGATCCTTCTGCATCAATCACTTTATTTAAATGTTTTGGAGTGATAAAAAGAACAGACAAAAACCTCTATACCCACCTTTCTCCTTTCTGCTCTCACAGAGCCCTTACCTATGGCAAAGCACTTCCTGAGGTCATTGTTGGCAGGACGAATTGCCCACTGAAACTGGACCCCACCGCAGACATTGATTGGCTGAGCATGCCATTCCTCATACTGACCCTGACCCCACGAAGTGCTGTGCAGAAGGACAGAGCTCCATGAGAACAGTGACATACCCCCTTATTGGAGAGAATTAAACATAAGCCTTCATATTGAAGACTGTAAAGGGGTGAACTGTATATTCTCCCTTGCAAGAACTGAAATGCTTTAATGTATGCATTGTATGTATGCTAACCATGCTTTGCTGCAGAACTACTTTATGTCATGCTGGAATATATGATGGGGCCAGCATGTTGGATTGCTGCAACTAACATCATCTAGTTTGGCAGTCATGGGGGAGGTGCAAGTACTGACATAGACTTGGCAGAGCCAAGTGCTGGAGGAAAAATGCAGCTTGTCCATTATAAAGATTCATGTTGGCTGTTATTCTGTAACTTAAATGTCTGGCTGTATAGGGAGGTGGTTTGCAGTGTTCTATCAAGTTAACTTGATTTGTTTGACTAACATTGGTATTCAATTGCCTTTTACAGATTTTTAGATATTCTAAGCAGGCCCTGATAATGAGCACTGATCTCTGTTATTGGCGCTCAAATACTGAACCTTCCCATGGCTCAATTAGTCCTACGGTCAGGCAATTCAGATTTATTATTGTTTATCCAGGGCGATATACAGCCAATAACAATTCTACTGGCCACACAAAAAATGTGATCAGCCTCTAGTGGGTGTTTTCTTGATCACTACATGTGCTGATTATCAGAATTTAGTTTTCTACATGCTGAGTACCTGGCATTGCCCGGTTATTCCTTCCTAATCCTTGTTGGGGAGGAAAAGCAACAAAGGAGGAAGCTTTTGACCTCATAAGCCGTAAATAGAAGGGGACGTGGGTTGGTGGGAATGGGCATGATTTGCAAGCCAAACCAATATACAGAAAGGGTAGAAAATAAAAGGGGTGTGGCTGAAATAGGGACATGTCTTTGCGAGATGTTGCATGGTATGCGTGGAGGATGCGGCTGGCCAGCCGGACTGATCCATTCACCAGGAGATGCAGAGCGGAGCTTGTGGAGTAAGTTACCGTAAGTCCCATACACTTGCATGGGACTTGAAACAAAAACCCCATCCTTCACCTAACAGGGTAGGTTAGGATTAATTTATCATATATTTTTATTTGACATATAAGTAACATGTGACCAAGTATTATTGAAATATATCCAGCTGTTTGGAAGTTATACAGAAACATATATTTCCCATAGACATGTATGGGACTTTAAACAAAAACCCCGACCCTCATAAATGGGGGTGGGTAAGGGTTAATTTACCTATCCTATGTTTGTAGTTGACATATTAGTAACATGTGTACAAAGTTTCATGTTAAAGGGGTATTCCATGAAAAAAAAATGTTTTCTTATCAACTTGCTCCAGAAATATTTGAGGCTGGAAGAAGTGCACCAGCATGAAATCTACTGGTTTGTAGCCTCTGAGCTTCCCGCACCATTCCGGCTTACCATGTTGGCCCCACGATGCTGATTGCGATGAGTTGCTGGACTATGCTTTCTTCTTTTACATAGATTTGTAAGTTACTTCTATAAAAAAAGTCTTAATCTTTCCAGTACTTATCAGCTGCTGAAGTTGATTTGTTCTTTTCTTTCTGACAACAGCGATCTCTGCTGAAACCTCCGTCTGTCTCAGGAACTGTCCATAGTAGCAGCAAATCCCCATAGAAAACATCTCCTGCACTGGACAGTTCCTGAGACTAACAGAGGTGTCAGCAGAGAGCACTGTTGTCAGACAGAAAACAACTCAACTTCAGCAGATAAGTATTGGAAGGATTCAGATTTTTTAATAGAAGTAATTTACACATCGGTTTAACTTTCTGGAGCCAGTTGATATGAAAAAAAAAAGTTAATTATGCCGTTTGGAAGTGATGCTGGAACATACACACATACATACACACATATTGAGTTATATATATAGATAGATAGATAGATTAACTATTTTAAAGTTGTGTTCAAATTGACATAATAGGGTTGCATTTTGGTATCCCAATTACAGCTCCAATGCTCAGACCTCAGACTGTAGGATCCTATGGTGAGTCAGATTTAATAGAAGTCTGAAAAGTCTGGACATTACAGCCATAATATAGATGATACAATGTATATGATGGCCATATGATGAGGCTTAAGTTATTATAAATATTCTAACCCTTTTCCACAGAGGTCACCTAAAATCACTGCATTATATTATATTATAGAAATATGCAGGAGGTAGCTAAATCTGACTTGTGATCTAATCTGTAAACCATGTGTCTGACACCAGATGCCTAGAAATACAGGAATGGTAGCTCATGTCTGTTTGCCAAGGATGATTACTGCTATTTACTCCTCACTTGAGATCATGTCTAATGTTACACATGGAAAGAAATCCATAAGAGAGTCATTTCCAAGAGTCAGTTCCTAAATATTCCAGCCTCCTCTTCAAAGAGAGCACTGACTAGAGCAAGATAAGGTCATGGTGGGTTTGTTTCTGTTGATCTGCCAGGTTTCTCCTAATCTTGCTAATATGGTACGTTGTGACTTTGTAATGCACTGTTGGGTCTAGTCACAGTTTAGGAGTGTTATCTGGACAGTCTGTCTGAAGTTTATGACCTAACACATGGCACCGAGCATTCTTTTACAGTAAGCTGAAGGAGTATCTGGATTTCAGTGATGTCTCAAAGTAAAAAAAAAAAAAAAGACCAGTTTAATAATCTATGGTAGCATTGAGCAGATTATACTTCAAAGCTTGTCTGCTGTACAACTACCAATAACTATCTGACAACAACCCTGTTTTTGTCTCCTCACTGACCTCACAGACTGTATTACAAAGCCTCAATTAGAATATAACCAAAGCCTGGGATATCCATGTATACATTCTACTTTGTGGATATTTTATGACCATTGATATCTAAGTCCTTCCACTAAGTGAAAGTTAACCAGTTAATACAACCTTTTTACAACTAGTCTCCAACTGGTGTCCAGCTGGCAGGACATACTAGAAGTTGAACATGTGAAATAGGTAGGGAGCCACAGGCTGAAGACAGGTGAGGACTTCCAAGGGGCGGTGGGGGGTATCGGCGCTGGCCAAGATCGGACACGTCCGGTGAGTAAAATATTTTTTATTCAAATGCAACGCGTTTCACCGCACTTAGGCATGACAAACAGGATAAGGAGGGGTTTGTACATTGTTGTGTGTGAGTTCACACAAGCACCTTCGGTAAGGGTTTTTTACCCCTTTAATTGGACCCTGGAGTAGAGGTTTTACACTATGGAGCGCTCTTCTTTCTTGTTATAGTTTTTTTTACAGGCTGAAGACGACTGGCCTACAAGATTCTATTATAATTTGGCTAATGCCAATTTGTATCACCCCAATTAGAATGTTTGCTCTTTTTATGATGTTGTCCTCTATTTTAACCATTTTTGCCTTACAATATCTAATACACCTTCCAACCTTTTGGAACTATTTACCACATATATCTCTTCTTTCCTCCACACTTTTAAAAGTAAGCTAACACCTCACATGAACCTTTATGGTCTACACCTTAATTATTGCAGCCCCCATTCTCCTATCTATTATTTTCTAGCTTGTAAGCTTACATGGGTAGGCATAACGCTGTTAGCATTTACTGTCACTTTAATCATACAAAAATGTTATGGTTACAGTCTTTGGAAGAGGTATACCGTTTGGCGGTTTGTGTCTCACTATGTGGGCGTAATCTCCTAAACAGCAGAATACTTTACATGGTCTTTGTTAAGGTCTGATGATTTTGCCTGTTCCTTGCCGTTTTGCACCAGCCACTTGTATATAATTCAATGGCACGGCATCTGTGACAGTTATGTTACTTCCTGTTTCCAAAATTACTTTGATAAGCCCAGTTGCATGCCTGGTTCCTGCATGCCAGTAGCATTTGTGGATATACAGAAAGTGGTCCCTTTAATACAGTCCAAATCTACTCTGACTGGGATTGTATCGCCATAGAAGCACCTCTTTATTTTATGTAACAGCACACTAAGGCTATCTAGTAGAAAAACAAAACCCTGTAACATATACCAGTTATTAGATATGCATAAAAAAATACCCAAACACTATACAGTAATCCGACTATGAAATAACAAAAACAAAATTCTATGTGATGCTTTTTGGCCAATAGATATGTGCCCAAAATAACACGTCAGAGAAAGAGTCACATTACCCTGGTGTATTGGTTCTTATTGGTTGGGGATTCTCAAAAATGTCCAGATACGTTTTGGAGGCGTGGGACCCCTAGGCTGACCCTTACACCTGTTTCTAAAAAATCTCTCATGCCTACCAATGGAGGTGCCATCCTGATAACCGTCAACTGCCCATCTGGAGTACTTCTGTTTACTCTATGCACCACATTATATCTAAACCTCTGATCAGATATAGAGATGTATCAAAATTCAATGAAACTATTTCTACCTAAATGTGTTTCACCTTTAGATTTAAATAGCAATGTTTTCTCATGAGGCTAAAAACATTTGGATGTGCAGAACATTCATGTACATAGGGAAGTCAAAAGGGTAGCTGTGACTTTTAGGCCATAACAAGTTAATGAAAGGACTGGTTGCTTACGGCCTGGTCAGTGGCCATTAGAGACTCATACTGAAATAGAAAATATGTACTGTAGAAGGAGGAGAAGTGATTGTGCCTACAAAAGGGAGCTAAAAAGAATGATTATACAAATGTATGATATCCATTAGGTCTAGAACAACTGATGTTCCGACCTAAAAAAAACTGAATAAGATTCCATAGATGTAATTTATATTCTACCATAATAGCATCTACTTTCATAAATAGATGGTAGGAAATATAGATTATATCTGTTGTACCATATTACATTTTTTTAGGTCAGAACATGGACACCACTTGTTCTGGACCTAATGGATATCATTCATTTTTATAATTATTCTTTTTAGCAGTCTTTTGTAGACACTATCCCTTTTCCTCCTTCTACAGTACATATTTTCTATTTCAGTCTGATTCTCTAATGGCCACTGAACAGGCTGTAAGCAACCAGCCCTTTCATTAACTTGTTGTGGCCTAAAGGTGACTATACACTCTCTCGTTCAACCAACAGCTACCCTTTTGACTTTCCCATGCACATGAATCTTCTGCACATCCAAATGTTCATGTGTTCTCTAAAGACAACTCGTGCGGTGGCTTATCTTTCTCTCAACAATATGGTTCAGGAGTTCAAATGCAACATGGCTGATTCTTCTCTCCACCCATAAAATCTGTCAGGAGGCCGCTATACACTCTAAGCAGTCGACTGAACCCGCCAAAGTCAGAGACTTACCCCCATAATTTTAGTGTTGCAGCGGGCACAGGTTGGAGCAAAGAACTGCTCATAGCATCGTTCACAGTAGACACTTTTTTGCTCCTCAACAAAGCTCACATCAGCTAAGGAAGTCTTGCAGTAGGCACAGTTAAACTCCTCTGGATGCCATGATCGACCCATGGCCACCAAAAAGGGACCCCTGTATAGTAAATAAATGAAAATTATTTAGTAATGTACTAATTTAAATATGTAATACACTGAAAAATTTAAGAAGATGATAGATTTCCTGGAAGGAAAGTTCTGCAACAATTTTTGTCTACACACAAGTAAAAAATAGTGGTGATTCACTGACCAGATGAAAGTGACCACAGGTAGTAATAAGTGACCTGATAATCAATTAAATAACTTAGTAATAATAATAAGTAATGAATAGAAAGTAAATAAACATCCAGATAAAGAGTGCCTAGCCCAAATACACAACTCAACTCAAGTACTAATAAGCAAGTGCTTCAAAAATACAAACTCAATACCAATGTATAGTAAAATCAATCACCTGGAAGGAAGAACAAGAAAAAGCAGTATCCTAAATATATAACCTAATGGTGTAAAGTAGTAAGGTGAACCACCACCACCCAACATTTCACTCTCACTGGCTTCATCCTGGGCATTTCTCTAATCAGCCTCTGTCTTGGTCTAAACTTACCCATATTCTATGTTGCTTTCTGAAATAGTTGACATGCTTACCTAATGATGCTGTTGCAATGTCCACAAAGAGGGGTCCTGCTGCTTGCTGGAAATCTTTCAGCACGCTGAATCAGCCCCCTTGGTGCTTGTGCTGGTGGATGGCTAGGGGGCTGAGGAGTATAGCTTGGAGTGGGGATTGGAGCAGGTGGAGGAGGTGCTGCTTTTGGCAGGATCTGTTTTGTAACTGTGGTTGTAGATTTTCCTGGTGCAAATTTTTGAGAAAAGGTTTCATCGGTTACCCATGGAGGGCGGTTGGCAGGCTCTTGCTGTGGTGCTGAGTAAGCAGTGGTGGGTGGTGGAGCATAGCATGGAGAGGGACCTAAAACATGTAATTAAAATAGTGAGTAGCTGTAGGAGAAAATGGCACCATGTGAGTGCAGCATATACTGTAGCATACTGTATCACATGATCTTATAGTTTACTATGTGACCCCATATCAAAACAGAACATTTAACCTTTTGTTGGTTGTCATCTCACATCCTACAAAATCTTTCTCATTTAAAGCCTTATTATTTTAACAAGTTCAGCTCCTGTAAGCAGTGTATGGTGATCTGCCCATCTCTTTATGTAAATACTTGAGCCAAATTATTGATCATGGGGCTATGAGCAACAGGAGAAGTTATTCAATAACAATGACTGGACGGACTTAAAACCATTCTTTTTGCCTTGGAAGTATCTTTACTAGGTAGCAGTATCTCCACCAAGCAAAATGTAGTGGACATGGAGACTGACCATGACAAAAATATATATATTTTTACAAATTAGGCTATACAATTTAGAAGCTACATATGCACATGGTGCAGTTTTATCAGTTGTGGTAAGAGCACGTTACATTCACATATATTAGGATATAAGGTTACCAAGATAGCTTTTCTACTAGAATTTGTTTTTTAGTCTTTTAAATGTAGTCAGCACCTACACAATTCTTTCCATAGCACCTCTCTCACACCTCTAGTTGTATTAGATGAATCATTTCATCACAAGTGGAATAATATGCATTTAACATTATAGTCATACTCTTTAGATGAAGGTCTCAGCATGTTGTAGCATATCTCTTAACACCTTAAGCCAAAAGCAGGAATAGGCTACACACATACAATATGGAGACTATTCATATGTCTAGACATGTTTTCTGCACAATTCCTCTAGGTATAGGTGTGAGTTTGTTGTAAGGTAGAGTTATTTCATGCTCATGAGACAATTACTGGAGATTTTTTTTAATTAGAAAATGCATATCAGAAGTGACAAATGACTGTAACTTATTTATGTTATTATATTTTAAATATGATTCAGTAAATTAACCCCTTACTGCACATATGAGTTAATGGGAAACACTTCCTGCAATCGGCCATACATGTTTGGTGCTTTAATGGCATCAGGCAAGGAGTTGAGTCTGTGGAATGGGGTGTTATCTTTATTTAGTACCTGACACTCTATTGTAATAGCCATGGCACATAAACCCATATTTATGGGTGGAGAACAAATATATAATTTGCAATCATTGTGCTTATAATAAATCATATGCTGATGTACCACTGCCACTAGAATGTCACCATACACCCTGCATGTTTGATCCCACATGTCCCTTGGGAAAAAGTGATTAAAAATTCATGGTCGAATGTTGGTAAAACAGCGACCAAAAGTATGTGATGTCAAAGAGATCATGTAATCAGGCAATACCCAATACTTTCCAACATGTTTCGGTAGAACTATGTCTACCGTCATCAGTGATTTATAATTCTGTTTGTTAATGTACTTCAGTTTTTCCTCTATTAGGTAGAACTGTTTTGGGTGTGAGTTTCTGCACAGGCTTTGCTTACTAGAGCACTGGTCTTCATGTGGAAATACCAATGGGGGTCACCATATCAGCTGATTATATATAATGTATTTTCCTCTACTGGGCAGCACTATTTTTGGTGTGATTTTCTGCACATACTTTAGTTGTTAGAGCATATTGGCTGAGCCTATGTTACGCCTAGCGCTCCGGGTCCCCGCTCCTCCCCGGAGTGCTCACGGCGTCTCTCTCCCTGCAGCGCCCCGGTCAGTCCCACTGACCGGGAGCGCTGCACTGACATGGCCGTCGGGGATGCGATTCGCACAGCGGGACGCGCCCGCTCGCGAATCGCATCCCAAGTCACTTACCCGTCCTGGGCCCCTCCTGTCATGTGCTGGCGCGTGCGGCTCCGCTCTCTAGGGCGCGCGCGCGCCAGCTCTCTGAGACTTAAAGGGCCAGTGCACCAATGATTGGTGCCTGGCCCAATTAGCTTAATTGGCTTCCACCTGCTCCCTGGCTATATCTGATCACTTCCCCTGCACTCCCTTGCCGGATCTTGTTGCCTTGTGCAAGTGAAAGCGTTTAGTGTTGTCCAAAGCCTGTGTTACCTGAACTCCTGCTGTCCATCTTGACTACGAACCTTGCCGCCTGCCCCGACCTTCTGCTACGTCTTACCTTGCCTCTGCCTAGTCCTTCTGTCCCACGCCTTCTCAGCAGTCAGCGAGGTTGAGCCGTTGCTAGTGGATACGACCTGGTTGCTACTGCCGCAGCAAGACCATCCCGCTTTGCGGCGGGCTCTGGTGAACACCAGTAGCCTCTTAGAACCGGTCCACCAGCACGGTCCACGCCAATCCCTCGCTGACACAGAGGATCCACTACCTGTAAGCCGAATCGTGACAGTAGATCCGGCCATGGATCCCGCTGAGGTGCCGCTGCCAAGTCTCGCTGACCTTACCACGGTGGTCGCTCAGCAATCGCAGCAAATTGCCCAACAAGGACAGCAGCTGTCACAGTTGACCGCCACGTTACAGCAACTTCTGCCTCTGCTACAGCAGCAACCATCTCCTCCGCCAGCTCCTGCACCTCCTCCGCAGCGAGTGGCCGCTCCTAGCCTCCGCTCGTCCCTGCCGGACAAATTTGATGGGGACTCTAGACTCTGCCGTGGATTTTTGTCTCAATGTTCCCTACATATGGAGATGTTGTCGGACTTGTTTCCTACAGAACGGTCTAAGGTGGCGTTCGTAGTGAGCCTTCTTTCAGGAAAGGCCTTGTCTTGGGCCACACCGCTCTGGGACCGCAATGATCCTGCCACAGCCACAGTCCAGTCCTTCTTCGCTGAAGTCCGGAGTGTCTTCGAGGAACCAGCCCGAGCTTCTTCTGCCGAGACTGCCCTGCTGAACCTGGTCCAGGGTAATTCTTCAGTGGGCGAGTACGCCATCCAATTTCATACTCTTGCTTCTGAATTATCATGGAATAATGAGGCTCTCTGCGCGACCTTTAAAAAAGGCCTATCCAGTAGCATCAAGGATGTGCTGGCCGCACGAGAGATTCCTGCCAACCTGCAAGAACTTATCCATTTGGCCACCCGCATTGACATGCGTTTTTCTGAGAGACATCAGGAGCTCCGCCAGGAAAAAGACTTAGACCTCTGGGCACCTCTCCCACAGCATCCTTTGCAGTCTACGCCTGGGCCTCCCGCCGAGGAGGCCATGCAAGTGGATCGGTCTCGCCTGACCCAGGAAGAGAGGAATCGCCGTAGGGAAGAAAATCTTTGTCTGTACTGTGCCAGTACCGAGCATTTCTTGGTGGATTGCCCTATTCGTCCTCCACGTCTGGGAAACGCACGCACGCACCCAGCTCACGTGGGTGTGGCGTCTCTTGGTTCTAAGTCTGCTTCTCCACGTCTCACGGTGCCCGTGCGAATTTCTCCTTCAGCTAACTCCTCCCTCTCAGCCGTGGCCTGCTTGGACTCTGGTGCCTCTGGGAATTTTATTTTGGAGTCTTTGGTGAATAAATTCTGCATCCCGGTGACCCGTCTCGTCAAGCCGCTCTACATTTCCGCGGTCAACTGAGTCAGATTGGATTGCACCGTGCGTTACCGCACAAAACCCATCTTAATGTGCATTGGACCCCACCACGAAAGGATTGAGTTATTCGTCCTCCCCAACTGTACCTCTGAGGTCCTCCTCGGTCTGCCATGGCTCCGGCTTCATTCTCCCACCCTTGACTGGACCACCGGGGAGATCAAGAACTGGGACTCTGCTTGCCACAAGAGATGCCTCTCCCCCCCTCCCAGTCCCGTCAGGCAAGCCTCAGTGCCTCCTCATGGCCCCCGTCCTTGTGTCACCCTGCCCCGTGCCAAGCTTCACCCTCTGCCCTCCCTCCCCATTCCCACTCCTGCTGTACTGCCTGCCTTTGAGGAAACCCTCCATTCACTCCCGGTGTCCTCGTCCCAGGTAAAGCAGTTGTCGGACAAAAAAAGGGGGAGACCTAAGGGGGGGTACTGTTACGCCTAGCGCTCCGGGTCCCCGCTCCTCCCCGGAGCGCTCACGGCGTCTCTCTCCCTGCAGCGCCCCGGTCAGTCCCACTGACCGGGAGCGCTGCACTGACATGGCCGTCGGGGATGCGATTCGCACAGCGGGACGTGCCCGCTCGCGAATCGCATCCCAAGTCACTTACCCGTCCCGGGTCCCTCCTGTCATGTGCTGGGGCGCGCGGCTCCGCTCTCTAGGGCGCGCGCGCGCCAGCTCTCTGAGACTTAAAGGGCCAGTGCACCAATGATTGGTGCCTGGCCCAATTAGCTTAATTGGCTTCCACCTGCTCCCTGGCTATATCTGATCACTTCCCCTGCACTCCCTTGCCGGATCTTGTTGCCTTGTGCCAGTGAAAGCGTTTAGTGTTGTCCAAAGCCTGTGTTACCTGAACTCCTGCTATCCATCTTGACTACGAACCTTGCCGCCTGCCCCGACCTTCTGCTACGTCTTACCTTGCCTCTGCCTAGTCCTTCTGTCCCACGCCTTCTCAGCAGTCAGCGAGGTTGAGCCGTTGCTAGTGGATACGACCTGGTTGCTACTGCCGCAGCAAGACCATCCCGCTTTGCGGCGGGCTCTGGTGAACACCAGTAGCCTCTTAGAACCGGTCCACCAGCACGGTCCACGCCAATCCCTCGCTGACACAGAGGATCCACTACCTGTAAGCCGAATCGTGACAGCCTATTTTATTGTCCTTATATTTTTCAGCCTCCATCCCCCCATCCCCCCATTATGTCCATATGTGATAAAGAATAAATTGACTTTATTTAGCAACTTATTCAAAACTTACACTAGTAGGTTAACTTACACTAGTAGGTTTTATATAAAACAATAATAAATACATGTTTACGTGAACCCACATATTTAGGGGGAAGGCTTACAAGTGACTTGATAAAACAAATGTAATATGATACAATATATCAATAAAATGTATGATTAACCCTCCTTATCTATGGTTGTCTCCCTACTGCTTAGCAAAATTATTGCACAATATATTCTAAAAAATAGCATGTATTACATTGTTTGCAGTCCCTAAATGCCTTAGATGCTGCAGTCAACCCTGGCATGCAAGTGATTAGGCAGATGGAGGAGGCTTTTCTGTCAGCACATCTCCCCACTTTCCTTACAATGTGATTACTAGAATGAGCAGAGGGAGAAGTGTGACGCTGCTCTGTGTCTATGTGATGGAGATTGTCCCATAGACCTACATTACGTGACTGTCTCAGTCACGCGACACAGAGCCTGAAGAGATCAAGCTAGGTGAACACTTCTCTCAGTTTGGGGTCTAAACACTCAGACTCTGACTGATCAGAACTTTTGATATGTCTCTATAACATATGAATAGATTTTACCCATTTAAGTAAACCTATTAGACTTTATCAGAGGCCTCCTTCCCTACCAAAAAAAAGTCAAGTGGTAAAGTGGTACCAATGAAAAGTTAATCTCATACCGCAAAAAAATCAAGGCATCAAATAGTTATGGTGAAAAGAGAAAATACAAATTTGCAAACAAAAAGGTTTTATTGTGCAAATGTTTAAGAAACAAAATAACAGACTCACAGAATAAAGTTACATGTCATTTATATAGTGAATGCTATTTAAAAAACTAAATATTTCAACCCCCCCCCCCCCCAAAAAAAAATACAACTGTTAAAATTAAAACTCCAAAAATCTATAGCTCTCCAAAAATACAACTGTTAAAATTAAAACCCCCAAAAATCTATAGCTCTCAGAAGGTAGTGATGGAAAAACTATAAAAAAAATCACTGTCACAAAAGCCCAACTTGGCTGTTGTGGGAAAAGGTTAAAGAACAGAGGTGATCTTGCACTTAGGATCCCTTTTGGAGCTAAAAAAGTGTGCAACCTGACATTGTTCAGCAACTGAAAAAAGAGAACATGTTCCATTAATGTTTCACACTGGTTTGGTGATAGGCCAGTTTTCATAAATATTATATGACGTCCATATGCCCAGCAAGAACATTTGTTATTGGTTATGCAAATATACTAAAGTCAGCTGGTGGATGTTCAATTGAAAACGTACATTTTTACATTCCGCACTCTAAAAAACAAAATTATTATATCTGTTATTTCCTAAAATAAAAATAAAATAAAAAAATGTTATATACGTGTATATGTACCCCCACAGCTGCGGCACTGATGCTCTAGGTCCCCACTCATCACATCACCATACCTGGTTCATGTTATACCTAGACAACTCCTTTAAAAATATTTGGAACCAGGAGACCAGATAGTGGTCCAAAAGTTGACTTTTTAGTGGCCAATTAGAAATGTTAAAGAACTTTAAAGGGAGATTCCTACAGTAGTAAGTGATTATATTTTGCTAAGATAAGCTATTAGAATAGTGATAGCTGGGGATCAACCTGTATGGACCCGCACTAATTTGTTAGGCGCTGCTGTTTCAGCACAGATGTTCCCTTGCTTGTTGCAGTCATAGCTATCACTGTGCAGCTGTTGTGAACTACAACATCCCTGCCCCATTTATTCTGGTGATTGGCTGGGGTCCCAGAGTTCTTACCCCCAACAATTATGTTGTTAGTGTATGTCCTGCTAATATGCCATCCCATTAAAAAATGTGAATAATCCTTTAGTCTTGCATTGGTTATTAATTGACTGAATCCTGATTTTCATTAGAAAATTTGATTCATATTGTTATATAAAATAATAGTCTAAACTGACTAATAAAAATCAGATATGCTTTTTCAGAAAACAGCAGTGAGAAAATAAATGTCACTTCTGTATGCATCAGGTAACAGAGTAACACACAAAATGTAGTGCAGATCAATAACATGATAAAGCCCCCATTAGTCAGTTATTCAGTATCGTGTGTTGCAGAAATTGTTTTAGAAACGTAGCTGATATGCAGGAATATATCAGCAAGCAGCCATGTATGTAGAACAGGGATCACGCAATGCTGGTTACTTAACGTTGTGTCTGCTGACACGAAAACTTGCAAATTTATTACAGTTTAAAGGAGGGTAAAAAAATATATCTGTATAATATGTAATAAAAGTCTATGCCACCCAAATGATGGTTCTCCAGTGGTCCACGCTATTCTTTGGTTATTTTCCTGCAGTGATAATATGCAGTAGTCACAAGCCATACCTACTGGCATGATAATTGTGGCCACGGATTGGCTGCAGAGTTAGCCTGTCCATACAACACACCATTGTTGCTGGGATGTAGTCAAAGACTAGTTGGGCACCACAAGAGCCCTAGCGCTGGGGAAACAGGAGATTTAAGTGGGTATTCCAGTATGAGAAAATAACATTTAGATATGACTAACTCCCCAACATGTATAACTTACTAATATAGTGTTATCACTAATTGTGCTGGCTTCAGCATATTATTGCTTGAAATACTTCCGACAGAAAGTTGTGTAGATCTTTCTTTGTCAGTGTGGTGTTGCCTTAGCAGCTCCCCAGCTCCTGTCTCTTCCGAGACAATGCACCATCCTCTGCTGTCCCAGGAGGTGTAGCTGGAGCTCGTCTCTAAATGCAAGCCCTGCCCCTTAAGTGATATCACCAACTCTGACCAACCCTACAACACCATCTCCCTATCATATATAGTGTTGAGCGGCATAGGCCATATTCGAATTCGCGAATATTCGCGAATATATGGACGAATATTCGTCATATATTCGCGAATATTCGCATATTCGTTATATTCTCGTTTTATTTTAGCAAACGTTTGCGAAAATAAACGCATGCGAAAATTAGCAAATATGAAAATTCGCATATGCGAAAATTAGCATATGCTAATTTTCGCATACGCTAATTTTCGCATATGCGAATTTTCGCACGCCAGTCTCACACAGTAGTATTACAGCCTTCTTTACACCACACAAGCTGGAAGCAGAGAGGGGTGATCACTGTGATGTGTACTGTGAAAAAAAAAAAAAAAACGAATATTCGTAATTACGAATATATAGCGCTATATTCGCGAAATTCGCGAATTCGCGAATATGCGATATTCGCGAATAATATTCGAATTGCGAATATTCGCGAGCAACACTAATCATATACAGTATATCTTTATATACTGGGACATTTAGGTAGAATGAGTTATGTTTACAGCAATGTCACAGGCAGAGAAGCAGACAGGCAATAAATACAGCAGGCAATACAACCTTACTGGTTGTGCAATAGTCTGCTGTAAAAAGAAATGCTCTGAAACAGCTCTGGGCTGGGAACTGACTGTGGAGGGCTGTGATGAAGAGCTGGGGGAAAGCAAGGCATTCTGGGAAAAGTAGTACTGAGCAACTGCTCAACCAGGAACTACAACTAGGAAATACAGGTCTTAGACCCCCAAAACAAATAGATAGTGCAGACAGGTAAACAATGCTATATGTCTCTGCAGCATTTTTATTTTACATGACGTCAGAGTACCCCTTTTACATGTCCGTACTGTGTTTTTAGAACATCTACAATGTTAAGTGTTGTTACTCTACAACATCTAGCTGCTGGCCTATATCTACCTTTATTTCACAGTGCACCTGCGGTGAATATGGTCAGAATATAGCTTGAAATCATGGCCCCCCGATGCAAAGAGAATAATAAGTCATAAACTGAACTGTGATAGAAATAGCAGCATAACTACTTTACTTAAATGGGTTATGCAGGAAGCAGAAAACATTTTATTTTTCCTCACTCCCTGATGGCTTACTTTTGGCTTGGTCCCATCTCAGCAGTATAACTTTTTCTTCCTTCTGGAAGGGGGCAGGCTGAGATAGTAGAACTAGCACGACTTCATGATCTCTGAATGTGCACAAAACATCAAGTGGCCAATGCCCACCAGATATGAGCAGAGTTATACTACATTTTCTTATTTGAAGGGGTTTGTTACGCCGAGCGCTCCGGGTCCCTGCTCCTCCCCGGAGCGCTCGCGGCGTTCCTCTCTCTGCAGCGCCCCGGTCAGACCCGCTGACCGGGAGCGCTGCACTGACTCTGCCGGCGGGGATGCGATTCGCATAGCAGGACGCGCCCGCTCGCGAATCGCATCCCAAGTCACTCACCTGTCCCGGTCCCCGGCTGTCACGTCCTGGCGCGCGCGGCTCCACTCCTTAGGGCGCGCGCGCGCCAGCTCTCTAGGATTTAAAGGGCCAGTGCACCAATGATTGGTGCCTGGCCCAATCAGTCTAATTAGCTTCCACCTGCTCCCTGTCCATATAACCTCACTTCCCCTTCACTTCCTTGCCGGATCTTGTTGCCTTTGTGCCAGAGAAAGCGTTACTGTGTTTGCCTTACCAGTGTACCTGACCTCTTGCTGTTGCTATTGACTACGAACCTTGACGCCTGCCCCGACCTTCTGCTACGTCTGACCTTGCCTCTGCCTAGTCCTTCTGTCCCACGCCTTCTCAGCAGTCAGCAAGGTTGAGCCGTTGCCGGTGGATACGACCTGGTTGCTACCGCCGCAGCAAGACCATCCCGCTTTGCGGCGGGCTCTGGTGAATACCAGTAGCAACCCTAGAACCGGTCCACCGGCACGGTCCACGCCAATCCCTCGCTGACACAGAGGATCCACATCCAGCTAGCCGAATCATAACAGGGTTGTTCAGGGAAATATTACTGATGGCGTATCCACAGGATAGGACATTAATAGTTGACCGACAGAGTGGACATACCCAGCATTTCCTACTACATAGAGCATGGGGCAAGAAGCAGTTGGCTCTATACTCTGTGTAGTGGGGGTGTAGCATTACTACAACCTCAGTACAGAGCTTCTGGCCCCATGCTCTGAGTAGTGCAGGCATTACAGATGTCCCTTGAAAACCCCTTCAATTTCTTCTGCAGTGTTGCCATGTCCCTGTGGATGACAGATTTCTGTTATAAGTTTATAATCAGGGGATCTGATAACAAAAGTATGTTGTTTTAAGTGGACAGTGAATACTATGCAATATTTTATTTCTCCTGTGGTAGTGCTGCAGGCATGCTGTGTTTGCTACTGGATTTACTCCAAAATTATAGCTGATCACTGAGGGTCCCAGCAAAGGGACAACACATGATCAACTTATTGTTGTACAACACAATGCACATTAATATGAAAAATCTATTTGTTTTACAAATATTACCTAAATCGGCATAGAAGGCAACTGCACACATTCTTGATTTGAAATATGTGCATGCTGGTTTATATAGTATGGGTTACACTAGTTATTTGCTTCAGAAAGAATCATATAGTAGCTGAAACATTGCATGGACACTTTTGTGGAATAAACCAGCTTGCACTTACGTTAAATAAAGATTGGGTGCAATTAAACTTTGCGGCTGTTTTCTTGCCTCTCTCATGCATCATGGTTTCCACACCTGAACAGACCCTCTGGGTACTGTTGCTGTAGTTATAACCTTGTCATAACTTGTGAAAGCTGTGAAGGAGAATTTATTCCATTTTATGGCTTCTATATTTGAATACCGCATTTACAGGCCATAACTTACAGCAATTACCTAATATATACCTGTTAGCCAAATCACTCTCTTTACAAGCAAAAGCCATTGGCGAATAAGGGAGAGCAGGTGCAGAAATAAAATGCCTTGGCTGTATTGCTTGGCACAGACCAGAGACTAAAAATGCCATTTATGGAGGAGAAGCCTATTTTCATATGCTGAACGCCATTATTCCATTTGAATTCATTTTATGTTGCGGTAGAATTGTTCTTTCACATTGTTATTGGTTCTATTGCACTCCTTAAACGTATGGGTTGGCATGCCACCTAGTGGAATGTATGTGAAATAAGGAAGAAAAAGCTAACAAAACCCAAACATAAAATAATATTTTGAAGCATTACAAAAAAAGTGTGATGAGTTATCAGCTGCCTCATTACTGTCTTTAGCCCCTTGGCACAACATGTTGCTTATGTTTGGGGCTGAAAGCCTGTAGTAAGCACCCAGAACCATGAAAGGGATACTGTGCACAGCATTTGACAACCATCACAACATGGTATCAGCGTTTAACTTTAACCATCACAACATGGTATCAGAGTCTTTATCAATAATCACAATAGCAAAATATTTAATAAAACAAACATGGTTATAAAAAATAAGACAAATATAAAGAAACAAAAATAATAAAACATAAACACATAAATATTACATACAGTGAAAGCATTCCAAAAGGCCATTTCTTTGAGAAGACCACTTCCTTGTGCAGATCAGATTTTATGTGACCGATTTTTGGTTTCAATATATATTATTTATACAAGACTTGTTTTTTTTTGTTTTTTTGTTAAAGTGGCACTGTCAGATCCAACACATTTTTATATGTTGTTTCTAATGAAAATAAGACCTTTTTGTAATATGGTTGTTTAAAGATTTTTAAATATATTTATTAAAGAAAATGGCCCCCCGAAAATCCCACCATTTGGGGTCCCCATACCTTCTCGGACACTAACCAGTCTAGCAGCAGCAGGCTTGTCCATGAGTCATGGACAAGAGATGCCTCATGGACAATGCTGCACGAGCAGACACACCAATCACCTTCCACCACCACAAGGGAGGGACACGCCCCCTTCTCATGAGAGGATTTCTAACACTGTGAGCTACTAAAAAGTGGTATTTTTATAATAAATGTAGGTGCTGGAGTCATTAAAATTAGATGTACATGTTCAGGATTAGGTACTGAGTAACATATTTATTTTTAGTTTTTTGTGGGAACTGACAGGTATGCTTTAAATTTGGGTGGTTGAATCCTTTTAATTATTGTAATGTTTCCTGCACAATCAGAAATTACTTCGCTACAATCAGATGTTACTGCTCTACAAAGAAAGCAGTCATCTTTTTCTAATCCTGAACAATTCCTTTAAAGGGCTACTCCGCCCCTAGACATCTTATCCCCTATACAAAGGATAGGGGATAAGATGTCTGATTGCGAGGGGTCTGGTCAGACATTGCAGGGGGTCCCAGCGATCTCGGACTTGGCACCCCGGCATTCTAAACATAGCTGTCATGCACGGTCCCATAGACATAAATAGAGGGGATGTGATGTTACAACCACATCCGCCATAAATGTCCAGAATGCGAGGGTACATGGCAGGAGATCACAAGGGGTCCCAGTGGTCAGTAGGGGATAATATGTCTAGGGGCAGAGTACCCCTTTAGATTAAATAAGAAGAGTATGCGTATGGTTTCTGTGGCTACCATAGTACAATAGATGTTTTACAAGACAACTGTGGTATTACAAGGTAATTTAGGTCCATTTAAGTGTGTGAGAGTTTGTGGTAAAGAGATATTGCACCAATAATTGTGTCTGTGGTTTTATAATAGTATACAAATCCCTGAATCATGGGAAAAAGCAGTTTTGGTCCTGTAGACATTAAGTACGCTTATCAAAGATATAACTGCTGTTCTAACCTACTCAAAGTGCTTAAATGGGCACTGTCAGATAAAAAAAAAAAAACTATTGATATGTTGTAAAGCATGCAAAACCAATAGGCTTTGCAATTGCTTTCATTAGAAAATTTTCAGTATTTCGTACTGGAAAAGCCAGTCAAACAACTGCCCCCCCTGCCTGCTTGGATACATACTAGTCCTGCTGTGTCCATGCATCATCAATGTCATGGACACACTTCCTTGATTATTAACTGAAGAGACAAAAAGAGAGAGAGAGGAATGCGATCCTAGTGTATTGTGTATAAATCAGAAAGGGTTGCAAATAAATTATGCTCACCGGAGTTGGTTATGCTCAGAGCATAACATCTGGAGCAGCATATCACTGAGCTGGTCAGCAGCCTTGGAGTACCCGATCCTCCAAAAGGGTTAGCAATCAGAAATGGATTATAGTTGTTAAAGAAAAAATTCTCCAAACGTGGCGCTTCTCCCATAAAAAATTTTCTTTATTCCAACATCGAAGGTATAAAGGATGGTGATGGCACTTTCAACGCTTTCAAGCTCGTACCGAGCTCTTTATCAAGATGTGCTCATCTTGATAAAGAGCTCGGTACGAGCTAGAAACACGTTGAAAGTGCCAACACTTCCTTGATTGACAGCTGTAAGCGCAGGGCTCACAGCTGGAGGAAAAATCGTCCCACTGAGGAAAAATCCTCCCACAGCTTGTGTCCCGCTTCTGTAAATGAGGACAAGGTGGGAGTTGTAGTTTTGCTAATGCTAGGGGAGATGTGAGCAGACAGCATACTGAGGGAGGGGGCGGAGACCTGCACAGTGAGGCCACGCCCCCTCCCTTTGAGAGGAATTAAGACTAGTGAGCTAAATTAAAAGTGTAATAAAAAAATAAATAAAGGTGCTTGACATAAGAATTAGATGTACATGATCAGGGTTAGGTACTGAGTGATATATAAAAAATGTTTTTTGTTGGATCTGACAGGTACGCTTTAACACTTCTTTAATAGATCTATAAGGACCTCTGGGGTATTCCCAACAGTGATGGGGGAATAACCTCTACAACCTATCTGACCACAACAATAGAGGAAAATTGTCCTCCAAATGAATGAAGCACGGTGCACAGCCAGCTCTTCTTTCATTCTCTATGGGGCTATGGTAGGAGCTCAGTGGTAGGAGAAATTTATATGGAGCAATGGTCAAGCATGCGTTCTGCCACTCCATTCAAATACTATTGCTCTTATGGAAACTGATGACCTCTGTTTCTGTCAGTCTCATAAACTATCAATACAGACACTCAAGAAATATCTTTGGAAAAATGTATTATGTAGTTACGTGTCCTTTAGTAAATTATTCTCATTGTGTGCCAAACTTCGTCTCATAGTACACCAAAGTTTGTCCATATCAAGAACAGGCAAACACTACAAACCTGCCACAAAATGTCTACCATGTGATATACTGGTTGTTGCTTCCCCCGGCAAAACCAGCTGTTTTTTGTTTTTTTTTCTCTCAAGAGCCATTACTGCTTGCATATGCAAGTTGCTATGTTTGGTAGATATCTCTTTCATAGAGGTATTCCAGGGTATTCCAATTTGTTTTCTATTTTACTGTGCTCATGGACCAACTTTGTCCACCTTAGCCACTGACAAGAAACTGCAGTGCACTGGGGGGGGGGGGGGGGGGAGCAGCAGAGAGGGTAAGATTTTTTTTAATTTATTTAACTGAGTCCTGAGCACAGTTAAATATTTTTTAGGAGAACCCCTTTAACCAGTACGTTTATTACAATTACAATTATGTCTCCTGTGACCTCAGCCTCACACTGTCCTTACTGAAGAAAATGGCAATTATAGAAGCATTATTGCAGACTTTTATTACGCTATATCTGGTGTTTTCTTACCTTGGCTTGGTTGATACACAGATGGTTTGATACTTGCAGTCGTCACTACTCGGGGCTTGGCAGCAGGAGCTGAAGGTTCATTATACCCTCCATAAGGCATGGGACCTTTGGCAGCACTGACTGAA
Organism: Hyla sarda; assembly: GCF_029499605.1. Taxonomy (NCBI): domain Eukaryota; kingdom Metazoa; phylum Chordata; class Amphibia; order Anura; family Hylidae; genus Hyla; species Hyla sarda. Next base: position 137,886,465 of record NC_079195.1, on the reverse strand, counting down.
GAATAAGCTTGGCTAGAAGAACTAAACACAAATAAATACATTCTGCATGAGGAGAATTGTATATGAAATCCATAGTTGACAACTAGTTATCAGATAAATGATCACAGCTGCCTGTAGTCATTAGAGAATTGTTCACTTATAGCTGTCTTTAAATGGTTAATACTACAAGTAAGATAGTAAACAGCAACTAAATAAGTTAAAAATTAAATACTTGCTTTGTATGTGGATCAGTTATTTTTAACTTATTTAGTTGCTGTTTACTATCTTACTTGTAGTAATTACTAATATGTTAGTTTCTTGTGGGAATGTTTCAAAGTGTTTCAGTCACTGTGAATGCAACAAATGGTATATGCAATCTATAGAGGTCATCATACCGGGTCGGTTCCTGTGGCTTATGATAGCCGGGACCCTGGGCTAAAATCGCGCGACACCGATGGTTGTACAGCGCGCTATTAAACCTTTAGACGCGGCAATCAAAGTTGATCACCGCGTCTAAAACAAATGTAAAAGCTTAACAGCAGCTCAGTCAAGCTGATCGGGACTATCATGATAAAAACGCAATGTCCCGATCAGCTAGGACACGAGCGGAGGTCCCCTTACCTTGCTCCGTCGTGTCCGATCTGCGTTTGATTGCTTCGCTTTGCTTTGCATGGGTCAGTGTAAAAGATCAGTGTGTGCAGTGTTATAGCCCCCTATGGGAGCTATAACACTGCAAAAAAAAAAAAAAAGTTAAAGGTCATTTAACCCCTTACCTAATAAAAGTTTGAATCACCCCCCTTTTCCTATAAAAAAAAAAAACTGTGTAAATAAAAATAAACATATGTGGTATCGCCGTGTGCGGAAATGTCCGATTATAAAAAATATATTGTTGATTAAACCGCACAGTCAATGGCGTACGCGCAAAAAAATTCCAAAGTCCAAAATAGCGTATTTTTGGTCACTTTTTATATCATGAAAAAATGGATAAAAAGTGATCAAAAAGTCCGATCAATACAATAATGCTACCAATAAAAACTTCAGAACACGGCGAAAAAAATGAGCCCTCATACCGGCCCTTACGCAGAAAAATAAAAAGTTATAGGGGTCAGAAGATGAGAATTTTTAACGTATTAATTTTCCTGCATGTAGTTATGATTTTTTCAGAAGTACGACAAAATCAAAACGATATAAGTAGGGTATAATTTTAATCGTATGGACCTACAGAATAAAGATAAGGTGTCATTTTTACTGAAAAATGCATTGTGTAGAAACGGAAGCCCCCAGAAGTTACAAAATGATATTTTTTCTTAAATTTTGTCGCACAATGAATTTTTTTTCCATTTTGGCATAGATTTTTTGGTAAAATGACTAATGTCACTGCAAAGTAGAATTGGTGGCGCAAAAAATAAGCTATAGTGTGGAATTTTATTTGCAAAATTGTAAGCGTTATGATTTTTAGAAGGTCATGAGGAAAAAATTAAAATGCAAAAATGGAAAAACGCTGAGTCCTTAAGGGGTTAAATCAACAGGTGCCAGAAAGTTAAATAGATTTGTAAATTACTTCTATTAAAAAAATCTTAATCCTTTCAGTATTTATCAGATGCTGTATGCTCCACAGGAAGTTTTCTTTTTGAATTTCCTTTCTGTCTGACCCCAGTGCTCTCTGCTGACACCTCTGTCCAGGAATTCTCTAGAGTAGGAGCATATTCCCATAGCCTGCTCTGGACAGTTCCTTACATGGACAGAGATGACAGCAGAGAGCACTGTAGTCAGACAGAAAAGAAATTAAAAAAAGAAAAGAACTTCCTCTGTAATACAGAGCAGCTGATAAGTACCGGAAGGATTAAAATTTTTAAATAGAAGTAATTTACAAATCTTTTTAACTTTCTGGCACCAGTTGATTAAAAAAATGTTTTCTAATGGAGTACACCTTTAACACTAATTTTATTGTCTATTGGCACACATCATGCATGCATACAACATACACTATCATGTCATGCATGATACACTTTAAACCATCTAAATAATCTAAACTGGGTATCAATGGCAATGATATTTGGTTTTCTGTAACAAAATTTCTAATAGCTATAATAGTTATTTTTAAATATCTCTAAAACCAGGCTTTACTTTAAGTCAGTAAATAATAATAATTAAATGAAACATTTCTCAATGCTAAATATTTTTATAGCAAAAAGCTTCAGTTTATGGTTTAGATTTAAAGGGGTTGTCTCAAAACAGCCCTCTTTTGAATGAAAGTCATGTTACTATAATATCATATCTGTGGGTCTGAATATAGACATGGGTTCTAATGGTGCAATTACCCCTTAAAGAATGTGGGGGCAGATCTTAGAGGTATTTTAGATAGAAAAAGATAGGTGTACAAAGATTTACTACAAATAGCCTATTCCATCTGTATTTCTAAACATACACATGCAAACTGTTAGATCTAACAGTGTTGTCCTATACAAACACCATAGTGTACATATAGAATATGTATAGAACCATACTCATACTACAACAATTTCATTAGTGCTTCACACTTTTATTTTGACACAAAACTACTTTTGCCAATACCTCATTTTTGACTGGTAGCTGGAAGAAAAGGATGCTTGCTGATGAAGGCTAAAATAGGACAAAAGTTCATCTTTGTTATATTGAAGTACAGATCCATTTGAAGTTTAGACCCGTAATAAATACTTCTCTTTATTGAGTCTTTCTTATACATACTATATTTCAATCTGCTTTTGTGTAAAGCAATGCATTAGGGGTAAAGCAAATGACCATGTCTAAGCTGAAAGAATGACGACTTCTGTTACCCTTCAGGTTTATTCCAGACATGTGGATATAACACTTAGCATGTTCATTTTGAGGCTTGTAATCCCACCCCTTATAAATGAATGCATTTTTTTAAAATATTTACAAATAGGCAAATATGCCCTAAATAATTACTCTATGAACCTTACTGAAATATCTTTCATTTAAACCAAATACCTTAAAACAAAACACATTGCCCAAGAAATCAGAGCACAGTAGTATAAATTTGTATATTTCAACCCAGTACACTTTATATTGACACTGTGTTCACCAAAGACAATCCTTTACATTATAAATACACCATTAAAAGTTCCTGCTTATATTTATATTCATAGGTATATACAGTTTATGTCATACAAGAATATTTTAGATAAGAGGTTTTAGATATTTGCATATTTTAAAGGACCCTTTTTAAAGGGGTACTCCGGTGAAAACCTTTTACTTCTATTAAAAAATCTTAATCCTTCCAGTACTTATTAGCTGCTGATTGCTACAGAGGAAATTCCTTTCTTTTTGGAACACTGACATCGCTGTGCATTTTAGCAACCATGCATAGCAGATACATGCATAGCAGATGCATGCTTAGGGCAGCATGGTGGCTCAGTGGTTAGCACTGCTGCCTTGCAGTGCTGGGGACTTGGGTTCAAATCCCACTAAGGACAACAATAAATAAAGTGTTATTATTATTATAATAACATCAGCAGAGAGAACTGTGCTTGTGATGTCATCAGAGAGCATTCCAAAAAGAAAAGAATTTCCTCTGTAGTATTCAGCAGCTAATAAATAAAGGAAGGATTAAGATTTTTTAATAGAAGTAATTTACAAATATGTTTAACTTTCTGCCACCAGTTGATTTAAAAGAAAAAAGGTTTTCACTGGAGTACCCCTTTAAGGGCCCTTCCACCATTTATCTAAGATTGGGGATGTCTGTTCAAAAGACCTTGGCTATTTGGGAATGGAATGTTAAGTCGCAACCCAAAACCGTTACAGTTCGGCTGGCATTTGACCGTGACTTGACAAATGTAGACATTTTGTTATGTTTTGTCTGAAAAAAGACAACACCTTCTCAAGAATCCCACACACCAGCAAACATCTGATATTACTGGAAGAATTTGCGGCTATAAGTATCTCTATACCAGCAGAATACAGAAGGACCATTCAAATAGTACATGATGGGGTCGATTTTACTAGAATGTGAGTCATTGTTTCATAGTAGTGTTCCACACTAGCTCCTAGGAGGTGATCCCAAGCAGGAGACATATCTGTATTGCATTTATATGCTATAATAGGACATATGCACTTGCTGTTGGGTGCCTGTACCAATTTTGGTTTTGATCAGTTTTTGTTCAGGTCTTTTGACACAGTTTTTAAAGCCAAAGCCAGGAGTTAAGTCAAAAAAGAGAACTGTGTATGTATTTAATATATTCATTAATTTTTTTTAATCCACATTTTTTAACTTGATAAAAATCTGACCAAAACATAAGTTACTTAAATCAATAAATTAGGAATTATTTATGTTTCCTGTAACACAGCTTTAGATTCAGATTTAACACTATTAAATGCAATATTCAGTAGAGTATTATGACATTAAATAACATTTATGATACAATGCAAAGCTTTGATTTGTAATCCCAAATACTAGTACATTCTTAATTCTAAGGTTTCAGCTGCAAAGAAATAAAACATGTGAACACCCAATATGTTCTTATGATAGGAAGTGATGATAGAGTAAGAATGACTGAATCAATAGTTACTCACAGAATGGACAATGCTAGCAGATTTGTTAGCCATTATTACTAAGCAATGGAAGAACAAGCTTAGTTCTCAACATGATGTCTGAAAGCACCACTAGGAGCACACAGATGTTGAGGATGTATATCAAAACCCTTAAGTGCTTGCAAGGTGATGAATCAAGTTGAACTCCTTAAAGGGAAATTATCACTTTCGCAGAATAAAGGTTTGTACTTATCAAGTTTGTATAACTTTAGTTTGGTTATTAAAATAATACTGTAACATTTATTGTTTTCATGCATCATGGATGGCTAAAGATCCATATTTTAGCTGAGTTTATATTTGAAGTGAAGTTAATAGCAAGGGTTCCCATTTTGGAGAAGAAGGGCTACAAGAACATTTTCTCCTGGAGGACCAGTCAAGTCCATGAACTACATGCATTTCTCATTGAATTCAATGGGAACTGTTATTTATTTCTCCTGTATGGGGCACTGCAGGTTGAATGATCATGTGCTACCGGGTTCCCCCACAGATTATGGCTTATTACCCAGGAATGAGACAACCTATGATTACCTTATCTTTTACCATTACCCATTTCATTTTATATTTTTGTCCCTCATTTTCTACACAGAAAGTCTTACTGTAAGTCAGATCAAGCTATTTAAAATCAATAAATCATACATTGTGAACGACCCCACCACTTTGGTGGCATGCTTAATATACAAGCCTAGTATATTAAAATATTTAATAATTTAAAGGTAGAGAGAAATGTTAATATATATTGTATGCGTGTGTATAAAAAAGTGATAATTTCCTTTTAACCTTTGTCTGACAACGGAGTGAATCATGACAACAAAAGAAGAGCACCAGAAATTCCACACTTTCCACTTGTTGTCAGAAAACGGGTGAAGAGTTGCCGACCTCTCAGCACTAAAGGAAGGGTCTTTGTTAATATCCAACCAGCTTTTGTAGCTGTACCTCTTATACACTTTTCTTGGTAGATATGAGACACCAATTCTTTTGGGTACACCAGTTCTTTTTGGTATGTTTCTTTTCTTGAGTAGAGGAGAAGTAATGAATATAGGTGTAATAGAAAGGGCTTCCAAGGCTGGTGGCAGCATGGGAGACTTATATTTGTGTCTACCCGTTGAAAATATTGAATGGGAAGAAAAGGAACATGTCAGGATACAAAATAGCTGCTTTGGGAGAATGAAAGTTAGATAGTAACCTAAAATTATTAGTCTCCAGGCCATTAAGTATGGAAAGAACATGGTGAACATGAAACATAGAGAAAATATATTTAGTGCAGCTTTGTTGACTACCTAGGTACTTGTACCTGATCATTAGAATGGTTGAGCCCAATTCTTTGTTCACCTGCATTACCATGAAAAGTTTTTATGGAGCAGCAAGCATGCATTCTGAGACTCCAAATAACTCTATAGCAGTTAGAGAGACAGCTAAGCACTCTTTTTCATGAACATTAACTTTCATGAAGTCTTGACAGATTGACAGTACATATGCTTGACCACAAGTTGTGTAGAAGACACTAAGCACATCAGCTTGTGGCAAAATAGACAAGAATTTTGTATTTTTTACAAAACTGTAGTCCGGGTAGGATCTGTATTTGGGCTATGCGTGCTCTGTAAAGACCGTTTACTGGGAGTAAATAAATGGATTGAAATGAGCTAGTGAGTGCCACAATATTTTCTCTCTACTTTATTGGATTAAGGACTATCTAGTATCATTGCTATGCAGCAATGAACAATAAATGACCAGGAATTGCAAGGTGAGAGTAATAGCAGTGCCAACCATTTGTATATTAAAATCTTAATTATAGTCCTGGTAGCAATGACTTGGAACAGGTAGTGGTAGTTGTTCTTTTTAAAGGTTGTTAACCAGTAAGTGTATTTATGTAGATATTATGTAGAAGATTGTGACTCCAAAAGGCCACCTAACATATACCAATAATAATGTGCCATTTGTAGAAGAATGCAAGATGTGCCTTTTAAAACCCTGTAAACCTAAAAAAACAAAACAATAAGGTCAACATGTTGTCTGAGTGTATTGGTCTTAATTAGCATCTGAAATGGCAAAAAAAATAAAAACATTTTTTTAAAAAGTTAGCGTCAAATGCCCAATCTTACATACAGCTGTTCTGATGCAAAAAATCCTGCAAATGTAAATGTAAAGCATGTACTATAAATAAAATGAAAATGAAATGTTATGTAAATAAAGTGCCTGAAGGAATGTTCAATAAAAACAACTTACCACATTGCCATGTGTTAGTTAAATGACTTACTTTTCCAAAAAATTAAGGCACCTAAACCAGGTTTATGCAAATATTATAGATTTTACTGCTTATGGACAATATTGTTTTATGTTTTTGCCTTGTTTCTATAAATCTGCACAGGCTTCCTTCACTTTCCACTACTCAGATAGAGAAGCAAGTATGTGGAAAGTTTCTAAAACTAGAAGCTATGAAACTGCAAGTGTTTAGGCTCTTAGGAAGAGGGACAAAGGGAGGAAGAAAGAGGCATAGGAAGCCCCCTTCTAATCTGCATGGGCACAGGCTTGACTTTTTTGTATAGAATTATTATATTTGTGGCTTCCTTATTTTGTGGCACTAGTCCTACTGACTTTCCCGACCTGCTTGTATATATATGTATACTGCTTGGGCAGGTGGTCACTTTTTGTGTGATATCAGGGTTGAATATTTGACACTCTTTCCTACATAGAATTGCCATAACCTCATTTGTACTCATAGCCACTTATGTTGGACTTCTATTTCCTTGCAGTTGTCATATGGGAGATGCGAAAAATTGATGCTCCATATATAGTGCTGATGATGCCTGCAATTACACATCAGTACAGCGTACGTAAATGGAGTGGGCTGGCAAATGTGGTAAAGTCACTGACCAGCATCTGTCCCAGGCTCCTCTTGGGAGCTTGATGCGGAGTCACAGGGGAATAGAAGAGAGGTGACATATTTATTTATGGTCCCAATATTGAATAATAAGCTCCACAGGAAGCCCAGAAATACTGTTCACTCTCCGACTGAATGTTAAACCAGACGGTAAAAGATTTAGTGACTAAAAAGAAATAAGTAATAAAATTAGAGGTTGAAGAATTAGAAGAAAATGTCAAATATAAGCAACATATCGTTGTGCATTGCTTCATTACAACTAAAAGAGTTAATGGTTTAGAAAAAAATATATACAAATAGAAGCAACAAATAAAGCAAATTTATACCTAGACTGAGCTGATATGGCACAAGAAATAGTGGAGGCTGCAGTGGACAAGTTCTTAGCTGCCTGGTTGGGTTTGATTTGTGAAGGAGAGATGGTGGCGGCTGTAGGTGCTCTGAAAATGACATTGCAAAGCATGAGACACAGAGCAAAGACAAATGAAACAAAAACATCAGCACATGGTGACACTGACGACAATGTACCAGGCTTTCAGATGAAGGTCTACTTATTCTGTGTCAAACACTTGGTTCTTGCTCATTCCTCATAATCTATATTACAAGTTTTGAGCAAGAATATTTGCTGATTTATTATTTTTATAAATTTTTAATTTTTTTTTATAAAATGCTCTTTGCATCAAATGTTTATAAGACATTTGCACTGTTTGTACAAAATAATTTAGACAAAAATTAAAAAAAACTTTTAATAAGTAGAGCGGCATCTTATTGGGAATAGCAGAAACCCTTAACAAGTAGAAAGGCATCTTAACTCACACACTTTATTAATAATAACACACATTAAAAACACAATCAAATACACAACAAAACTATTACAGTACGTTACACAGACACCACACTACTTGACTCTATTGGTATCTGGAGTATGGTTGGGCTCACACAGGCATAAAATTGTTATAAAAATGACCATAATAACGCACTCTATGAAAGTGTACTAAAAAACGGCCAATGCTGAAATTACGGCTCTTTTTAAAACAGTGTATGCACTGATAGATACTTTTCTATAAACTTTTAAAGAACACAGTTACTTTTAAAAATGTCCCCTTTTATACCGATTTTACATTTGTATTTTGCTCTTAATTTTATTGTGTGTGAACTCAGTCTTATTGTACATTCACACATGCACATTTTCTGCTGCAGAGCTGTTTAAGCAGATTTTGCGGCTTATTGACTTAGTAGTGGGTAAAAAAATCTGCTACAGAAAATCTGTAGCAAAAAATATGTACGTGTGAACGTACCCTTAAAGGGAATATGTCATCAGTGTCACCCGCACTAACCTGCTGGGATAGGCTTGTAGTGTGGGTGATACTGATGAAAATGATACTTTCTATGGGCCAATCCATGGCCCGTTCGGCCCTAATTGTCCTTATTCAGGGGTCAGGCTTGGTTCACGGGTGGCAGTCCAGGAGCACACTCATGTTATGGCTGCTGCTTCTTCAAGACTGTTACAGCTGGGAGGAGTGAGGAAGCAGCAGCCATGATGTCAGTGCTCCTGGAGTGCACCAAGCCTGCCACCTGAATAAGAAGTCTAATGGGCAAACAGGGCCATGAGTAGGTCCGTGGTATGTATCATTATAATCAGTGTCACCCAAATTACAACCTTTACCAACAAGTTAGTGTGGGTAACACTGATGACAGATTCCCTTTAAAGTGAACAAAGTTTCATTGATACTTAAATACTAACACATTTGATATCTTTATGTCAGCTTTTCATGGTGCCTGTATAATCTATGGAATAATGTGTAAAATAAATGTTTGAATTAGACAATTCCTTTTTTGTAGAAGGGGTCATTGAAAAAAAATAAAAAATAAAGATTTGTTTAATGAATCCTCAGATGAGAGAGACATACTATTTATAGCCACTTCCTTCTCCATACTAATGCTATTTTCAGGCATATTTTATTGTAAAAAATGTGTCTGCAAAATCCCACAAAAATTGTGTCTGTATGTTTAAAACCTTAATATTTTAAACATGTCACTGGTTTATGTAGCTGCAAAAAAATGTGTCCGATTTTTTCATATTGTGTGCACAGGCAACCACTTTCCCATAGAATTACGGTACATAGAGCACAATACAGACACAATATTCCCATGGTTTTTTTTTTACAACGAAAAGCACCTGTAAAAACACTGTTTGACCAAGCCTATGGGGCTCCTCCCTTTTAAACCAATAGGATGTTGGAATATCCCCTTAAAGTTTATTTTATTTCCATTGATAAAATGAAAAACTTTTAAGTAACCTCCTAAAGTTGCCTGGGTTTTATAGCATGTAGCCACCGCCAGTTTAATTCTCATAAAAATGTGCTTGCTAAGTTCCTTTGTCTTGGCAAGGCCTAAAAATAGTAGTAATATGAAAAGATGTACATTATAATATTTCTCAGTCTGTTCAATATGTTAGGCTATATATATAGGCCATATATAGGGGACATACCAAGCTCTAGAAACAACATAATTAGAAAATAAGGTCAGATCAGTACACAGATATTGTCAATTCTCTATGAAGCCTTAAAGGGGTATTCCAGGAAAAAGCTTTTTTTTTTTTTTTTTATATCAACTGGCTCCAGAAAGTTAAACATATTTGTAAATTTCTTCTATTAAACAATCCTAATCCTTCCAGTAGTTAGCAGCTGCTGAAGTTGAGTTGTTCTTTTCTGTCTGACAACAGTGCTCTCTGCTGACACCTCTGCTTGTCTCAGGAACTGTCCAGAGTCTGAGCAAATCCCCATAGCAAACCTCGAATGCTTTGGACAGTTTCTGAGACAAGCAGAGGTGTCAACAGAGAGAACTGTTCTCAGAAAGAAAAGAACAACTCAACTTCAGCAGCTAATAACTACTGGAAGGATTAAGATTTTTTTAATAGAAGTAATTTACAAATCTGTTTAACTTTCTGGAGCCAGTTGATATAGTAAAGAAAAAAAGTTTTATCCTGGAATACCCCTATAAATAGGTTGTCGAGGCAAAGGCGAGTCACTGCTGCGACAAGTAATTGGTTTACCAGGCGGTTCCTGCAGGGTCATCCTAGGCAGAAAAAAGCTGAAAACACTGGACACCACAGTTGGAAATTAGGGAAGGTACGTATACTTTGTATTTACATTTTGCAGCACCCCAGGCTCTTTCTAATAAACTTTTTTTCATTGGACAACCCCTTTAATATTGATATAGCAATGCTGCAGTGGTTGAAGATCCCACTATTTTACTAAGAAGCTTCTCCTTATATTAATATATTTCCAACCTGCAAACAGAGGAAGGTGGTCAAGTAGAAAAAAAAACATACAGCTTATATATGTAAAATGCGTTACCTCTCACTGGAAGGTGAAAAAGCAGCAGGCGGGACATAGGACGGAGCAGCAGCTGGAAGCGGTGAGACTGTGTGCTGGGATATGTATTGCTCAGCAGTAGCGGTATGATGTGCAGAAGCAGCTTGCACGTTTACAAAGTCAACACTGGCTGATGCTGGTGAATGCTCAGCTGGGCTACTGATCAAAGTTAAAGTGATTAAGAAAACACTGTTTTAATCAACCATTTTTCCTTTTTTTAATCTTCTTAGGCATTAATATTACCATAGTTAAACCCTTCTACTGTTTAACATAAACATTGTATTAAAATTAATCTCTATCTTTGAACACAACTTCTAGGTGCAAAAGAAGGGCCAGCTTTCCTTACACAATGCTCTCAGTCCCCTGCATAGACATAGTTTTAAAACATCTGGATGCTCAGACACATGTCCGAAACCTCTCTCCCAGCCAGTCAGCACCTTGTTCTGACAATTGTTTGTAAATGGGGGACTCTTCCTTTTGGAGGAAATGCTGGTTTGGCTGATAATCCCTTGTTATGTTTCAAGCTTGAACATTGAATGACAGGGAAGCTAACCCCAAAATGTTGTACAGATCTATGTCTATGCATGGGTATTTGGAGTTCTGTATCAGAAAGCACTTTTCTTATTTTGCCTGAAAAAATGTGTTACATATGTGTTGCATTGTTCAGCAGTATTATTCTACTTATTGGGTCATTGAGTAGCCAAAATACTAATGAACAATTATCAACCCGACATACAGTCTTTTCTGCATTGACATAATAATATTTCAGTAAGCAGAACTATTATGTTAATTGTCTTCAAATATTAACTTATTGCAAAGCCATTCTAAGTATCCCTGCAATACATGTGCTTGAATGCACGCTCATTGTCATTTGTAAATTGCCAATTATAATAGTAACATATAGACAAATTATGATGGATTGATTATATATGCAGTGAATGAACACTACTATACATGTAACTAGAAAGTGGGGCAAGACATGAAGGGAATGGACTTTTATGTGTGAAAAGATTAAGTCAATGATACGGGAAAGAAGATGACTGGAAAATACAGTAGCACAAAAGATAAACAAATGAGATGATGATACTTTACAATAGCTAAATATGACAACAAATAGCAAGTTTTTGAGACTACATGAGTCTAAGAATAACTGTATTTTGCATTTAACCATGGGGGAATTTATCAATTCAGTATTACCAAGGTCAGATATTAGTTTTTGCCCAAGTTGACTCCAGCCATGAGCATATGTAGAACCTAACATATCCATAAAAAAAAGTTTAAGCATTCAATATGCACATTAGACAGACTATTGTTTTAGATTCAAATGTATTATACATAGTACTCCACTTTAATAAATAAAGTGCCATTACAGAATATATGCATGGAATGATAGATTCTCCCCCCCCATGTTCCTAATGAGATCAATCCAGTTTTATGTTGTCTGATACCGCATGTAATACACACTAGATGAAGGGTTTTTCAGTTTGTGTTTTTTTTTTGAGATCAGCAACACTCTTGTCACTCCTTTGCATCGGTTGTCTGCCATCGCAATGCAGTCTATCTTTATAAAAAAATGAGGCTAAGCTGCAATGCCAGACACAACCCATGGACAAGTGGCTCTGTTTCTGGCAATAAAAAGAACCTTTATCCTAAACCTAGGTACCACTTTAATTAAAACATTGGGGATAAGTAATTAGAAGGTGACATTTGGAATGTATCATTTCAGGATGAACATGTCAAGCTCTGTTCACACATAGCTCATAGCTCATAGTTCATAAGGTTGAAAAAAGATAAGAGTCCATTAAGTTCAACCTACACTGCTTAAAAAAATAAAGGGAACACTAAGATAACACATCCTAGATCTGAATGAATGAACTAATCGTATGAAATACTCTTGTCTTTACATAGTTGAATGTGCTGACAACAAAATCACACAAAAATTATCAATGGAAATCAAATTTATCAACCCATGGAGGTCTGGATATGGAGTCACGCTCAAAATCAAAATGGAAAACCCCACTACAGGCTGATCCAACTTTGATATAATGTCCTTAAAGCAAGTCAAAATGAGGCTCAGTAGTGTGTGTGGCCTCCATGTGCCTGTATGACCTCCATACAATGCCTGGGCATGCTCCTGATGAGGTGGCGGATGGTCTCCTGAGGGATGTCCTCCCAGACCTGGACTAAAGCATCCGCCAACTCCTGGACAGTCTGTGGATGGGGCGAGACATGATGTCCCAGATGCACTCAATCGGATTTAGGTCTGGGGAATAGGCAGGCCAGTCCATAACATCAATGCCTTCCTCTTGCAGGAACTGCTAACACACTCCAGCCAGTCAGGCTACCTCTGGCAAGCACATGGAGGGCTGTGTGGCCCCCCCAAAGAAATGCCACCCCACACCATTACTGACCAACCGCCAAACCGGTCGTACTGGATCATGTTTAAGGAAGCAAAATGTTCTTCACAGCGTCTCCAGACTCTGTCACATCTGTCACATGTGCTCAGTGTGAACCTGCTTTCATCTCTGAAGAGCACAGGGCGCCAGTGGCGAATTTGCCAATCTTGGTGTTCTCTGGCAAACGCCAAACGTTCTGTCAGGTGTTGGGCTGTAAGCACAACCCCCACCTGTGGACGTCGGGCCCTCATATCACCCTCATTGAGTCTGTTTCTGACCGTTTGAGTGGACACATGCACATTTGTGGCCTGCTGGAGGTCTGCAGAGGTAGCAGTCTTGCTGCTGGGTTGTTGCCCACCTACAGCCTCTTCCACATCCTGATGTACTGGCCTGTCTCCTGGCAGTGCCTCCATGCTCTGGACACTACACTGGCAGACACAGCAAACTTCTTGCCACAGCTTGCAATGATGTGCCATCCTGGATGAGCTGCACTTCCTGAGCCACTTGTGTGGGTTGTAGACTCCGTCTCATGCTACCACTAGAGTGAAAGCACTGCCACCATTCAAAAGTGACCAAAACATCAGCCAGGAAGCATAGGAACTGAGAAGTGGTCTGTGGTCCCCCCTCCAGAACCACTCCTTTATTGGGGGCGTCTTGCTAATTGCCTATAATTTCCACCTGTTGTCTGTTCCATTTGCACAACAGCATGTGAAATTGATTGTCAATCAGTGTTGCTTCCTGAGTGGACAGTGTGATGTCACAGAAGTGTGATTGACTTGGAGTTACATTGTGTTGCTTAAGTGTTCCCTTTATGTTTTTTGAGCAGTGTATATCTCTGTAATTTCCTTACTCAAGGATGTGCACACACATTTTAGAGGGCAGGGGCTCAGGTAAAAAAGTGCGTATAATCCCTGTTCTGTGACATTCATATACCCACTATATACAGCCCCCTATCTCCTAAATACAGACTTCTCACTAGCCCCTTATATACTGATCCCTATGAACTGCTATATACTTCTTCATATTCTTCGTATATACTGCTCCCTATGACCACTCCATATATATTGGTTTCTATACCTTCCATATTTTCCCTATCACCTTTTCCTTCTCTGTGCACTTATGATGTACCTTATGATGTCATTGCAGGTCCTAAAAGGTCCAGTAAGAGGGTTTTTGCTGCTCTATGGGCTCTGTGCAGCCCAAGCAACTATAGGACAATATTCACATGCAATATGCTACATTTGCGCAAAATTGCGGCAATTTTACCGTAATGTTTTGTAGGTGGCAGCCAGATGCAATAATATGCCTGTCAGTAGGGCATCAAAGGGCAGGTTAAAAAAAAAAAAAAAAGGGCAGGGGCTCAAGCCCCCTTTATGTCTATGTGTGCACATCCCAGTCCCTACTGAGTTTATTCAGAGAGAAAAAAACCCTTATGAGGTTGATGCCAGGGGAGAATTCCTTTGTGACTCCAAATATGACAAATATGGCAGTACAATGTTCATCTTCCTGCAAAGTTTCATTTTTGTTCTTTATATCAGGGATTCCATTGTTCTTCAAAGTAGGTATAGCTAAGCCTCCTAAACTATTCTTGCTGTTAAAAACAGAAGAACCCCGGAGAAAACCTAGAAGAACCCATTATAAGGGGATTTGTTAGAGTGCCTTCCCACCAAAAGGGGCATGTGATTACAAGTCATAAATAAACATAGGGGGAAGTATATCTATGCATACTGGGGAACATTTATCAAAACTGTCATTTATCATAACTGAGTTATGATTAGTTGCAATGGGACAATTTTGATAAATGGGCCCATTATTTTAATTGTATAATGTATATTATAGACTTGTTCATACAAAGACTTTATCTAGTCATTTATAGTAATATATGAAAATGTATAAAAAGCTAAATCGAGAAAAGCAAAGCTTTACAGTTGATACCTTACTGTCAAGATAATTACTTAAGATGGTTGTTATGTCACTTAAGAAAATGTACAAAAGACATATTAAATATAAGCAGATGAGAAATAATGAATAACAAAAAATGGTTAATATAGTAAGGAAATACGCAGTAGATATAATAGCCAGTAGAGATAAGTGGTATCTATGGATGTACATTAAAAAAGCAAGACATAGGCTTCAGTAGTAAGTAGAAGGAAAAAGAAAAATTCATTATGTAGGTGGAAAAACTAGAAGACATGCATGACCTAGGGGGGACATTAAAGATAAGAAAGTGTAATATATGGCTAGGATATACCAGACATGTGAACAAACAGCATATAGACCATGAAAAAGCCAAGATAACATTATTTGGTAGAGGGAAATGACATTCAGATAACATTCCATAGATAGTGAGGTGCACAGAATAAATGGAACAGAAAAGAAAGATATTGAGACATGTATGGGAAATGGAAAATGTTATGCAAAGTCTATAAAGAACAAGAGGAATAGTTAATAGATTCTAGATGAAATCATTGCTTTATCTTAAAATGTAAATTTAATATTGATCTTACTATATGGGGGGGGGGCAATAGAATGCTACTGAGAGTAGTGAGACTTATATGTAAACCAATTGTTTTGCTCTTTTTTAAATACTTATTATAACTTCACATGGATCCAGTTTTGTATCATAAGAAATAGCATCATGTGTAAACCCATTGCTGATGAAATAAGGTTGGCATCACTATTGAGATTGTCACCTTTTTGACCAACACTGGCTAAATGTACAGCATAATAAGGTTTAATAATATGTAGGTCAACAGGAAAATGTAGGGATACTCAGAAAAGCCTCTGCACATATGCAATGTTCACAAGCAGCATAGCTAGCAAGATTGTATAACTATAGCTTAGCAGCAGGAAACGCATATGGAATAATGCTGTATGTTTTCTTTAGACAGACATTATACAGAGAATTTACGGTTATATTCTGAACTACATTTTAACAACACATCTATAATAGTACTAGGCACAATAATAGGCAAGTCGCGCTAACTTATATCTGGTAAGAATTCATTTATTTATGTAACATTTTTGGAGGAAGGTATTTAGAATATTTTTGGTATTTAGGTTTTATCAATTTACATCACTTGCTGCTTAGCTCCCATGGAAGCGATGTTTTACAACAGCTGGATACAAGAGGTGGAAATGTCTCATCAGTCATCTTGTCAGAAGCTGATTCGAAGTTCCTGAACATGAATGTAGTCAAGAAAGTGAAGATTTGCGAGATTTTTTTCTTTCTTTTATAACAAATGATGTATCCAAAAGAGCCTTT
The DNA here is from genome assembly GCF_029499605.1 of Hyla sarda. NCBI lineage: Eukaryota > Metazoa > Chordata > Amphibia > Anura > Hylidae > Hyla > Hyla sarda. The sequence goes on along the minus strand of NC_079195.1, from coordinate 137,869,983 downwards.
TTGGAGGCAAACAGTTCTCCAGCTGCTCCTAAATGACACATTTTCTTTGTATCAAAGACAGTAAGGACTATATAGACTGCTAGGTGCCATATAATGGCCCAGTACTGCTCAAAAGTTATGCTAAGTTGTAACAAGTTAAAGAGCCCTAAGGCCGGGTTAACACTACGGAATTTTCAAGCTCGGAAATTCAGGTGGAGAAAAGACCCGTTGCTGGCAATGGGATTCTGCTGCACATGGCACACTGCAGAGTTTTCGTGGCAGACTTTTTGCTAGAAAAATTTCGCCAGAACATTGTCTAAAAGTCTATAGGGATGGCAAGGTCAGCGCAATCCTAGAGCCGACTTCTCCAGTCGGCACTGGCCGCACTCAGAATCTCCAGCTGGATTTTGGCTGAACTTTCAGCTGAGAGAAACAAGAACATATGTAAAGTATGTTGACATTGAGGGATATACTTAGCTAAAATGTGTAGACGCTATGGTTGAAATTTATCAAAATTGGTCAAAAAAGCTAAATCAAGGAATTGCTTATAGCAACAAAAATATTAAAATATTAAATTTTCAAAGGCTCCTATAAGTAAATTTTCTTTGCATCAGTCTTGACAAATCTACCCCTATTTTTTTTTTTTTTTTTTACCTGCGTAGCTATGGTTAGCAAGTTTCAAGAATTCTACAGTCAAACAATCAAGGATCAAGGCTCAAGGATCAAAAAATCTTACATCAAATATCTATTTTTAAAGAAAACAAAGTGAATAACAATAAAAAATACTCATAGCTCACAACACAATAAAAAGCAAATAAAAATAATGACACCACAGCATTGTTAGGAATGTAGTATATTTCTAGACACAAACTTCAATATTCAAAGTATTATGTGGTTAATGCCTGTTACCATATACCTTTTATAAGAGGATGTAACAGGGGGTGAGGGTTTAAATACTTTCTGGCTGGTATGAGTGGGTTGCTTTGGACTTTGGTCATCCCCAAACCTCACGGAATAGCCTCTGCCAGGCATTGCATTTGTTTGGGTAGAATTGACATTCATAGTTGAAGACTTAGTAGGTTGCCAAACCTTACAAGTGGCGCTTTGTGGCACTGATGTGTCTGTAAGTCTGGGTGATAGAAATTACAGTGTGCGTTAAGCACATTTCATACATGACGGTTGTCATATAAATTGGAATGGCAGTTGTCTGTTGTATATGGTTAGCAATAGAACCTTAACACACCTTACCACATCAACAAGGGATTTAGCTCTTCCTAACCCAGGTTAACGGAAAATATATAAATATTATGGGTAAAATATTTCATTTAAAGTGCCCCTTCAAAAAACATTTGACAATTTACAGAGACATGTCAACAATTTTGAATGATCAGGGTTTTGAGATCCTCACAGATCATTAAAGCGAGCACTGCCGCTCACTTCTCCTACTTGTTCTAGTGATCAGCGGCAGTCTCAGCACTGAGAACCGGAGTGATGAAAACCTTGGACATGTCTATGTGTTTTCAAATGACACAGACACTTTAGGGTGCGTTGCCACCTGGCGTATACGCAACATATTTCACGCTGCGCAAAATTTGCGGCAGCAGCGGGAAATACGCTGCATATTCCTCGCTCACTATACACACAGGGCTTTCCGGCGGCAGCCCTATGTGTGCAGTGAGTCTTGGAGGTGGAGCCGCACGTCAGAGTAACTCCGGCACATGGCCCCTCCTCTAAAACTCACTACACGCATAAGGCTGCCATCAGAAAGCCCTGTGTGTATAGTGAGTGAGGAATACGCAACATATCTCCTGCTGCTGCAAATTTTGGGCAGAGTGAAGTACGCTGCGTATACGTCAGGTGGGAACGCACCCTTAAGCTGTATAGAATATTGATTTCAAAGACTTTTACCAAGTGATTTCAGAAAAAAATGTATCCTTTTTTTAAAAGTTTGGAATAAATGATGTCCATATTGTCCATATTGTTAAGTTAAATAAAAAGGAAGCTGAAAACACAATTAACCGCACAAGTTACCTTGCCTCAGGAGATTTTGGAGCATTTTCCTTGACGCTGTGAAAGAAGAGGATACGGTGAACGTGCTTTAAAAAAGGAAGTTGTTGTAAAGTGTATTACCTGTTTAACACAAGTGTCCCATCCAATTATGATCAAGGATGTGCCAGCCATTTGTGATAAGCATTTCAACCATGACTCACTCAGTCCAGCAAGGTAATAGATAGTATTATACAGTATTTTGGATATTGAGGAAGCTGTAACATAGCTGTGTGTATAGAACTTTAGTTTTTCTTAAAGTGTACCCCCAATTGAAAAACAAAAACTTAACAGTGCATTTAGATCCTTATTTACAGTACCTTTGAGAGGCATAATCTTTCAAAGTTATGCTATTTGTCCTATAGACCTCTTTCAATTCACTACTAAGAAGTGGCTATCATTTTTGTTATGCTGCATCTCCACCTTATCTGTACCATCACACTTGTGATGAATGCTTAGTACAAGCTTCCGGTAAACAAACTAAGCAAATCTATACAATTTCAGATGACTGATACCAGGAGGTGCCTGTTTATTTTAATTGTGCCAGTATATATGATGGTAAAGTTCAAAAATATAGTATGGAATAGCATAGGCGACTAAATTATTCCATATAACAGTATCCAGCAAGAAAAACAGCTAAAGTTTGATATTCAACAATGAAAGCCAACCTATGATAGACTGTTATGGTTTGAATAAAAAGTTACCTGTGCTTGAAATTTTCAGGTGTCAGATGAAATAGGTCTTGCTGACAAATGATCTTTCAAGAAAGAAAACTCTCAGAATATTCCCTGAATTGTTTATCCTTTGTCTGATGTCCTTGATCATTTATGGCCAGTTTAAACAACTCTAACGCCAAATTTTATTTTTTATCAGCCAATCAGTTTACTTTAATGGTTGTTTAACCATTAACGTAAAAAAAATATGTATGGCCTCCTTTAGTATACTACTTGAATCAGTGCTGAGGCTGCTGAAATCACAGGACTTTATTGACAGAACAGGTTTCTCTATATATACTGTATTAAAAACAGCTTGTAATTTCTTATATGGGTACCATACTTAAGTTGTTATAGTGCTATTTATCTATCTATCTTTCTGTCTGTCTATCATCTTAATATCTATCTATCTATTTATCTAGGCCGCAGTCATGTATGTCTCCTCCTACTGTTCTGCATACTGACATAAATGGAGAGTGCAGTGTGCCACCAAATTCTCTTAGGCTTTGCACTGTTGTGTGTTTAATAAGTGTCTAAGGAGACCACTGGAGGTACACTCTAAAAAAATAAGGGTTGAAAATGAGACCTGCTATAGATGAAAAGCGTCTGGTAAACTTGACATATGGTGAGTCATGGATTTCAATCTGGTGAAGCTGAAGTGGAAAGATGGATCACAAGGTGGAAAACAGAAAGGTGAAAACAATAATATACCAAGAACCTCCAAAAAGCATGCAGTACAAGTTAAAGATCACTCAAAGCAAGTAAGAAGCGAGTAGAATAAAGCAGGGTGTTCAAAATCAGCAGTCCAGGTAATGAAACAGTAGCAGGGTAAGGCTTCTAGCAGCAATAGGCCTTTTGTTTATTTTTTATTTTTTTGTGCCCCAAATCATAATAATTTTTTTTTATAGAAAGAAGATAAAATCCTGTTTTTCACCTATACATAATGTGTGGGAAACATTTTCTTAGGTAGCAAGGGACTGACAAATGTTAGGAAAAGGATAGTACGTCTAGAAACACACATACAGTTTATGAAGCAGTTTGAGGTGCAGTTTTAGACACAGTTTTGTTTTTGAGCCAAAGGCAAAAGTGAGTCCAGCAAGAGGAGTATGAGTCCTTCCTGTATATGTCCCCTTCATTTTAATACAGCCCGGACGTCTGCTCAAAATTGTAAATCAATAAGTGAACCCTGAACTGCCACAAAAAACTGCATGCATGATGCCTAAAATGAAACATAAATGTAACTGGTTAATTAACACATATATCACAAGTAGTACAGTAGTATTCACTTTGCCTGAACACGTTTATGCAGTTATTTTCCAATACTATTTGTGTTATTATTATTTTTTTAATAATTATTTTATTGTTGTTACTAGAATTACATTTAATTCATTACAATGCATTAGGTTATATTCACATGCAGCAGATTTATTACAAACATTTCCCAACTGAAAATCCTTTAAATATATTCAATGACGTTTCTGCAGCATATGCGTGGATTTCTGTATGCACAGGTTATAGGAATTGAAAATGTTGGCAATCAATCTGCAACGTGTGAACATATGGATGTTAATACCTACAAAAGAATAGAGATATTTTAATTGTTCGACTAGGTTCACACCATCAGTATGATCAGTGAGTAAAGAAGGTAAATTCTCCCAATATATATGTATATATATATATATATCTAATATGACTGAGACTGCTCATCATAAGCCAGGGTCAGACCAAAAGAGATTTATTTTGGAATATGCTGAGTTTATGTCTGTATAGCCATGACTCAATTATATGGAAATCTGTATTTGGCGACTCTTCTTACACATTAACGTATGAAAAAAGTATATTGTGGAGTTATTTTTAGTGTAAGTCCGTTACATATTCAACTGTATAGGTCTATGTCTGAAGCATATACACGCCAGACATATCGACCCATGTGAGCCTAGTCTTAGTATTTACATACTATATCTCATCTCCTTATTGCCACCTTAACATGATTATTATTTTTTAAATAAAGATTGAAGGTAGAAAAGTTTTATAACATATTTGAACCTTTTTTTCTGCTAGACCATTATCATATTCTTATCATACACATTATTGGCATGTCCACAGAATATTTCCCAGATATCTTATTTATGTCTTTGTTTACAGTAATAAAATTTGTGGCCGGGATCCATTTTGAACCCAAAAAATTTAAGTAATGAAATTACTTACATTGCCCAGAAAGCTGACAATGCAAGAGGCTTGACTAATACATTTCATAAGAGGTGTGACTGACATATGTCATATTTCTGTGCCTATACTATAAATGTTTAAGGTAGGAATAACCTCTTAAAATAACTATTTATTAGTTTGCAATTTAAAATCAGTCAGACAAAATCCTGACAATGTTTTTGTATGTTACCATTTATGATAATAAATAACAATTAATTAAATGGGTTGTCAAGGAATCAAAAAACAGACCTATTTTCTTTCGAAAACTGCTCCCTGTCTGTCTCTAGGTTGGGTGTGGTTCTGTAGCTTAGTTCCATTGAAGTGAATGGAGCCAAATTGTAATACCACACCCAAAGTGGAGACAGGAAGAGAGCTGTCTTTGAAAGAATATAGCTCTGTTTTTCGATTCCTGGACAACCCCTTTAAAAATATACATTTATTGCCTGCATATTTTGAATTCTATAAAATATTTTATAGTTTATTACTTTTAATGTTATATTCACACGATTTGCTTAGGTACTTTTTTTGTATTGAGATGATAAACTAAATTTATAATCTTAAACTGTTCAACTTTAGTTTGATTTTAAGGTATTTTTTTCACAAGTATATTTTTATAGGTCCTCCAATTTTTTTTTACGACAACCAATATTTAAAATTAACCTAAAATCAAATTTTTGGATTGATTTAGAAAGGGAAAACATTCTAATTTGAAATAACAGGCACAACTAAGAAATACTAATTATTATGTTTTTAATTGTAGTAAGACAAGAAGTTGAAAAAACATTAGGAGAACATTTAAGTCACATGCATAATTGAATGTACTGCATGAATCTGATATTCAGGAACATGAGCCGTTCTCTCTTCTCAGCCACAAAAAACGAACAGCCCACGCTACAGGCCTTTGATGACAAATCTCTTTGACAGTTCTACTCAGAAAGTTGCTGATGTGAGCGAATTCTATTAACCGAAATTATCTAATCCTTTTTTTGCTTTTTGGATTCTCCTGGATTCTCTTACATAATACTAACAAAATTTGACAAAACACAATGGTTGTATGACTAAAGGAACACTGCAGGAAAAAACGAATGCATTGTGTTACAAAGACAGAAGTCATGTACCACTCTGCAATAGGTGTAAAACAATATATGAATTTTTGATGGAGTGCTCCTTGCTTTGATCTATTCCAAGATATATTTTATACCATTCAGAAAAAGTGAAAATGTGTCTACGGCAGCAAAAAAGCAAATAGCCCAGTGGATAAAATATCATTTTGAAAAGGCAGACATAATATACAAGTACTACATACATTTAAATGTAATGACAAGGATAAGTAGATGAATATAATTTGGGAATATGGATTTTTCATTCATTGGACACACATATATGTATAGGCTACAAGAGATAAAGAAGCAAATAGATGGTCTGAAATATGGCCATTCAATTTGTTCTGTTTCACACCAACTAAATAATGGTAAAAAATAAGCTCTGTCCGATGCACAGCCATTATAGAAATATCTGTATGCAGTGTTTTATTTAGAATAAGGTTGTATTAAATTGCTGCTTTTTTATATAGTCAATTGCTACTCTAGAAACAAACCCCTTTTAGGCACATTAATTGGTATTTGGTTTGTGTTAACACAAGCAAAGGTTATGAGGAACTGCAGTTGATGCCCAAAACATCTCAAGCCATATTTCCATGCCTTAAGTCATATCTTAGAAGATGGTAAAAGTCTGCCATGAACAGTCCGACTAGTCTATCATTTCAATTACAAGGCATACTTTTTGTATGATGCATGCAGTTGACATTTACTGCATTCAATACTTGCAGTGCACAGTCCTACTAAATCGCATTGATTGCTAAAGTAGTAATTTGAAAAGAATTGAGGAATAGTGAGCAGGAATAAGGAAAAGGTATAGGATGTTAGTGAAATTAAACAAGCGCAGGCCACAGCAGAAAACTTCCCTATACCATAATCAGTCAAGCAAATTTACCTTGAAGGCCGATATTTTTGTTTTGTTTTAGATTAAGTCTGGCAGCCCCATGGAAGCATCTTCATGGATGCACAAGCTTGCAGCTTATTGGTTCAGTTTGGTATTGCAGGAAGGATAGGTTGCCCACGTGCTACATTTTATCTACTGAAGCTGGGTTTAATGTGCTAAAAAATCACCTATGGATGGAACAATCATTTTGGACAGCAAAGAAATCTTGAGATCTGGACTTTTCATAAAGACTGGAAGTTTTGTCTTAAGAGGATTTGTCAGTGTTTCATGTGATGATTCCATGGGACATTAGGGTTCCCTAAAACCAGGTCAAGGGTTTTCTGGCAGAAAATTCACCTTCATATTTCGAAAAATGTTGACATTATGTGGAAACCATATTCAAGTCTGCAAAACGGAATTACATTTTGCCATCACATTCACTGCCTATCCTGAGGTAAGTACAATGTGCTATATTGGTCAAAAATATAAAAGAAACTATAAGAAGTGTTTTTGCTTTCCATGCAAAGGAACAGTATGTGTATAGGGCATGTGGGATAGTGTATAGGGCATGTGTGATAGAAGAGATCATGTGTGATAGAAGAGATCATGATAAGCACGAGTTTATCACAATAAAATATCATGCCCAGGATTACCTCTTGGAAAACTGGTTGGGTATGACTGAAGTACAATACCTGTTCCCTGTGTGAGTTGATATTATGCCACACATACAAAAAAAAATAAAACTTCTATTTGTATACATGATATATATACAAATGTTTATTGTTCTTTTGTAGGCAAGTTTTAAAGATTTTTTTTTTATCTGGTGCTATACTGTCATACTAGCCATAATCCAAAATAGTCTAAGACAATCAGATATTGTCTGGTGTATACTGATCTATTCATATCATAGTACATATCACACGTTATGAAATCATGTTCTGTGCATTATGAACAACAGGCTTTATGTAAGAAAAACCTTGGCCATATGTATTAGATCACTACCAGATTAACATTAGTTTGCATATGTGCCTGGCAAATATTTTTGATAATATTTATTTCTCAACAATAGAATTGGTTTATGAAATTGAAACCATCTTTAATAAGTCATCGCCTGACAGCCCTTAAAGGGGTACTCTGCCCCTAGACATTTTATCCCCTATATTATCTTATCCCCTATCCATCCACTGCTGGGGACCCCCTCAATCTCTCCTACAGAGAATCATCAGCTCTCCGGAGCTAGGTTTGCTCCGTGGCTGATGACTCACAATACAGGGACTGGCGGTTCTTGACGCCATGGCTCCACCCCCTTAATTATGTCATGCCCCACCCCCCTAATGCAAGTCTATGTTAGGGGGCGTGACTGCTACCATGCCCCCTCCCATAGACTTGCATTAAGGGGGGCAGGGTGTGATGTCATGAGAGGGCGGAGCCTTGCCATCACAAACCCCACCCCCTGTCATCAGCCATGGAGCAAACTTATCTCTGGAGAGCTGATTACTTGGGGGGGCTGCAGAAGAGATCGCAGGGGTCCCCAGCAGCGAGACCCCTGCGATCAGACATCTTATTCCCTATCCTTGGATAGGGGATAAGAGGTCTAGGGGCGGGGTGCCTCTTAAATATTTGTTTACAGGTGGACTGCCCAAACAAGAACATTTTGATATATGTAGACAGAATAGCTGGGGATAGCTTGATCTGATATGTCAAAACTCAAGGGTTGACCTATAATGCAGTTATCCCAGTGTCTTTCAAGATGTTTGGTCTGCCTTTATAGCCTAGTGCTTGCCACACACTTTAGACAACTATCAGCTTGACACTTTTTAGGAGCTAACTCACCCATGTATGTTATTAACAGATATATGCTCAGATTGTTCATGTGCTTCTGTTTCTTGTCATTGAGAGAGTTGTTTATTGTCATAAAGAGACATTCTGCCAGACACCACTTTTAGTACTTATATCTTCGATATCAACATGCCGAATCCCTGTTTCTCCAGCAAGTAGACATCAGGGGACAATTAGACTGCTTCCATATACATTGGTACTTGGCCCATCCTGCTAACTATGTACTGTGTATGGCCAGCTTATGGCTACATGGCAATTCTTGCAATAACATGATTTTTAAATGTTAACAAATGCTCAATATGGTAAAAAGGTAAATAAAGGATATTCCCCTTTCGAATCCTCCACCACTCCTTTTTCGATGGTGCTGGGCCTCAAAGGTCACACTTCCTGGTCATGGCTTCACAATAAGACACCACTACAGTCAGTGACTGGCCTGAGCAAGCATTTCCTGTGTGTAGAGGCAAGAGGACCAAGTGCTTATCAGAAGAGATCCAGACACCGTCAGGATGACAGCAGTGGGGATCTGATAGGAGAGTTTCCCATGTTTATATAGCCAGCCTAAGCACTTTTAGAATATTCCTTTATAATCAGATAACCACTTTAGAGAATCAGATGTGCCAATAGCCTACATAAATTTAGAGTGTAAATGTATTATCTGACCACCTGTCCTATTTTTGTTTAAAAAAGTGTGTGTAGACCTAAAGCTGTCTCCAGATATTAGCTTCCATTATGACCATTTATCAAAACTAGTGTGGAGGAGGAGTGATGCAGTTGCTCATAGCAACCAATTACATGGCTTCTTTTATTTTTCAGAAGCCTTTTTAAAAATGAAAGAAGCAATCTGATTGATTGCTTCGGACAACTGCACCATTCTTCCTCTAAACAGGTTTTGATAAGGCTCCCCAATTGTGTGGGTTCACATCTTCACTTACTTCAGGATCCCTATGTAAATGATAAAGAACTTTGGCACAGTGTGTTGAAGTTTGAATGTTTTCTAGATGATAGCTAAGACAGGTGTTGTGTCTGTATTATGACCAAAAACCACAGAGCTCCTATAGTTCATGGGAACCAAAACATGGGGTAACACGGTGATCCAAGTTTGGTTTTGAGCAACTGTGGATGGTCTGGGAATTTTGGCTTTGAAGCATTACTGTCATTTGAATAAACTTTTGACATGTTGCCCAGACATGTCAAAAGTTTAGATTGCATTGGGTATCAGTCCTGAAACCCACTGCAATTGTAGTGTCACTCAAATCCATCTCATTCACCTACATTCTAATGCAATGAAAGAATCAGATTGAGTCAGCCAGGGAGTAAAGAGCACTGCCGTGCACTTCACAAGGTTCTAACTTGTGATCAACGCTGTTCTTTGCAACAATCAAAACTTTAGGACAACATGTCAAAAGTTTTTCAAAATGAAAGTGACACTTTGATATAGATGCTACAATGAGGCCAATTTGTGACCATCTGAATCCTTCTTTGATTTTACAGCCATTGAATTTAAAATGACCACATTATCAGTGACGTGCACAGACATTTTGGAGGGGCAGGGGCTCAAGTAGAAAAAAAGGGCACTTGAGGTAATGGACCTCTGGCAGTCACGTCAGCTGAAAGGGACCCCATGGAGGTCCTAATCAGTAAGGGCATTATAGGGTAAGTGCATTAAAGGACAAGGGCTCAAGCCACCTTTTGAATCTATGTGTGCACGTCCCTGCACATTATCATAAGCTGCCACCTTCATTTGTGGCTGTGTTCACACATTCAGTTTTTTAATCACAATTATTAAATACAAAGCCAGAAAGGTAGTTGAAAAGAGAAGAATTGTCAGTCTTTCCTTCATACATGTATGATCTGTTCCTTGCTTTGTATTGTATAATTGCAATTAAAAACTTGACCATGTGAACACACCCTCAAAGCTTTCCAATTAAGAAGCTAATAAAGCAGCTTTTTACTAGTCCATAGTTCATGAGGACAATGAAAAGACCCAAACATTGTATCATTGTTGTCAATCAGCCCACTCAAACAATAATCTTTTTTTTATTTATTAACCTCTTTATTTTTCACAACACAAGCACACAATGTGACTCTATTAATACAGAATATTTGACGCAAAAGAATACAAGAAAGTTAATGTGTAATTCAAACATTAAAGCAAACCGACATCAACACCAGTACAATAATATCTTATATTACATCAGTATCTTGACTACCTATGGAAAATACCTAAGGAAAACCCATCAAATCAGCCATCTAAAAGTAGTTGAATGAACAACATGTCTAATATTCTGCCAAACATTTTCTAAATAAAGCTTCCTAGTTATAAGTGACACTTTGATCCTTATATGACAGGACCATTCTTCCCATTAACATTTATTAATTTAATGGGTTTCAATCTTTATGGAGAAGTAAAAGCCATCATAATCATAGGGTAGACTTGAGAACATATCCCAAGAAAACAGATGATGAATGACAAATGCCTGATCAAAATGTTCAAAACTTCTCCCTATACATAATAAATAAGAACTGACCTAGAAGATTTTATTCTCAACAAACAATGGTCAGAAAATCTTAACTAAAGCATACACACACTGTACAAACATGACAGCTTGTTGAAAACACATATCATTGTAGGGCTTTGAAATGTACAGATATGGCCTGCAAACACCACAAGGAGCATATAGATAGCAGAAAAGTAAGAAACTGCACTACTTTATATCACTCTGCTATAAGCATTCTCGATGACCAGTGGTAATATTAGTATATGTAACCATGGGTCCTAATTCACATGTCAGAAGCTGTCAGTTATCAACAATGCAGAACTAATATTGACCTATCTCCACTTTAAATTCATTTCTTATACCTCTACCAGTGCTAGTAAAAGCACCTAAGCTCTTTAGGCTAAATATGTTCATGGCATCTGCCTTCCATGGTCTATAGTCTAACAGCCAATCTATCCAGCCAGTGTCCATTATTCACCTGCATAGCAGGCATGTACCTTACTAAATCCTACAGTAACAGCTTCAATCCTATATTCTAAATGACTAACACAGTGATCACACAAAACCTAATAAATGTTAGTTTACAGCTTTTTATTTATAGGAAAGGAAATACAAGAGCTAGTTTTTTCCCCATCTAATTCCAAACAGCATAGTAACTGCAAACTCAAAGCAAATATCTATTATTATGATGCTATCATTGAGAGAGGTGTGGGACTATTAGGCAAAGATAGGCACGGTAACAACAAGCCAGTGTTTTTTTATTTATATATTTATATTTTATGTATATGGTTTGTAATGGTTGTTTATGTTCATTGCCTTTCAATAGATATTGTGTTACACGTGGGCATTTAGCTTTTAACATTAAGGATTTGTGCCGAAAGGCCATGATGCCAGGTTTTCAATTTGGCAAAGCGTGGGCTGTTACGTTCCGTTTCAAACTTTTCCCTGTGGCATGGAAAAACAGAGAGAGAGAGAGAGAGAGAGAGAGAGAGAAAGAGAGAAAGAGAGAGAGGAGGAATAAAGGGGTTAGGGACAATGACCTTCACGCCCCTGCCTACAAACATGGCAATTTATTTGGATTTTTTTCTATGCCAAGATGGCGCGTAAAAAGGTAGCTTGTGTTAAACTTTTGCTTGTACCTATTTAGTTCCATATATGAGAACATTTTCTAACTAGTTTTTGAGGATAGTGCAGATGAATCCTGGGAATAGAACTATAATTAGAGGATACAATGGCACCCACAAAACAACCTCATATAATGTCAAAGAAGGAGCTGGAATTTGGCATGCCACCATTTGGTAACAAGCACATAGTAGCTTTCTCCTTTTTGCCCAAGATCGTAAAAACAGGAACATTTCTGGTACTATTGATATAATTAAGCTAATTTCTTCGGTCTCATCTATATATTAGGTGCCATTTAAAGGGAACCTGTTATCAAATTGTACTATATATACACATGGCATATATATATATATATATATATATATATATATATAGTACAATATTCTTCTTCACCATCCCCGGAGGGACGTTCCTTCCCACAGAGATGGTGAGGATATATAGTTTAAAGTTAGATGCAAGAGAACGTGATCCCGCACTACTCACGATCAGCTTGGACACTGATTGCAGTGAAGAGGCTGTATCCACAAGACCCGTGCTCAGTAGAAAAGACAAGCTGTCCAGAAATCCTTACTTAAAAGAAAAGAGCCACGGCATTGGGTAAACTTGCAAGTAAAAAAAACTTCTTTATTGCAGCATAGCAGGGTGAAAAAGAAGCTGAACCAAGACGCCGACAGGCGCTGGTTTCTCGTCCAGTGACGCTTTGTCAAGGCATGATGGGAGTGGCTGGAACCCCGTCTATATCCTCCCTTTAACCAATTAGAATAACACATAATAAAATCACATAACTTGTAACAAATATACCCAGAATAACTTCAATTATTGACACTTGAAAACAAAATAGAAGAAATAAATATTATCAGATATTAATCAAAAATAATAATAATAACAGTCAGAGAAATGAAGACAGATCATTCCGATCATTCAGACCCAGTGCACCTGCACCTGTTGCTCCGGTCCGAATGATCCATCTCGCTTCAGCCTGCAAAAGTCTGATATAGCGATCTAAACCTCCTTCTGTGTGCATAATTCTTTGAAAACCCATGAACCTTAGTGAACTACTATTGCCATCATGCATTTCATTAATATGGGAATTCAGGGGGGGACATCCTTTTCCCATCCTGATTCAGTTAACATGTTCCCGGAACCTATGAAACTGAGGGTGAATTGTTTTGCCTATATTAAATAGGTGTCAAGGGCATAACATCGCGTATACAACAAAATCCAAACAGCATGTAATAAAATCGGATACAATATGATTTATATAGCCCAGTTGGATAGTAGCAGAGTCCTTGAAATGTTTGCAAAAGGAACAATGTTTGCATTTAAAATTACCTTTTGGGAGACTCTGCTGTATCCAGTAGTGGTGATTCTGACGGATGCGACTCTTAACCAATTCGTCCCTAAGATTCCGAGATCTACTGTAAGGGGTCGCTGGTCGGTATCAGCTTGTATAATGTGACAATCTTTTCGGATTGTCTGTCTGATACTGACCTGCGACCCCTTACAATTGAACCACCGGTGGTATCCTTCCGTAGAACTCGGAGCCTTAGGGACGAATTGGTTAAGAGTCGAATCCCTCAGAATCGCCACAACTGGATACAGCAGAGTCTCCCAAAAGGTCATTTTAAATGAAAACATTTTTCCTTTTGCAAACAATTCGAGCACTCTGCTACTATCCAGCTGGGGTGTGTAAATCATATTGTATCATACTTTATTACATGCCGTTCAGATTTTTTGTATATGCTGTGTTATGCCCTTGTCACCTACTTTATATAGGCAAAACAATTCGCCCTCTGTTTCATAGGTTCCGGGAACATGTTAACTCAATCAGGATGGGAAAAGGATATGCCCGTCTGATTTCCCATATTAATGAAATGCATGATGGCAATAGTAGTTCACTAAGTTTCATGGATCTTCAAAGAATTATGCACACAGAAGGAGGTTTAGATCGCTATATCAGACTTTTGCAGGCTGAAGCGAGATGGATCATTCAGACCGGAGCAACAGGTGCTCTGGTTCTGAATGATCGGAATGATCTGTCTTCATTTCTCTGACTGATATTATTATTATTGTTGATTATTATCTGATATTTATTTCTTCTTTTTTGTTCTCAAGTGTCATTAATTGTATTTATTCTGTGTGTATTTGTATTTGTTACAAGTTATGTGATTTTATTATGTGTTATTCTGATTGGTTAAAGGGAGGATATAGACGGGGTTCCGTCCACTCCCATCATGCCTTGACAAAGCATCACTGAACGCGAAACCAGCGCTTGTTGGCGTCTTGGTCCAGCTCCTTTTTCACCCTGCTATGCTGCAATAAAGAAGGCTTTTTACTTGCAAGTTTATCCAGTGCTGTGGCTCTTTTCTTTTAAGTAAGGATAGATAGTTTAAAAGTGTTCTGCCGGCCATATAAGTAGTCCCCTGGGCGGGGAGCTATACTCACCTAGTCATGACTTCAGCTGTAATCCCGCCCCCTCAGCATGATTGACAGCCCTGTCATCACTCTGCTCCGTCTGCATAGGGAGCAGAGTGGTGACGAAGGCTGTCAATCATGCTGAGGTAGTGTGATTACAGCCAAGGCAGCTGAACTAGGTGAGTACAGCTCCCTGTCCAGGGGACTACTTTACAGGGCCCACGGGGAAGACTTTTAAACTATATATCCACACCATCCTTGCAGGCAGGAACATCTCCCAGGGATGGTGAGAAAGAAGATTACCATACCTAAAGCATTGTCACACATTATATGGTACAATCTCATGGCAGGTTCCCTTTAAAAGGTGCCACCATGTTCATTTATTGAACTCTGGTCAGGCACTGTGCTGAGACCTAAATCTGAAGAGAATCTGTCCTGGCAAAAAAATGTAGTGTCTGTCAGCTGGTTGAGTAGGGGCCTACAACTACTCTTTTCTCCACTGTCATAAAATAAAACTTTTTTTGCTAAAGATGTTTTTTTAATCCAGCCTTGAATGTACTTTGCAGAATATTTTCATATATATTTTTTTTTTACTTTTTCTTACAGAAAGCATGACATGCTTATATAATGTTATTGCCATTTAAGTTTGAAATTTTTCCTTCTAGTGCTATTACATTAAAATGTCTGCCAACTTCCTTTGGATGTGAAACCATGCTTAAAATAAAGATTACTATCCAAATAAATTGCTCACTTAATGCCACAACATTATATATAGATGAATTTGCTCAAATGTATATTTCTAAAGAAGGAATTGTCATCACTTTTTTAAATATTGCCAATTGAAAAGCCAATAGCAGATTAACATTAGTGTTCAATCTGGTTTATGTTTGTTTTTATTAATTCTGCTTGAGAGTTTTAGGAATTTTGTTATCTATTAGGATGGCCGCATGGTTCTGCTGCTAGTTGCCTACCTTGATCTTCTCAGAGCATCTTCATCAGGGTCTTGCACTGGAAGGGAAGTAAAAGCATATTAAGAATATAGAAGAATATACTCTATACTTTTATATACAAATGTCTATAGTAAAATGTTCACTTATCACAACATCAAAATATGAAGCCTATGACACCTACCATTTTGCATACTACAGTCTAAGGCCTTATAAACATGCCCCTGTTAAAGGGGTACTCCGGTGGAAAACTTTTTTTTTTTTTTAATCAACTGATGCCAGAAAGTTAAACAGATCTGTAAATTACTTCTATTAAAAAATCTTAATCCTTCCAGTACTTATTATCGGCTATATACTACAGAGGAAATTATTTTCTTTTTGGATTTCTTTTCTGTCACGACCACAGTGCTCTCTGCTGGCCCCTCTGTCCATGTCCGGAACTGTCCAGAGCAGGATAAAATCCCCATAGCAAACATATGCTGCTCTGGACAGTTCCTAAAATGGACAGAGGTGTCAGCAGAAAGCACTGTGGTCGTGACAGAAAAGAAATCCCAAAAGAAAATAATTTCCTCTGTAGTATACAGCAGCTCATAAGTACTGGAATGATTAAGAATTTTTAATAGAAGTACAAGCAGCGAAGAAGAGGAGGCGGCACATACAAGACTAAGCACGGAGAGAAGCATGGGGAGGCACTACAGGACCTACAGACAGCAAAGCCTGCAATGGTGGTGCTCAGCCAAATAGAAGACTAACATTCAGAAAGAGAGGTGACACTCACCAAGCAGGTAATGTTTATTCACATAGCGGTGACAGGATACAGGCTAGAGGGGGGGGGGGGGGAGGAGCTGCGGTGGAGGATGGGGTTGCCGGAACAAGTTATTTCATGCGGCTCCCCGTCCTCCACCGCAGCTCCCCTGCCTGTAGCCTGTATCCTGTCACCGCTATGTAAATAAACATTACCTGCTTGGTGAGTATCGCCTCTCTTGCTCCTTTGACTTGCTGAATTTTTAATAGAAGTAATTTACAAATCTTTTTTAACTTTCTGGCACCAGTTTAAAAAAAAAAAAGTTTTCCAACCGAGTACCCCTTTAAGGCTCTTTTTGGTATAGCACTATAATAGAGCACCAATAGAAATGGATGGGACCTTTACAGCACCTCTGCTTAACCACCACTTTGTGGTGGTATACTCCATCAGATGCTGTATATACAGAAGTTTTCTCCTCAAGAAGTTTTGCTTTTAACGGAAAGTAACTCCATACATGCAGCACCCAAATGAACAAAGGTACACAGTCCTGTATGAGAACTCTGTGTGCAGCCATACATAAAGCCTTAAAGGGGTAATCCAGCAAAAAACAACTTATCCCCTATTCACAGGATAGACGATCCACAGGATCCACAGGTTAGACACTTATCCTCTATTCAGTGGATAGGGGATAAGTAGTTTTTCACCAGACTACCCCATTAACATTAGAGAAATCCATATTATATGATAAAGATGTTCTCCTTACTAGTATTTTATTTTGTAAGCAATACATTTCTAAGCTAACTATTAAAAAAGTGATTTAACTTGCCCTTTAGGGAAAACATGTTTGGTTTTCTGCATTACAAATAGCAGTCTGATGTACCATTCTTTTTCAAATAGTACAAAATGATAAGACATATTAAAGGCGATGGACACCTCTGAAAAGCATTTTTTATTGTTGCTTTGTGCTTACTGTGGTTCAAAAAAAACATTTTCTTCATTAGTCTTTATTAAAAATGTTGCCTTTCTTTGCTTCTACAGTTTCTACAATGTGCTGTATGAGTTCTATTTTATTTCTATACCTATATTGTTTTCCCCTGCAGATTTCCTTTTGTGTGCTTTCCCTCGCTCAATATATCCTCACCCAATATAACTATCATCCAGGGTTTCTCTGCCCAATATCTACTATCTGAGCTAGTCTTTAACATTCCTCCTGCTATTATCTTTAATACTAAGTGAGCAGAAAGTCCATCAGACTCTGACAGAGTTATCTTCATTTTGCATTTAGCAACCAAATCAATAATAAAAGGTGTCCATGGCCTTTAAAAAGGAAAACACTTAAATAATTTTATGTAACTTAAAAGATTAAACCATAGCCATGAAAGTCTACTCACTGTATTCTGTTCCTGTCAACTGGGCAAGGACACGGAATGACTTGGACTGCAGGTTGGCAGCACGACGTGCCCCATCATCAATATCATTATCAACTTTGACCTTATTTTTAAGCACAGCCTGATATACTGGAGAAGCAATGTCTACATGAGGATCTTTAACTGGGAGGTTACTGCAACGTAGAAAGAGGGAGTTGAAGATTTGCTACAAGTAATTCATGGTATACTTTAATATAATATGGAGGTAAAACTGTGTGAACGTGAATGAAGTTTGCACCTGCTCACTGTTGTGAATTTCTAACATCTCCAACACTGAAGGCTATAGGTAAGTCTTGCATTTACAAAAACATGGCAAAATCAAAAGGATATTTTTAAAATTTAGACACAATTGATTTATGATTGTTGTTTTGTTTCCATCACCCTGTACCTTAACCTCAGGAGTATAACTGACTGTGGTAGTAAGCTCAATGGGGGAGATTTATCACTGAGTTGTTTTGTATGGCATTCTTCAAGTCACTTTTGTTACTTGGATGTGCGCATAATTTATTAGTTTCACAATGTGTGATAAATAATGTGCAAATCCACCTAAACTTACAAAATGACTCCACAACACCATTTCTGACTTTGTAAAGCAAGTTACTAGAAAAATCACAAATGATAAATTAATGACCGCTGCATGTAAAGTGGCCTACAAAGACAAGTCTTCAGATATCACTCATGTTGTAAGTTATAAAAATATGCTAATTCAAAAATGCACAAAAAACCCCACGTAAATTAGACCAAAAACAAGTAAAAAAAAATCATACATTTTTCCCAATGTTTGTTTCTCGTTCAAATGAACAGCTCTAGACTGCAGTACCTTGGAGATGTATCACGACTTGCTGAAGGGCTCCAGTGACCACCATGGCTTCTTTAAAGAGCTGATCAACAAGGGTACAAAGAGTTGGATTCCTGTCGATGTTGATGCCCACTTTTGGCTATCCTGTTTTGTCACAATGGTTCACTGATGATAAGTTGTTCACAAAGTGTCCCACTATTGGGACATTCATCAAGTAGCTGTAGTCTTTTGGGAAGCATTGTAGGGCTCCCAATGAAATTCAATGAATGAGCTTTGTAATATATAGACATACTCGGTCTTTCAGACCAATAGATACTAGATGAGATTCTAGATACTTTTCCTCTGAGACTGACAAAGATGTGTGACCTTGGAAAAGGTTCAGATTAATCCATCAGCCTGATACACTGTGATAAATATTTAGCATCTAAGCCTAAAAAATAGACATTATTCTTCTACTACCATGTTGTAAATGCAAGAGCTTGCCTAAAATTTACATGATATGACCAGTTTAGGACATTTATTTAGGCCAGGTTCACAAAGGTGTATCACTTCTAAGATACTTCAGCTATTGCTGCTAACAATCATATGGCGCTATGTATTAAATATCATCATGAGCCTTTTATTGTGCAAGAGATTTCTTAAACTGTTGTTGTTTACCACTAAATCAATGGGCCAAAAATGGCATAAAATGAATACATCTTGGGGCAGATTTATTAAAACCTTTGCAATGGAACAGCTGACCAGTTGCCCAGAGCAACTAATCAGATTGCTTTTTTGAAAATAAAGGAAGCAATCTGATTGGGCAACTGGTCAACTTTGTACAGATTTTGATAAATCTCCCCACTTAAGCTTTCTGCCATTTCAGAAAAATGAAGAATTCTCCAGGATCGCCAGAAACAGTGTAAATCCTGGAACGGGTGAATAGTTATAGCCCATTCACTAATATTGTATATCTAGCAGTAAAAATGAATATACAGTGACAGCAATCCTTTGAGTCAATATGGCCTAAATGATGCAAATAAAGGCTGAATTAGTCAAAGAGGGTGTCTAGGAGTAGAGAAAGAGGGTCAGCTCACTACTGAGGCTGCATGTGTCAGTATTGCAACATAACACTAACCATTCATGCTGAAATACCAGACGCAGCCTGTGAACAGGAGTGAGGCTGTTTCTGTTAAACTAAAAGTTCCAGGTCATTTACCTGGGGCCTACACAAAGCTATCATCAAGAAAGACTTGTATGTTGTATTAGCAAATGTAGAAATGGTTTCCATAGAAGCCTTTGTTTGCATTGACTATATATGCATGCACATAATAATAAATAAAATCATACAGTCAAACCTCTTTCAAGGCATGGGCTATGCTGATTTCCATAAATACATAGCTATCCATATAATTCAGGACATACATGTAATATGGCCTGATCTTACTTGATATAAAGGTTTGATTGTGTCATTAACAAAACACAACAATAGTATAACATTGACTGTTGGTTCTTGGTATATATATTGCCACAATCTGGAAGAATGTATAAGTTTGTCCAATGTTCTTTACCCAGAGCCGGTTTGACTGCTGGCATGAACTTGTAAAATACATAATACTGAAGTAAACCTCTAGTTGCACTTCACCTGTTTCTTATGGATGGTAACTGCTCATCACTGGGATTATTGGGACTTCAATATGGAATTATGTAGTCTGTTCCTTTTACATACCAGTTAGTTTAGAACATATATGGACTAATAGGAGTATCACCTTCAGCATGGGACCACAAAGAGTGATGGTGGCAAGTTTGCCATTTTTTTCTTTTTGAAAATTATAGTAAGGATCTAAGAAAACATACTTTGCTAAATAATAACAAGTCATTGCAACTGAAATACATGTCTATTATGTTGACCTTTACTTGTGTATGTTATCTACTGGTGTAACTGATCATCTAAGACAATATATAGAATTAGTCACAATAGCTGGTAATATATTACTATTTATGGGAATTTCCATGAAGCAGGTAAACGTACGCTGCCTACCTTGACTAATAACTGTATGCCTCTAAAGCTACTATTATAAAAATATGAGTGGGCCCAAGTGACACTACAGAGATAGGTGCCCACTGCCCAAGCTGCCTACCTTAGAAATGTAATTGGTTAACAAAACATTGATAGTAGGACATGTATAAAGATATGTATCACTTAATATCTGTTAAGCCCAGCTACCGTAGGGCTTAAAAATTCTTCTAAATATTTAGTGATCTAGGTAAGTCTTGACTTTAAAGTACTTTATGTGTAAAAGAGGCCAGAGAAAGCACAGATGGTAGAAGAACACTATTTAGACATGTGACAGCCACATACAGACTAAAGCAAGCACAAGGATGGTTTTTGTAAACATGTCTCCAAATGACTGCAGTCATATGATGACCATTGGGATCAGTGTAAGAGAAAGTCACTGACCTTGCTAGATTCCAAAGAAAGTAGATGAGAAAACCCTCATACTCTATAGGACGGAACAAGGTTGTACCAACAGCAACTAACATTTCAACCTACAAACAATATACCTTGTTGACATTGGTCTAAGAAGCTGAGCACAGAAGGGAGAACTGTATTTTCCGATTCTACAATGTAGTGTAATGTAGGAGTAGGAAGCAAACTATGCATTGACTTAGATGAAGAAAAGCCAGCATGCCTTTTACTGAGGGAATCTATTACAAAACAGGTGTACATCTTATAGAGTAAGCCACTCGCTTGGATATGCCATCACTTCATGTTCGGTGGGTTTTCCAATGTCATGAACCGCCCCCTCTCCTAAGACGGATAGGCTGTGCTTAATAAGCAATGCATACATTTCTAAGTTTTCTTTGCACAGTGGCACTCTTGGCCACCCAGCTGTACAGGAAACTGCAGTCAGCCACATTGGCTTGAATGAAGCTTTGCTTCACGTCACTGTGCGGCTGTGAGGCCAGGGTGTGCTCTACAGGCTAAAACAGTAAGGGGGACACATAGCTGATCAGCAAGTGATGCCATACCTTAGCTAGTGATATTAATTAATTTAGGAGATATAAACACCCCTTGACTCTTTCTGCCATAAAATGTGCCAAGAAGGCATACAAGGTCCTTTATTCCTCCTCTGGTTCTGTTGAGTCCTCCATTGGCATACAAAGAATTTCAGCACTTCTGAAAATTTGCCACTTTTTACTTTAAAACCAAAGTCACTTTCAAGGGACTTTTCATTACATTTGTAGTTAATGGGGCAGTCTTCTATTTTTAATTGCAATATAAAATGAAGCAGAATAATTATTTGAAGATGAAATGTAAAAATGTTACATTAATGCAGCAGGAATACTTAGAATGACTTTTTTTTATACGAAAACATTCCTGTGGAGTGTAAAAACACGATGAATATCCACCTAAGAGGAATTAACCTAGCCTTTGTAGGATTAAGTGAAAAAATGTCTACTTACAGGTCGGCATTTTCAGCAGGACTGTGATTGATACGACCAAACCCAACAGACCAGTGCATTGAGGTTTGGTAACCATCATTATGGTGATGTGATGGGCACAACAGAGTGAAGTTAGTATGAGAAGTATGTTAATAAGGAAAGAATGGATAAAGAGGGGAAAAAAAGAAGAATATAGTCAGTTAAGGAAAACATAAGCATCATTAACATGTCAAATTTGCCTCAGAGAAGAACACATGGTCTTATGTACACCAGGAAAAGAGTCCAACAAGTTGGAATGGCTGTTATGTAGTGATAGTAAACCTCAAGCACAGAGTGTAAGTTGACCAAAGTCATTGACTTAACCGCATGTTTTAAGTCAATATGCATTACAAACTAATGCACTCAACTTGAAGATGAGTAAATAGGAGAAAACTATTGATCTACCAGCAGTGTTAAAGATTAATATTTAGTTGTGCAATCCCTTCCATTAAGATATATATGATCATACGTGTATCTGTGCTCCACCGAGAAGACTTCAACAGTTCTTAAACCTTACTATATTTCTATTGATTTCCCAGAATTAAAAAAGCAACTATGTAAGATGAATGTAACAATACTAAAACAGACACATGAATATGAAAAGTTGCTACAAATGGAACAACACTGCAGGCTGACAATTTACAAATCAGAACAGATGACTGTGACAGGCACAAGTATTGTATGTGTCTAAAAACTGCGCGTAAATGCTAAGTTCATACTGGTGACAACTCTGTATTCTAGTTGTGTACAGCGTTTCTCTATGAATAAAGATCTTTTAGTGCGTATCATGGAGGGTTTTACTAATAGAAAGGGGAATTTATTAATGCATTTGCACCCCTTTTATGGTGCACATATATACCGTATGTGCTATAATCTGTGACTTTTCTGAACTTTTCTCTGAAAAGGCCCCATGGTCTCGGTTAAGTTTAAAACAGCCATAATAATAATCGTGGGGAAATATACTATTACATGTGACCATTGACTTGAATGTTTGTGCTTTTCATAAATGGACACACTGGGTGTGTTAGATAGTTGGCTTATAGAAGGTGTCGATGTCCATACACCATATGTTGAGATTAGACAACTTCATTTACTTTAGATAACTACAGAAGTCTGTTCTCAATGATGAGCAAAACAGTCAAGAGAACGTTGCTAATGCAGAATGCATGGGGCCTACACTAACATTCATCCATCTGACATTTCTGGAACTGGCACAGAATCTGGTCTGTTATCCACCAATAGTGACCTGATGTACTTCTTACTCAAATGAACTGACAGGATACAGCGTTACAGCTTAGCATACACATGGAACATGACAGAATCTCCCTCATAACCTCCAATGTTTAGTCTAATATGATGAAAGTCGAGTCAGTAATATGTAGTTACACAAGACAGCATCTTTGTGATAACCTTTGTCTGTAAACTGTACGACATCCATAGACCGTACACACTGGTAATATGTAGACAGATCATATACAATCACTGCACACCTAATCGCTATAGACCACACTGCCATAAGGTATGTTTTATGTACACAGTATGTCTGTTTTCTTTTCTTTTCTCTTAGAAATTTGTAAGGAGGCTTTAGAAACCTTTTAAAAGTGTCCCTGTCAGCTCTTGTCTGCTGCGCTGATCCCAGACTGTGAATGTGTCTTCTAGACAGTATTTCCCTGACACAGGATCTGTACCTATTTCTGCAGTCAGTTTACTATAGCTATGGTATTTGTTTACGATATCATGTTTCTTGTCTTTTTGCATATTCAGCTTGTCTGCAGGCCCTATTTAAGTGGTTCTAAAGGGTATATTTTATGAGTATGCAAGGACTATTTCTGCTTCTGGACTTGGCATGGAGCATCTATTGACTTTATCTATTAGAAAATCTTCCATTCATTTCTCAAAAGATACAAAGAAAATAACTATATCTACCTTATAAAGATAAGCTTTACCTAAACTTTACATTTGTGATACACAAACTTAGTTTGTTTTTTTCTCTCTGTAGTAGTCCTTGGTGGCCACATGGGGGCAGCGATTAGCTATTTTTATCCAACCGGGTGTGGAGCTCCTTGCTGTGTTACTGTTCTTTGTCGTTTACAATGGCAATAATTTCAAGAAAGTTATTTTATTTTATACTACAGTATCTTCTAAGTATATGGATATATTCAGCCATTTACTCTCAGTTCAGTATTTTATTTATCATGCACAGCATCACTTGTTACAGTTGGAAATACTGTATATCTGTCAGAATTCATGGGGGAAGAAAAGTTGTTAACTGTTATAAAATAATGAGTTATAGTCTGATTTATGATGGCGTCCTGCAGCTTTCCTAGAAGCAGAACAGAAGGTAAAATCTGCAATTGACAGACAATAAGCAAACTTGCATTTCTGAGGAAAAGATTTTATATTGATGCAGCACAGTAAGTACAACGCTTTTCGTATGTCTAACGAGTTGGAGTTTTTTTTTTTTATGTACAATGTCTTAAAGAGGACCTGTTTTCATTCCTGACATGTCTGTTTTACGGGTTGGTTCACACTGCACTTTTTTTTCATACATGTTTTATACACTTGAAAAATACAAATGGTTAATGGATGGTATGAACACATGCTGCTGTTTGACATACAGCAGAATCTGTTTCCCATAGATTTATATTCTTAAAAAAGCAAAAAAATTTATAAAACCAAAAAATAACATTGCAATGTATACTTTTTTGGGGGTACACAATAGCATAGTTGACTACATTCTTGCATACAGCAAAATTAAATGAACTGAAATGGAAACAGTAAAACAAATACCGTTTTTAAAGGGGTATTCCATGAAATACATTTTTTTTTTATATCAACTGGCTCCAGAAAGTTAAACAGATTTGGAAACAACTTGTAATTATGTGTCAATTTTAATCCTTCCAGTACTTATCAGCTGCTGAAGTTGAGTTGTTCTTTTCTGTCTGACCACAGTGCTCTCTGCTGACACTTCGGTCTGTCTCAGGAACTGTCCAGAGCAGGAGAGGTTTGCTATGGGGATTTGCTGCTACTCTGGACAGTTCCTGAGACAGACAGAGGTGTCAGCAGAGAGCACTGAAAAGAGCAGACAGAAAAGAAAAACTCAACTTCAGCAGCTGATAACTACTGGAAGGATTATATTTTAATACAAGTAATTTACAAATCTGTTTAACTTTCTGGAGCCAGTTGATATGAAAATAAATGTTTTTTCATGGAATACCCCTTTAAGGTAACAGCTCTGGAGTTTTTTTGTTTTGTTTTGTTCCTGTTATTACTGTTGGAAATTATAAAAATGATTGAATTACTTGACAACTGGGTGTTATAAGTCAACAGGGTGTGTTGGTAGTGGTACATGCTCTGCCATTGTCCAGTCTAGTGTTTCCCAAGCAGGGTGCCTCCAGCTGTGGCAAAACTACAATTCCCAGCATGCCCGGACAGCCAAAGGCTGTCCGGGCATGCTGGGAGTTGTAGTCTTTCCACAGCTGGAAGCACCCTGCTTGGAAAAGACTGGTCTAGTCAGTGCTGACAGTGTCATCATTAGGACACACCCCATTGACAAGGAATGGCACTACCCAGTTGTCAGTGTACTGTATGCAAGTTGCACTATGAAAGGATGCTCCAGAATGATTATTTTATGCAGAATACAAGCATGTACTAAACCAGACATGCCAGGAGAGCCGACAGGTCCTCTTCTTAATACTAGATAGGCTAGACTGTTCTCTACTTCTGCAGGAGGCATTTGGGTTGCAAAGGGTTACTTTTGCATGACTTGAGACGCATTGCAGTGGTGTGAAGGATTTAACTACTCACATTGGCAAGACAAAGCAAGTCTATATGATGAATGAATTTGGACCGCTCATGGTTTGGAGCAGCTGATCTCATTGGCAACCTGGGTCTAACTGGTTTTGCCAAGATCTCATATTACATTGTAGTAAATATATTCACTGACATGATGTTAAAATTGGCAGCATTTTTCTTAGAATCCCTTACTGGTGTAGCAGATCTATGATAAAAATATATAGCAGGTTTACCTGAAATTCGATGGAAAACATCCAAAGTTATAATGAGCTGCACCTGACAACCTGAGCTCAGCTGCATTAACAAACTTTGCTCTGCTGTACCAGTAGTAGAACCCTGTATGCCACCATTAGCATTTCATATATAGCATCATCTGAATAGTTTTTTTTAGTACAACGCAACCAGATAAACTGTAGGAAAGAAATTGTGATGGTGCCGGTGCTTACTTTATTCCCCATGCAATAGAGTGTCGTAGATTGCTTACCCCGTAAGATCACTGCCTCTGGCCTGTGCTTGACCTGCAATAGCATCCATAATGGCATCCTGGGAATACATGCTGATTGGGGTGTTATATTGGGCGTGAATAATAGTAGCTTTGCCTCCAGGACCCTTCACCTCAATGGGCTTGTGGGTGGACAGGGCTGAGTCCTTCAAGACACTGGGGTTGAATCTTTCCACAAACTCAGGACTGATAAAAGGTGAAGGAAGTTGTGAATGGTGCAAAAGAGAAGGAGAATAAAAAGGTGATTGTGACCAAGGTTAGGTAGAGATAGATTTAATGATAGAGTTCTTGGATCTTACAAGGTTAGGTCAGATGTCGTAAGGGTTAATGCATGCAATAATGGTACATAAACCACACCGAGTAAGTTCAGAATTGTATTAAAAACGATGATAGAAATATATAAAATACATCACTTCATACATCACAGCGGTCTTCAAGCAATAAATAAAAATAGGATACCTCATTCCTTGTACTTGAAGAGCATAGTCGCTCTCATTGCCATGATCATTCGCAAAAGAGCATTTGGTTGACATGGGAGAATATCATCATTTATACATGGAATTCTCCTCTAAGACTTTCTTATAACATTTCACTGACTGGTTTCCACAAGATAATAGCTTGATTCCCCTTTGTTACAATAATCAGTGAATAGTTAAGGCTGTGTTCACACGGCGGAATGTCAGGACACAACATTTCTGGGCGGATATTCTGCAGGCTGAAGGTGCTAGCAGAACATGCCGGTGCTAGGACTACTCGGCAATGCACCGTCTCCATAGATAGCAATGCAATACCGACCAGATTCTGCAGAACAAATTGACATGTAAATTCTTTCCACGAAGTCCGGAATCAGATTCCGCCATGTGCATGGAGCAGCAGAATCCCATTAAAAATAATCCTACATCTGCTTGGAAATTCTGCCATGTGAACATATCCTAAGAATTAACCCCTATTCACAGAATAGGAGATAACAAGCTGATCAGTGGGGGTCCGACTGCTGGGACCACTACAGACCCTAAGAATGGAGGAAAATTGTCCCCTGATTGAATGGAGTGCCGCAGGCTCTCTATTTATTCACTAGGGGCTTCCTGTGGATAGGTGATACATACATGAGGTGAGTTGGGAATACTGCCGTCCATGAATACATATTTGTTTTTACTTATCTTCAGCCTAGGACCATACGACATACAGTTTGGCAGTTCTGAATATATTTAAATATACAGGTTGAATATGATTAAAGCGAAAATCTGGTGAAGGCACTTTTAAGACTATATCACACTAATACTAAGATTACAGTCTGCTGGTGGGTCTAAGAAGAAAATCTGACTGTCCGCTAAAAAGGTCAATTTACTATTGTTATTATTATTAGTAGGAATTTAATGCTCTTGCATGGAAATCATTATTACCTTTTGGAAACCAATGCTCAGCAAATGCAATATGATCACAAATTGTGAAACACCATTAGTTGCCTGATAAATTGTCATTTTGTGTAGAAACTATTAACCCCTTATTATTTTTACACAGAATAAAGTGCATAGTCTACTCAGTGGAAAATAAGACTTCATGTCCTTTTAACTTCATGGAGATGTAACAGATTATTGAAAGGATAAATATTTATACTTGTAAAGGAAACTTCTATTAACACCATTAGTACATGTGTAAAGTGATCTAGGCTACACCTCCCCTTCCTTCCCAGAAAATGCCAGGCTTTAGACTGTGGAACACTTTAACTATTACAGTATTCAGCCAATTAAGCTATGCCCAGTTTGTTGTGGTCTTTGTCAATTTTACTATTTTAGCACATTGCCACATTGATTCACAGAAGTCGTCATTCTTGTTACAGCAGAAGATGGCTGTATGCTGTTTGTTAGATTAGATGCAGTAGTAAACTGAGATTCAAAAGCACAATATTGGTTTCTAGTGCCAAGAACATATTTAACAGAAAAGGGTTCTCCATTGATAAGGTCAATTGAATAAACAGGAAGATTTGTTTAATGTTTCGGTTCTGTGTCTGCATTTATCATCTATAAACGTGCTTGATGTAGATACATATAGCAAACAGAAAGGGCAGTGCACCTCATAGGGTGACACTGTATACTTTCGTTAAGGTGCTCATAGTAAACAAAAGGAGGGTGCTCACCTTTTAGGGTTGTATAAGACCACAACACCTATAAATTCCTTAAATGGGCACTCTCATTAAAACTAATTTTTGCTATTGCACTCCTTATGGTAAATAAAAAATATTTCTAATATACTTTGTTTTAAAAAAATGAAGTTTTCTATGTTTTATTTGTGCTCAAAAAAGCTCAAGAGCACATTCCCTCCCTCCATCTCATACACAGACTTTGGACCGAAGCCCAAACACAGGAAGTGCAGCCTAGAGTGCTTAGGGGTGTGTGTCCAGCCTCATCCAATCATAGCTCTTCTCACACTTAACTGCAATATGCTGTTGGTTGGACCCCCCCCCCCTTAGCACTCCAGGCTGCACTTCCTGTGTTTAGGATTCGGTCCAAAGTCTGTGTATGAGATGAGGGGAAATGTGCTCCTGAGCTTTTTTAAGCACAAATAAAACATAGAAAACTTCATTTTTTTTAAACAAAGTATGTTAGAAATATTTTATATTGAACATAGGGAGTGCAATAGCAAAAAAATTTTTTATGAAAGTCACCATTTAATGACCCAATAGCCCTTGTGTAATCCATGGAGGGAGTTGCAGCCTCAATGGGCAAAGACGCCAGATCCCACTCGCAGGTTGGTAAAAAAGATTACATGATATCCACTATGTCAAAAGAAATACCTGGAAGCTGCTCTGGATACCCTCAGGATAAGGAAACCTTCAATACCAGAGTTGGGGTGCTTCTAAAGTTCTTTATTGTCTTTCAAAACAAATTTTGAAAGTATTCTGAGGGTTTTTAGTGCAGCTTCCAGGTATTCTTTGCCATTGTAGGTATTCTGCACTTAATTTAGAGACACAGAATCCAGAATCCAGTCTGGGGATTGGCTTGGGACACAGAGTATGCTCCAACCTTACTGATATTATACTGGAGTACCCCTTGGAATATTCTATGAATTGTCTACATTGAGTGAAACCTCTAAAAAAAGACCACCCCTTTTTGGGAAGATCATCCCTCTGTCTAGACCAGATTACCTATAAGAGATATCTGTGCCTTCATATGCCATGCCTGCCAGCCATCATCCTTGGGGCCACTCCCCTGGATGACCATTTTTAATACAATTTTGGGTGCTCTTCTTATAGAGGTTTCTCTCTATTTTTGTAATAAAATGGATATTGTTTTTATTTTTATTTTTTTTATATGAAATATATACCAAATCTTTGGAAGCATGCTATAGGAAACATGACCTCCTGTATTCTAAACACCACATGTACATGCTGACCAAAGGAACATGCCACACAAGCACACAAAGCTAAATGAAAGAAACACTCTTATACTAACTTGGTAACACTGTTGGCTATGACCTGTAGAGGCAAAGAAGAAATATAAAGTACACAGAAGAAAAAAAAAGAAAGAAAAAAAATTGTTATATTTGTACCGCTAATACAGTGAATCTTTTACTCTCTATTGACTGTATGGCCTCCAGATTGTTCCCATTGATGTAAGGTTTCCTTGCTTTACATTGCTCTAGGAAGACTATTTGTATTAATTGGATTCTTTAGACAAATTGTTTTCATATCGTGAGATTCCCAACCACAGACCCACTTCTTCAGCAGCTGTTATCAGAGGTTGTGCTAGTGGTTATTGGTCTTATTTTTTGAGAAATTATGACTTTAGCTGCTCATGCACTATAGCTGTCAGCTGGACTCTTCTTTGGCTGACCATCATGCTTTTTGGCTCCCCCCCCCCCCCCCCCCCCACAGACATGCTACTCTATGCAGTAAAAATTGTATGGTGTTGTATGCCATCCTGTTGTATGCCAAAAGTTTTGTAAGTGGCAGTTTTGTAAGTTTTGCAAGTTATCCTTAAAGTTATTTACAATTAGAAAAACAGGGTTGGTCTCTTCCAAAACGAGTGCAGAACTGTTTACAGGTTGTGTGCGGTACTGGAAATCAACCCAATTCACTTGTGGTGTAATACCATAACCCATAAACAGTTATGGAATTGTTTCTTGAAGAAAATGTCATTGTTTTTCTATTCCTGGATAACACCTATAAATTGGATGATCTGTAAATACATAAGGTGCTCCTGAACCACATCTGTACAGGTTATGTATAAGCCTCAAAAGATTCAACACATAGGCCCTGATTTACTAAGAGTGGAGTGTAGTTTTCTTTTGTGGGTTTCAATTCTCTACAATTATTTTCCACAGTATTTACTAAGGTTTTCTTACATTTTGCACTTTTCCCTATATTTTCCTTTTTTTTTTACACATTCTCTGATCTGTAGGGTATTCCTCAGCTCAAATCCACCACATTTTTTGTAGAAACCTTAGTAAATATGTCGTTTTTATAAGAAAATCTTGGGGACACGCCCCATTTTAGGTGGCCAGAATGGGGAGAAAGAGTTGCAGTGGCTTGCACTCTGCTGGACCTGGCCTATCCATACATTAATGAAGTTGTTTTAACACATGGTTGCTTTTATGGATGATCGTTTATTTAAATGATTACTGTGTAATATTGCATTTGCCCTGTAGTGGCCACGTTAGCAGAAATGCATGGCTAGCTTCAACATCCTCCAAAAATAGCAGATGATTAAAGTTGGCCATACATCTTCACCAGCTGTCTCTCCCATTTCCATTTTATATATGAACACTTGGCTCATTTAACTGTTCTAAATGGAGAGAAACAGGGGGTAGTGGGGGCTAAGCCTCTGTAAGACTCTCGTGGCATCAGTCTTATAAGCAGTAGAAAGTAAGCATGCTCGATCCTTCTTGTCCCCAACTTCATCTATTAGGGAGAGTCAGGAGGCCACTATTCAAATTGGAGAGTTATCTGGTCCTGCCTAAACCATTTTATTTTTCAATTTTCCACAAAAAATGTGTGGAGGCCTTAATACCCTAGATTCATCAAAAAGAAGAAAAAAAGGTGTCTTCACAATTTATATCTGTTCATGTATTTAAGCAGGTTTACTTTTACTGTAAAAACATAGTTAACCTTATACTTGGTATGCTTGATAATAATAATAATGACACTATCCCCCCCCCAAAAAAAAATACTACTTCTTGAGTGGCTCTAGTATATTGTAAAGGCCTCATACTTATGTTTAAGTACTCTTGGAATAATCATGGACTTCATATATGTAATATATCCAGCTTGGCACAGTTTCAAGATTCAATAAAACTGTAGTCATCTGCTTCTTTTAGTGGCCACCTTATTTTAGCAATATTTCTTCCATTCAATGCAAGCCTATGGAATCTCGTCACTAAAATGATTGCCAAGTGACACTAAGTAGCAGCCATTACATTTTCTAAACATGTGGAAGATCAAAATGCTTTAGCGTGGCTCTGAATGTAAATGCACAACATGACTGTCTTTCCATAGTATGGGCTAACATCCAGCATTAAAGTGATCACATTGTGTGGTAGCAGTTAACAGAAAGACCCTTGACCTTAACCAAAGCTTACACACTCTTCATAACCATCCACAAATAGAAGAGTAAAACAAATGTATTACTAAAATACTGCTCTGAGTAATAGACAGAAAATGTGAGGATTACTTCTTTATCCTGTGAGACTTATGAAGGTTTCAAGGCTGCTGGCTAAATGTGAAAAGTATTTTTGAGAGGCATTTCCCTCAAGCACGTTGTATGTTATGATAATCCCCAGTGTTCCAGGGCAATAATTCTGTGTCACCTGGTATTACTATACTTTATCCCTGTACAGTATATAAAAAGATAAAACCTGGTTCATTGGATGGATGTAAAACTGATAACTGCTACTTATCAGTAACTTATTGCTAAAGGGGTAGGAATATATGAAGATTAGAGTAAAAACTGTTTTACAAGGACACTTAAAGGGGTACTCCACCCCTAAACATCTCATCCCATATCCAAAGGAAATGGGATAAGATGTCTGGTCGCAGGGAGTCCGGCTTCTGGCCATTAAATAGAGGCACAACATATCTGCACCCCTGTGATATAGTCCTAACCAATGTGCACAGCACTAAAAAGCATTCAGCATGAAACACATCCCCACATATTCACTGTACAGTGTAATATAGGACATAGACAATGCAGAAATGGCTGTTCCCTTGGAATTAGTGCTCTAGCATGCTATAAGTAGACATCCCTAGACAGGCCATATTAATCATAGTAATACTGTATCAAGTTATGTTTCCCATTTAGTCATCCAGTCGAGTGTTTTGTTATCACATTCCTATAGGAAACTATGCTAAGCTGTAGAATGAGTGAATATGGAAAGAAATGTTGTGTGAAGGCAGTGTGTGATGAGAGACGCTGAGGCACAGATATCAATTCATTTCCACCAGTTTTTCTGGCTAATGAAAAGGAAATAGGAACATGATATAGTGTTATTACAATACTACAATACTGATAAATGTGCAACGCGGTGTTTAGACTTATGTACAGTACTGTATGTAGAAACTAGAAGGCAAGATGAGTTTTCTGAATAATAAGAACACTAGTTTTATCTTAAAGTGCACAACTTCTGACATGTCAAAGTTGTGATTGTTGGGGTCCGGCAGCTGAGACCCCCATGATCGATAGAATGAAAGGACAAAAGCGCTATGAGTCTTTACGCAATATGTTCTGAGTATAGCCAAGCAGAAACAAAGGGACACAGCACTCAAGACAGAACTTCTGTCCCTTTGTTGTAGCAATCTGTGGGGGTCTCAGCAGCTTGACCCCTACCAGTCACAACTTCTGACAGCTCTGTTATGAAGCTCAATCACAGTGTCCATTTTTGACAAGAAAATTTAAGCTTGATGGTCTGTTGCACAATGGACACCAATAGATTCCGACGGATCTTGTTGCTAAAATGGAGTCAGTCTGGTTTTCATCTGGTCTCCATTTATTTGCAGAAATTGAGCGCAAAAAATAACTGCTTGCAGTATCTATTCCTCTGCTCCGGTTTTACAGTTTGAATGGATTCTGTGAATACAATGCATATGTGCACTTAGCCTAAGATGTTAGGATCCTTTAAGTTCTGCAAGTTATTAGATGCAGGGCCTCCTGCACATCCCACAGCCTACTGGATTGAGATCTGAGGAATTTTGAAAGGCAAATTCACACCTAGAACATGTGAAGTTCCTCTAACGATCCCTGAACATTTTATGCAGAGTGGCAGGGGTACATTATCCTGTTGGAAAAGGTCACTGGTAATAAAGAATACCATAGTTATGTAGGGGTGTATTTGGTCTAAATAATATATATTTAATGGGTACCTCAAATATGTTGTAGGTGGCAGGATCCAATCTCTGTGTTGTGGTGCCAAAGCAAACAGTATATGGAGTTGCTGAAGTGACATAGTCTTCTATTGAAAGCTGATTTGCTGGAGTTTGGAGATGGGATTCTGCCACTCCCCTCAAATGAGAGATACCCTTTAAGTAGGGGGTATGTGTCATCAAGTATCATCATTTGAATGCAACGTTTTCTTATGCTCGTCTACTCTAGGCATATACTGTATAGTAAATTTATTGGCTTTTGCCAGTCATAGATTGGCACAGCATAGTCGTAGAGAATTCACAGAATAGTGCCAGTACAGGATGCTCAAGTTCTTTTAAACACATGCAGTGTTGTACAGATTACACATTTTAGAAGGGTACCACTCTCTTTATCAGATCATATCTCAACTTAAAGGGGTATTCTGGCCTTAGACATCGTATCCCCTATTGAAAGTATAGGGGATAAGATATATGATCATGGGAGTCCTGACGCTAGGACCCCCGCAATCTCCGTGCAGCACCTGGCATTCTGTGTCGGGTGCTGCTCCAGAGACGTTACGTTATGCCCCCTCCATTCATGTCTATGCGAACTAGAAAATATGGGAATGGCTAAAACTTGCAGGATGAAAAACTTGGGCAACAGTTCCCCAATTCTGTTGTAATTACAATGGATGTGTACATAGTAACATAATGGCCCTTATTTACTAAGAGTGGAGTGTAGGTTTCTTTGTGGGTTTTAATTCCCTACAATTTATTTTCCACGGTATTTACTAAGGTTTCCCTACATTTTCCACTTTCCCTACATTTTGCTTTTTTTATACATGCTCTGATCTGTAGGGTTTTCCTCAGCTCAAATCCACCACATTTTATGTGAAAACCTTAGAAAATATGTTGGGTTTTTGTGAAAATGTCGGGAACATGCCCCTTTTTGGAGACCACGCCCCCTTTCCCCAGAGGCCACTTCCCTTTTTCAGGTTTTCTTAGCAAAATGGAGAGTTAGTCTGGGTTTTTTCAATTCTGGTGCAAATTCTGGCGCACAATCTGGCGCACAACCCGACAAAACATGTCAAGTTTGCAAAACTAAACGAGGGCCAATAAGTACGGTTAAAAAAAAAAACACATGGGCAACAAGTTCAACCAAGGAGGTGAAGGGAAGGGGTATGGCTGGATGTTATTTTTTTCAAGGAATGTATCTAAATCTGCTTTGTAAAAGGTTTAAAAAGTATTCTTGAAGCAGATATTGTACACTGTTTACATGAGTGTTTAATATTTAAATTGTTCACATATTTTTTGTCTTTTTCTGTATTTATATGCCCATTCTTGTTGTTTTATATATGTGTTTTATCTCCAGGTTTTATACTCCTATTTGGGGAAATGTATCAAATCCTGTGCAGAGGAAAAGTTGCCCAGTTGCCCGTGGCAACCAATCAGATTTCTTCTTTCATTTTTAACAAGGCCTCTGCAAAATGAAGGAAGCAATCTGATTGGTTGCTATGGGCAACCTGGTAACTTTTCCTCTGCACAGGTATTGATAAATCTCCCCCATTGTTTTTTTTCCCATCAAAGGGGTAACTATTTCCCTTTAATCTTTGACCTTTGCATACTGTATGAAGGATATCCCTATAATGATTCTTTTAGCATTTTCTTACTCCATGATTAGTGTACAAAGGCCATAATGTTTTCATTGTGATCAGAATGTGAACTTCAGCATTGCGCATTGTTTCTAATCAGAGAGGGCAGCCCATATATCATCCATTTTGCCTTGTTCTGGATCAGACCAGACAGCTTTATCTTTGGTCTCCATGTATATCAATGAGCTTTGAGTGGCCATGACTGCTGGTTTACTTTTTGTCTTTCCTTAGACAAATTTTTGTAGGTGCTAACACCCACAAGGCCTGCTGTTTTGGAAATGCCCTTACTCAGCCTTCTAGTCGTCATAACTTGACCATTGTCAACGTTTTATACATCAACTTAAGAAACTAATTATGCACTTAGTGCCTAATCTATCTATCCTAATGTATTCTAATTATTATTTTCTCCTCCACCTGTTAGTAATTTTTATTTTACGGTAATAGTTGAAAAAAAATCTATCTATCTATCTATCTATCTATTTATATATATATATATATATATATATATAACATTTTATCCAACATATATATATATATATATATATATATCCAATATATTGCAGCACTACTCAACCAATGTGTAGTAAATGTGTAGTAAATGGGTGCCAGCATCCCAGATCCGATCCCTATCCACTTATATAAGTGCAGCTACACAATGGTGCAGCCTCTGTTTGCTGCCATAGCATTGTATATAAATACTTGAGTACATGGCTTGTTGGTGCTCCCTTTTCCAGGACCCACCACCCACTGCACATGGCCTGCCCAACCACAGCTATCCTAGTCTTGTCTATCTTAATTTACCTGTTTTTATATGTTTTTTGTGTGCTTATTTTCTTCATCTTAAATAATAATGCTCTAGTTAACTTTTACTGTACAAAATGTCACAACTCTTACCTAGAGAACTATGCTGCCATTTCTTCTAGCCTATAAAATATCAGTCTGCTATATTATCTACTGAGATATATTAGGAACACGCTGGAGACTGTAAGCAGATAGTCATATAGCCATTTTTGGTATGTGTTCAACAGCTGAGCATCTCCTTACAGTCAAACACAGTGTAACAGTATCATTTGGTAAAAAAGGACCCTGTGTCTGTTTTAATCCCCTGTACCTCATCCATGCTTGTCATCTGACATTTTTAAGGTAGAACAGGAGCTTAACGTTTAGAGAAATATCAAATATGTAATCCAGTAGAGAAGGTGGAAAAAGTAATCCGTTATTTATAAGTGGAAATGCATTCATCCGTAACTGAATGGATATATATACAAATGCACATACTCCAGATGTTCATTTAGTATAATGGTTTGGCAGCAGTAATGCCCATTTGCAGTAAATAACCAAGTTAGCTAACTTAGGAATCCATTACTAGATTCCATGGCATGGAATACAGTAAATGTTCTGGTAGACCTTGTACAATAACGATATTTATAAGGATGCACTGGAAATATTTTTCAATGAAAGGGAATGCCAATTTAGAAGCCGCAAGGACACTAAAATTGTGTTCCCTTTGCATTGGCTTAAATGTAAATAATAAGATACCACTGTATAAGTGTTATAGGATACATATAAACTACATATACATAACCTACATATAAAACTCATATTTTTTTTAACTTTTTGTAAGATCTCTACTATCGGACGTGTTAATCTCACAACAGCATGGTTGAACAGATGCAGAACCACTACTGAACAATTGGTGGTGATAATAATCATAGTGAAGGATGTAATGGACGTATCCATCAAGATGATCCTTATAGCTAGGGAAGTCTCTGGTTAGTGATAGTTTTTACAACAATATGCAGGACAACAATCTTTTGTGTGAATGTTGCTACAAAGGTAATTTATATTTACTGATAATGATCATTCTTATAGCAGCATGATCATTGAAGATTAACAATAACTTATAGGCAGAATAATTGGTTTTAAATAGAAGCTGACATCTTTATTGTTCTTTGCTGATGAAGTTGTGTCCAGACAGACATTATCCCTGCAGCCACCACTACTGGAGAAACAGAGTATTACATGGCTGCTAATCAAAAAATTACCCAACTATTTAACACATTATGGACTCAGGTCCACTAGTCTGGCTGTGGGAGATGCACAGCATAGACGGGCAAAGCGGAACCTGCTTTCCTTAGAGATTGTGGGGGGTCTCAGCAGTCAGACCTCATTGGAGTACCACTTTATCTATACTAATAGGGTATATGAGCGTTGGTTATGTTTAAAAAGCCATCCAAAATGTCACTGTCATTTGCAAAGCATTGAACAAGTCATAGAGACAAGTCAAACGTTTTCATTGGTCAGGGTCTGGGTGCTGAGACCCCAACATTGGTTAGAAGAAGCCATCTCTCTCCTAACTGCATGCAGCCTATTTAGTAAAACACTTAAAGATTCATTGTTGAATTTGACTTCAGAATTTCTAAATTTTACAAGTGAACATATAGGTGACCTAGTCATCTGTGTCATGGAAATAGAATTTTCTAGAAGATAATGGTTTGCTGGATAAACTGCAGTATGTCCCATTTTTTCTTTCAAAGACTTTTTCTAGCCTGTAGTCTTTAAGGTTCAATAAGTGTGAATATTCACTTATAAGAGCTTTAAGATTTTATTCTATTGCTGACCAAAATAGACTTCGTAATTCTAGGCATTTTCCTTGAGGGAATGGTAATAAGCATCTTCCACTATAGCTGATATAAGATGTTATTCCTGTTTTATGTTATAAAAAATAATATTGTAAGGATAGGTGCATGTTGTCCATGTTTTAGAGGGCGACAAACTGATAAATTACCCAAGCCCCATCCACCATGCAGCCTCTAAAGACTGGAACCTCTAAAACAAACTAAAACCATCCAGTATTACGTTGTACACACTACTTAGTATAAATCATTTAATATATACTGGTATTATTTGGGAATTAATTGGAGTTTTGTATAGAAACTATATGGCAGCGTTATGTGGGCTTTGTAAGAAATGTGTAATAATGTGGACTGCATGTGGCACTATTATCTTGACACTACATTGTAGTATTACGTGAGCTGAAAAACTGTCTAAAATTGTGCCTCCATTATTTGACCTAAGCAATCTATCTTTTACCAAACTGTAAATACCATTATATCATTGGAGATGATTAGATAAATAAATAATTCAGTTAGCTTCAGAAGTTATTAATATGTAATTCATTGCTCTCTGTTAATAATTGACATTGCAAACTACTGATACACATTGCAGCATTTCATAAGGCTATGTTTTTATGAACATCACATATGCCTCAAATATTTGAGAAGTTGAAAACTTGCAAAATGCTCATGCCCGGGTAAGCAAAACAGTCTTGCATCGGCAAATATATATACACCAACACCAACAGTTGTCAAATCTACTGTGAATAATTGAGAAAAACCTCCAATGTCAAAGACCAAATTCATCAACATAGTACATACTGCAGAGACTTGGAGATCAATTTCCACCTCCACTAACATGCAGATGTGACTGTGGTTCACTTCAATGTGCTTTCTTCTTATATATGTAAAATTTTGAAGCCATTTTTCCCTTTTTTTATTTGAGGAAAAAATGTAATTTCCAAATATTTTAAAGAAATGCAAAATGTTTTTTTTTCCCCTTTTTTTTATGCAGAAAAAAAGATGGAGTACAAGTTGTAAATCATTTAATTGCTGGAAAAGACATTTACTAGTCAGCCAGATAATCATGTTATTAATCATTATAAAAGAACATATTCCATACTCCATTTTCAATTTTACAAAAAATAAAATAAAAATAACAAACAAAAAAATGGCTTTAAAGAAAACTGAATTTTTTTTCCTCCCAATTTTTATTTTTTTCCAGGCCTTCCTATCTCTATTTCTTCTCATTAATTTGTAGGAAGCAGACATATGAAGAGTTGTTTGGTGAAATAAACTGAAGGGATGCTGAAGTGGGCCCAATACGAGCCCATGACAACACCGTGATTGTGATCACAAGAAATGATTATGACACATAAAGGCCTGCTTCTAAGCTTCCTGAACCACATTTTAACATAAGGAAGAAAGATATTGGAGTTAACTTGAGTCACATCTGATTTAAGGTTTTGAGAGGTGTTGGGCTTAATTTGTTTTGAAAATAAATGTTTTAAATTCAATGGCAATTAAAGGGAATGTATCATATACATATAGCCATATACTGATAAATATTTAGCTATTTCTGTTTAAATATTTAAGTTTTTATTTTTTGATTGTAGATTTTTATTTTCTGTACTTTCTTTTCTAGTTCATGATTATGGTGATGACCATCTTGCCAGAGCTGCTGTTAACAGCATTTAGTGATATGCTTTCCAGCAGTTACATGGACCATAGGAACCTGTGATTCTGAGTGTTCTAGGCATGTTTTGTGACCTGTGCAGAGGTTATTGTGCGAGGGGGGGGGGGGTTAACTGACCATCATCTATTATAAATAGTATGATCTTTTGTTATCTATATCAAAGTGATTTACTGTTATCCTGACTGTGATAATTACAACATTTCTGGACATTTTTGATGTTACATTCCCTTTAATGTCTAATAATCTAAGATTGATATTTCTGCAATTGTATGAAACTGGATTGATCAGAGGCTTAAAGAAGTTGATGAATTGTGCCAAACATACAAAGTTGTGACTGGATAGTTTCTGTAAGTGTCATCATGGTAAAATGTTACATATTACGTACCCTCTAAGAAGAAAACCTTCTGAAGCTCTTCCTTTGACACTCAAATTTTGCATCTCAGTCATTTCATTAAGAGTCTCTGCTGAATAAAGCCCAATGGGACTGTTATATAGTCTTTTCTTAGCAGGGCTAATCTGACTGTTGGTATTGTTCTCATCATTGACTAAACCCTCTGGTTTTGGACCTACGCTATGCATGACAGAAGATGTTTCAGAAGCAATAGAAGGGGATGATATAGATGATCTAAGTGGGGATGTCTTTACATAAGAGTTGCTATGTGAATGGTGGATTTCTTGCTTGTTGAGGTAGCCTGACACTGTCCCATTGGTTGTCACGCCACCGCTCGGTGGCATAGCAGATGTGTTAGACAGAGCACTGAGGACTGTTCTGCCATTAATTTCCAAAGCGTGGTCCTGTAGCGTACATGCAGACCAGGAGAGAAGAATACAGTAATGAGAGTAAACATGCAGAAGAGACAAAACATTGCTTTAAATGCACCAACATTCACAGCAATCAATATACATGACCCTGCTTCAACATTAAGACTTTTGCAAGCAAGACATTTTTATCACATGACACAAAGTTCTTATTAAAGCAGCATTTCACTATGTTAATTCTGAGTTAGAATCTAATTCTGTAACACATTTCTTAATGTTTTTATATAGACATTATATGTTTTCTATTCAAAGGAATAGATCAATGAATCAGTGAAAGTGAATACCTTATGGTTATTATAGCTTTATTGTCTCTCAAAATGTTACTGATGAAAATTAAAGACCTTTTGTAATATGGTTGTTTAAAAAATGTTGAATAGTCAAAAAGAAAACGGCCCCTAAAAATCACATTACTAGAGGTCCTCATACTTGCTGGCACACTAACTAGTCCAGCAGCAGCATAAGCTTGTCCATGAATCATGGACAAGAGATGACTCATGGACAAGGCTGCATGAGCAGACACACCAATCACCTCCCACCACCACAAGGAAGGCACATACCCCCTTCCCCTGAGTGGATTTCTAACCAAGTGAGATAATAAAAAGAGGTAGAATAAATATAGGTAATAGAGGCACATAAATTAGATGTACATGGTCAGGATTAGCTACTGAGTAACATATACAGTTTTTGTGGGATCTGACAGGTACGCTTTAATATCCATGAATAGATTTTAATGGTGCTGTCAGCTTTTAATTTATTTTGTTTAACTGAACATACTGTTAAAAAACAACTAAAACTAGACAAGACCAGAAGTGTGAACAGAGCCTTAAGGCTAGGTTTTCAAC
This sequence comes from Hyla sarda, assembly GCF_029499605.1. Lineage (NCBI taxonomy): Eukaryota > Metazoa > Chordata > Amphibia > Anura > Hylidae > Hyla > Hyla sarda. The sequence goes on along the minus strand of NC_079195.1, from coordinate 137,828,546 downwards.
CAGATTTTTTGTTCATATTTTTGACCTGAAAAAATCGCAGAAGAAAAGCTACAAATACTGCCACTGTTTTTTTGAGCATTTTTTTCCTCTTTGTGGTGTTTTTTCAGGTGTTTTTACACCTGTGCGGAAATGCTCATATTTTTTACCCAGTGGCAGTTTTCACTGCCTCAGGTATCAATTTATGAGTCAGATGCAGAGAGTGTAAGGAGTTAAGTAGTGATGCATAGCTGTGCGATGCAACTTAACTCTTTTGTCAACATACAGTAAACCAGCGATCTATATAGATCGCTGGTTTACTGTAATCCCTTGCTGGGCTGAGCGCTATAAGCAGGCCCAGCTAGGAATAACTTAATTTGCACTGCTTGGAGGAGCCTCTATATAGATGGCTGTATACAGCGAGCAGAAGTTCACTTACCCACTCCCAGTGCTAAACAATTTTTTGTGTTTTTAGATCAGATTCAGATACATGAATGCAATGGATTACATGGACTACGACGATGACCAGCTTTTTTTCTTCAATAAAATGGTTAAAAAGAGCTGTGGGGGAATGTTTTTTTCTAATAAAAATTTATTGTGTTCTTTTAAATTTACTTTACAGGCTTAGTAGTGGAAATTGTCTTATAGTTGGAGTCCATAATTAGGCCGGGGCTTTGTGCTAGCCCCATAAACAGCTGGCACTAACCCCCATTAATTGATGAAGCGCCAATACCAACAGACCTGGAATGTTAAAAATGGTTCTCCTGGGTCTAGATGGTAACAGGCTGGCATTATTTAGAATGGGGAGAGCCAATAACAATCATCCTCACCTACCCTGGCAATCTTAGGCAGTTTTTTTTTTTTTTTTTGAAAAAAACATGTGGGATTGCTCCTTTTTGCAGTATCAACCAGATACTAACCAAGCAGCAACAGCCTGACATTAACAGGGTTGGCGAGGGACGTTGTTGTTGTTTCGAGCCTTAATAATGCCAAGCTTAAGGTGTACTATTGAACTTTCTCCTGCATGTATCCCCTGTCATAAGTTTAACCTGTTGGGGGCCCACTCCCTTTCTCTAACGTAGGGCCACGCCGTGGCCCCACATCATAGCGGGCCGAGCCCCGCCTCTAACAACGGCCGGGACCCCTGGCTAATAGCGTGCAGCACTGATTGCGGTGCCGTGCGCCATTAACCCTTTAGACGCGTCATTCAAAGTTGATCGCCTAAGATCGCCAAAGTTGACCTGCGTCTAAAGTGAAACTAAACCGCTGCCCTGGCGAAATTGCGGTGTCCCAAACAGCTGCAGATCTTAAGGAGGGTCCCCCTACCTGCCTCCTGGTGTCCGATCGCCAAATGACTGCTCAGTGCCTGAGATCCAGGCAGGAGCAGTCAAGCAGCAGAATCATTGACCAATGGTTTCCTATGAGAAACCATTGATGAATGCAGTGTTATAGCCCCCTATGGGAGCTATAACATTGTAAAAAAAAAGTTGAAAAAAAAGTTAATAAAGATAATTTAACCCCTTCCCTAATAAAAGTTTGAATCACCCCCTTTTCTCATATAAAAAACCAGTGTAAATAAAAATAAAATTTCAAATTCCAAAGTCCAAAATAGCGTATTTGTGGTCACTTTTTATATCATGAAAAAAGGAATAAAAAGCGATCAACAATTCCAATCAATACAAAAATAATACTGCTGAACACTTTAGATCTCGGCACAAAAAATGAGCCATCATACTGCCCCGTACACGGAAAAATAAAAAAAGTTATAGGGGTCAGAAAATGACAATTTTAAACATATACATTTTCCTGCATGTAGTTATGATTTTTTTCCAGAAGTATGACAAAATCAACCCTATATAAGTAGGATATAATTTTAATCATATGGACCTACAGAATAAAGATAAGGTGTCATTTTTACTGAAAAATGTACTGCGGAGAAACGGAAGCCCCCAAAATTACAAAATGGCGTTTTTCTTCAATTATTTTTTTTTTTCTGCTTTGCTGTAGATTTTTGGGTAAAATTACTGATGTAATTACAAAGTAGTATTGGTGGCGCAAAAAATAAGCCATCATATAAATTTTTAGGTGCAAATTGAAAGGGTTATGATTTTTAAAAGGTAAGGAGGAAAAAACGAAAATGCAAAAAGGAAAAACCCTCTGTCCCCAAGGACATGTGGTGGTTGGAAAAAAATCCAGAAGAATGGACAGAACTATAGCTAATGCAGCACTAGTAGCCTATGCTACAACGCTTATTACCTCAACTACAGGCCCTCCTGATCTGCTTCTTCAACAATCGCTTTCAACATGATGACAAGAGATATTGCAAGAACCGACACTGAATGTAAACTATAAGGTCCGGTTCACACTACGGAGAATCTACACGGAATATCCACGAGTATATTCTGCACAGATTTCTCCTCTTGCAGTACCTTAGTTTCAATGGAAATTTCGCTGCTCAGTTCACACATTGGAAGTTCCATAGAAGAACTTCCAACAAGAAATTAGATTCATTGGAGTCTTCATGTGAACATGTTCAATCTTCTGCAGGAATCCATTCTTGTGGAAAGTTTTGCTATAAGGCTGGAACTCCACTGAGTTTTTTTTTGCAAAAACACCATAAAAAACGCCAATTTTCCCGCACAGCGTTTTTTTCAGTGTTTTCAGATGTTAGCTGCAAGTCAATAGTAAACTGCAAAATGCCAGATTCACTTTTTCAGTTTGGCGTTTGGCGTTTTTTAAAATTCTTTTGGCATTTTTCAGCAATTTCGGGCTCAGAGGCTGGATTTTCAAATCGCCCGACAAAACCTAGTCTGGCGCTTTTTACCCTGAAATCGTGGCGTTTTCCTCCCATAGAAGTCTATGGGAGAGCAAAAACGCCAAGAAAAACGCCATGTTGGTTGTAAATTTTGCGTTTTTGCAGGCGGTTTTTATTCTTTTTTTGGACTTTAGCAATCTTAAAAAATTGGAGATACCTTTTTTATTAAAAAAATTTTATAAAAATTTCGTAGGGTACCATAAAAAAAATAATAAAAAAAATACAGTAGTGATGGAAAAAAGTTGTATCTAACGAAATGTATTTTTTTATTATGAGATGTTTATTAATTTATAAACAGGGATCAATTTATGTGAGCGGGTAAAGCACTAAAAATGTAGCCGACAATAATAAAAACGTAGTGTGTGTGTGTTTTTCACTTTTTTTGTAAAACATTTTTTTAGGTAGTATAGGAAATATGAATATGTGTATATATACGGCCGTGCAGGGGACCAGAGGAGAGCGGCCGCGGCATCCATACATTATACAGGAGGATCACAGTGGGTGTCAGGAGTGATACCCGCAGTGATCTTTCCTTAACTGCAAGTACTACTACTCCCAACATGGAGTACACTCTGCTCCATTCTGGGAGCTGTAGTACCGGCATTAATAGACAGATCGCAGCAGGTGTCAGAAGTTACACTCGCTGCGATCTGTCTATTAATGCCGGTACTACAGCTCCCAGCATGGAGCAGAGTGTGCTCCATGTATGGAGTAGTAGAACCTGCTTAAGGACACATCACAGCGGGTGTCACTACTGACACCAACTGTGATCGTCCTGTCTATAGCAGAGCGGCTCTATACATCGCTCGCATCCCTGCTCTGCACTATACTCCGGGCCTGCCACTCATTCATTCATCTTTTCCTCAGAGCTGTGATTGGCTGCAACCATCCGGCCAATCACAGCTCTGGGCGAAAAATATGAATGGCCAGTGATGTGAATAGTGCAGAGGTGCGTGCGCTGTATAGAGCCAGATCTCTGCTATAATATGGACAATCCCATCGGGTGTCAGACTGACACCCGGGGCGATATGTCTATAGTACAGGTACTACTATTCCCATCATGGAACAGTGTGTTCCATGCTGGGAGTAGTAGTACTACATAAAAAAGGTTAAAAAAAAAGTTAAACACACACACTTTATAAAAAAAATATTAAAATGTTGTTATAAAAAATAAACATTTAGTTAAATACATTACATTCCTATTGCATCCTTTTTTTTATTTTTATGTTTTTTTTGGTACCCAACTATTTTGTAAAAAAAATCGCCAAAGGAGCCAAAAACAGCAAACTCCACACAAAGGTAAAAGGCAAGAAAAAACGCCAGAAAAGACGGAAACATGCAGGGAAAAACTGTGGCAGTTGTTCTGGTGTTTTTATGCCACAAAAATCGCAGGGCAAAAATCTCAGTGGAGTCCTAGCCTAAGACTTCCAAACTTCTGTCAGAATCCCCTAGAGAAGTTCCAGGATAATGCTTATTTCATGGGTGCATATGTCCATGGTAGACGGTGCATATGTCAATGGTAGATTACTGTGTACATAAGCACCCATTCTGTATTATTTTGAGCGGTACAAATCCACTAAATAATTCAGTAAGGAAATGTTACATGCTAAATTAACCTAAGCCCTTAGGCCCTGTTCACATTTTGACTTTGAGTCAATGAAATGTGATCATTTTCCATCTTGCAAAAGAGCAAAACTGTTATTAGGTTCATTGATCTTACATCTGATGCTTTAAGAATGATCAAAAAGCAAAAGCCAAGGGACTAACATTGCTATTTGGCTTTACATATTTCAAAGACAAATAGCTTGTTACATATAGTTACATTTACTTTGAATTGGCAGTAATGGCACAAGCTATAAATCAGTAGAATCACAGTAGAGGTTGGCACTAGCTTGTACTAAGACGTGCTATTATCAGAAAAAAAGATAAGGAGAAATCTGCCAGTGCTAAATTCCCTGCAGTCGGGTTTTGGAGGGTTGAATCCTATTCACCACCTATAATGTGCTATTATTAGATAAAAAATGTAAGGTCCACTAAACACAGCAGTATAAGAATTTAAAGGGTGTTTTTCTGCATTGTTATTGCTTAAAACATAAATATATATACTGTGTATACCCAACCATGCCAGGAAACCAAGCGGGTATCCAGAAATACATGGCTGCTTTCTTCTAAAAACATGGGGAAAAGCTATAGGGTGTGGAGAGATAGAAGTTGTACGAGGGCCTGGCCTAAAGGCTTTACTGCTCTGTAAGAAAACACAAAGGACATACACAGTACATAAAAGCTATGGGCCCTGTTACAGTTCTATGTGTATTTTAAAGTTTGTTTTTACCCTGTGGTGTGTGAAAACTGTCAGCAAGCATGCTAGCTGCTGCTTGTAGAGCTAATGATGTATTTTAAAAACACCCAGGAAAAACACATTCATGACACTCCAAAGACCCAATGCTCTACAACATATGACAATCAAATCATGATAATAACAAATAATAGTTCTAAGACTTACATAATGATAAATGTTGAAAAATGATACAATACATACCTTCTGGTGAGGGATTACTGGCAATGGAGAGTCTATACGTGGTGTGGCTATTGGAACTGGTCCTGGACGTTTCGACCTGTGAAGACAGAGACATGCTTTATATTCAATATGCCATCCCGACCTCAGTCTCCAAACAATGGATATTTTTCAACTTTTTTCAATATAAAGTAAATAAAGTAGAGTGGAGATGACAGGGACGAAGGCAGGGCTGGGGGGAATCCAGAGATAGCAGTCAGGCATAGGATGACTGGGGGGGACACCCAAAAACCACTCTGCTATATAAAAATACACTAGTATTCTAAATAGCTCCTGTTTAGTGAGGCATTGAGAAGAATTTTACATCTGGATCCAGAAGGTTTAATATTTGTTTACAGATTAGAACAAGATACTAAAACATCTTTTTTCTAATCTTTTTATATTTTTATTGTATTTTTGTTTTAATTGTTTTGCACATTATGGGGTCAGCCATATTGCCTCATATTAGCCATATTGCATGGCCCTAGCATTTAGAGGTACTTTACAGAACATTTCATGGACATAGGAAACAGTATACTGGAGGAGAACTTATTTACTCTAGGAGCATTTCTACAGATGCTTTGTGTCCTGTACAGAGATCATTTGTGCAGGGAAGGTATAAGGGGAGCTCTGAACATCGCCATGAGTGGCCTGATCTGGTCTTATCTACACAAAGTCACATTTTATTGTAAACCTGCCTTTGATGATAATCATACTGCTATAAAGTTTTCTCTGCAGAACAGGAATTGTTAGCTTACTGTATTATCAAGCCTAGTGGTTAGAATGGAAACTGCTAAATTTGAGGACTATTTTAAAATATAGATAATAAAATGAAAAAATAAAAATAAAAAAAAGATAAAAAAGTCAGATTAATGTCAAATAAAAACTGCCCATTAAAATGAGCCCTTAAACAGCCCGGTATACAGGGGAAAAAAAGTTACAGGAATCAGAAAATCTAAATCAAAATAAAAAAATTCTTTTTAAAAGTAGTAAAAAATTACATAAATGGGTACAGATTGGGTATTGTTGTTATCGCACTGCCCTTAACTATACTGCATGTTGTGAGCTGCTTCTCTCTGCACTGATCTTTGCATAAGGGTCAGGAGACCAATGCTGGACATTTGCAGGAACTAATAAGGCCTCATGGTTGAAAGAAACCATAATAGGACATCTACAGACTTTTATTAAACCCTACTGTATCTCTGTTTATACCTGATGGTTTACATGATGGATGCATGATGCATTAAAGGGATATTTTCCCCTATATCATTGTCATGTGGATATAGCATAAAAGCAAAATTTTTCATTTCCATCAGATATTCAAAGTGTTTTACATGAGAATGATCCAAGGTTTACACTAGTCACGCCAGTTTTACAATCGCAGAATTTTTCGGGATTTATAGTTTGGCACTAAAATCTAAAATTTTGGTGGCAAAATTTATGATTTTGGTGCCAAACTTGGCAATTTGGCACAAAAAAATATATGCAAAAATGGCGCAAAAAAACCCTAAGGCAGCAAGAAATTTTACTCTAACATATTTTCATATTTTCAAAGAACTTGTTAAGTGAATTATTATTACTGGGACAGAAATTAGAGAAGTTTTTGAATATCTTCCCCTTTGTATGCCAGTGTACATTCTACAGATACAAAGCCTTAGGAACACAACTGTAGTGACACAATATGTTTAAAAAAAGGCTTCTTTCTCTTTCAAAGAGTTTAGGAAGGTTAAAAAAAAAAAAAAACATAGCAACCAATCAGATTGCTTCTTTTATTTTTCAGAGCCCTGTTTAACCTGTTAAGGACCAAGGGCGTACATGTACGCCTATGCTCCCTGGTACTTAAGGACCAAGGGCGTACCTGTACCACCAGACCCCCCCATGTCGGCGATCGGCGCAAATCGCAAGTGAATTCACACTTGCGATTTGCGCAATTCTGGGTCATACAGGTCTATGGTGACCTGGTGACCCGGAAAATAAGGGGAATCGCGGTTGTCTAAGACACCTACGATCCCCCTGAAGGGATAGGAGAAAGGTGGCACCCCTCCTATCCCTGCTATTGGTGGTCTAGACGCGACCACCAATAGCAGATCGGGGGCGGTGGGGTTAACTTTCGTTTTCCCCGTTCTGCGGGGCAGGACGGGGAAATGAAGGGGATCGGGCGCCGAAGATCCACTTACCCGTCGGTGGAGGCTGCAGGCGACGATCGTTGTCGGAGATCGGCGTGGGCTGCATGTCGTGCGGCAGAAGAGGACGGCTCCCTGGATCCGACGGAAGCCGGTAAGCTGCTTAGCAACATCTAGGGTACTACAGTTTGAGACCATTATACAGTGGTCTCTACACTGTGGTCCTCCAGAGGTTGCAAAACTACAACTCCCAGCATGCCCACACAGCTGTCATGCTGGGATTTGTAGTTTTGCAACAGATGGAGGGTCACAGTTTGGAGATCACTGTGCTGTGAACTGTGGCTCTCTAGCAAAACTACAACTCCCAGCATGCCCACAAAGCAGTTTGATGTCTGGGCATGCTGGCATTTGTAGTTTTGCAACAACTGGAGGTCCACAGTTTTTAAATCACTTTTCAGTGGTCTCTAAACTGTAGACCTCCAGATGTTGCAAAACTGCAAATCCCAGCATGCCCAAACAGCAAACAGCTGTCTCAGTATGCTGGGAGTTGTAGTTGCGCACCTCTAGCTGTTGCATAACTACATCTCCCAGCATGCACTTCGACGATTAGTACATGCTGGGAGTTGTAGTTTTGCAACAGATGGAGGCACACTGGTTGGAAAATACTGAGTTAGGTAACAGAACCTAACTGAAGGTTTTTCAACCAGTGTGCCTCCAGCTGTTGCAAAAGTACAACTCCCAGCATGCACAGTCTGTCAGTGCATGCTGGGAGTTGTAGTTTTGAAACAGCTGGAGGTTTGCCCCCCCCCCCATGTGAATGTACAGGGTACATTCACACGGGCAGGTTTACAGTAAGTTTCCTGCTTCAAGTATGAGCTGCGGCAAATTTTTTGCCACAGCGCAAACTCCTAGCAGTAAGCTCACTGTAACCCGCCAGTGCGAATGTACCCTAAAAACACTACCCTACACTAACACATAATAAAGGGTAAAACACTACTTATACACCCCTTACACTGTTCCCCCAATAAAAATGAAAAACGTATTGTTCAGCAGTGTTTCCAAAACAGAGCCTCCAGTTGTTGTAAAACAACAACTCCCAGCATTTCCGGACAGCCACTGACTGTCCTGGCATGCTGGGAGTTTAGCAACAGCTGGAGACACCCTGTTTCTTTCACTTCGGAGCCCTGTCATATTTCAAGGAAACAGTTTAGTGCCACATATGGGGTATTTCCGTACTCGGGAGAAATTGCACTACAAATTATGGGGGGCTTTTTCTCCTTTTACCCCTTATGAAAAGGAAAAGTTGGGGTCTACACCAGCCTGTTAGTGTAAAAAAAATTTTTTTTTACACTAACATGCTGGTGTTGCCCTTTACTTTTTATTTTCACAAGAGGTAAAAGGAAAACAGACCCCCAAAATTTGTAACGCAATTTCTCCTGAGTACGGAAATACCCTATATGTGGGCATAAAATGCTCTGCGGGTGCATAACAAGGCTCAGGAGTGAGAGTGCACTATATACATTTGAGGCCTAAATTGGTGATTTGAACAGGGGTGGCTGATTTTACGGCGGTTCTGCCATAAACGCAAAAAAATAAATACCCACTTGTGACCCCATTTTGTAAACTACACCCCTCACAGAATGTAACAAGGGGTATAGTGAGCTGTAACACCCCACAGGTGTTTGACAAATTTTCATTAATGTTGGATGGGAAAATAAAAAAAAAAATGTTTCACTAAAATGCTGGTGTTACCCTAAATTTTTCATTTTTACAAGGGAAAATAGGAAAAAATCCCCCCAAAATTTGTAACCCCATTTCTTCTGAGTGAGAACATACCCCATATGTGAATGTAAAGTGTTCTGAGGGCGAACTACAATGCTCAGAAGAGAAGGAGCGCCATTGGGATTTTGAAGAGAAAATTTGTCCGGAATTAAAGGCCACTAGTTTCTAGTTTCCAAAATAGTATGCCTTGTGTTTTTTTTGCTGTTCTGGCACCATAGGGGCTTCCTAAATGCGACATGCCCCCCGAAAAACCATTTCAGCAAAATTTGCTTTAAAAAAGTCAAATGTGACTCCTTCTCTTCTGAGCATTGTAGTTTGCCCGCAGAGCATTTTACGTCCTAACATGGGGTGTTTCCATACTCAGAAGAGATGGGGTTACAAATTTAGGGGGCCATTTTCTCCCATTACCCTTTATAAAAATGGTAAATTTGGGGAAAAAAACTGCACTTTATTGAAATTTTTTTTTTCATTTACACATCCGACTTTAACGAAAAGTCATCAAACACCTGTGGGGTGTTAAGGCTCACTGGACCCCTTGTTACGTGCCTTGAGGGGTGCAGTTTCCAAAATGGTATGCCATGTGGGGGGTTTCCTGCTGTTCTGGCACCATAGGAGCCTCCTAAATGTGACATGCCCCCCAAAAACCATTTCAGAAAAACTCACTCTCCAAAATCCCATTGTTGCTCCTTCCCTTCTGAGCCCTCTACTGCGCCCGCCGAACACTTGACATACACATATGTATTTCCTTACTCCAGAGAAATTGGGTTACACATTTTGAGAGGATTCGTCTCTTTTTACCTATTGTAAAAATTCAAAAACTGGGTCTACAAGAACATGTGAGTGTATAAAATGAAGATTTAGAATTTTCTCCTTTATGTTGCTGTTATTCCTGTAAAACACCTAAAGGGTTAACACACTTACTTCCTCACAGGTTTTGATAAATCTCCTCCTACGTTCACATGCTGAAGATCTGCTCCAGGTTATTTGCAATTGATTTTAAAGAATTTGATTTGCACTGCACAATTTCTGAAACTGATCTGCAGCAGATCTACAGAAAATCAGCAGTGTGTAAACATACCCTTAGGGCTCCTTCACGCGGGCAGATTTCATTGCAAGTTAGCAGCGTGTTTCCACGGTGAAAAATTTGCTGCAGCCCCTAATGAAGTCTGTGGGGTCTGCTGTGGATTTTTGGCAGCCGAAATCTGCAGCATTCAAACCCGCAACAGGAAACCGGCCGCTAACTCGCAATTAAATCTACCCATGTGAACGGGCATCAAATCTGCAGCAGATCCTGTGTGTGTGAATGTACCCTTAAGATTCTGTACCTATGTTTCTTTTTTTTTAAATTAAATTGGGGGAGATTTATCAAAATCTGTCCAGAGGAAAAGTTGTCCAGTTGCCAATAACAACCAATCAGCTCGCTTCTTTCATTCTGCAGAGGCCTTGTTAAAAATGAAAGAAGCGATCTGATTGGATGCTATGGGCAACTTTTCCTCTCCACAGGTTTTGATAAATTTCCCCCAAAGTTCTCTCAAGGCTCTCTACCTACAATTCCTAATAAACTTCCTGATGAACCAGAAGATCTGATCATTTTGCACATACCAGGTCCTCAAGATGACAACTTAAATGAATTTACTTTAATATTTTTATGTGTATGAGCATAATGGCCATAACACAAGTAAAATTATGTAGTGAGAAGACAATAGACCCATAAAGTTTGAATTCTATTTTGTATTTGTTTTAATTGGATGACGTTGTATTCATTTACTATGGCCAAGGGTAGACAGCCAACAAGGCAGAACTGTAAAAACCACAAGGATGAATCAACAAGTTATCTTCTAAAAACTGGAATACGTCTGGCCAGAGGATTACTTCTGCAACAAAGTACAGTGATTGAACTGTCCCCTGCCATAGAAATTCGGAGCACTAGCGATGATTCAGCCTTTCAGTAAAGAAATTGCTTTGCCTGTGGACAATTTCCAAAATTATTTTTCATATTCCGGTTTGTTGTTATGTTATATGTTATATCCTGAGAACCAATAGGTTAAGTTTGGAATAATGGTCATGTGTCAGTTTCTTATAATAAAAGGTTTAAGGTTTGCTCTTCCTTTTTTAAGTAAACTGTCTATTTTGTGGCATGAAAGGTTTAAAAGTTATAGAAAACATTGATAAAGTATCTCACTATTAGCAAAATCTCTTTTTGCAATTGTTAGGTTCTCCTGAAGCATCCTTTGCCTGACTTATGGAGAAACAGACTTGAAGGGGTCTGCCAGTGGAAAACAAATGTTTTCAAATGAACGGGTGCCAGAAACTTAAGCAGATTAGTAAATTACTTCTATTTAAAGATCTCAAGCCTTTCATTACTTATCAGCTGCTGTATCCTACAGATGAAGTTGTGTAGATCTTTCATGTCTGACCACAGTGCTCTCTGCTGACACCTCTGTCAGTGTCACAAACTTGCAAGAGTAGAAGGAAATCACCATAGCAAACCTCCTCTGCTCTGGACAGTTCCTGACAGGGATAGAGGTGCCAACAGAGAGGACTGTGGTCAAACTAGAAAGAACTGTATAACTTTCTCTGTAGTACACAGCAGCTGATAAGTACTTGAAGGCTTGAGATATTTAAATACAAGTAATTTACAGATCTGTATAATGTTCTGGCACCAGTTGATTAGAAAACATTTGTTTTCCACTGGTGTACCCCTTTAAGGTGGTCGTTTAGCAAGTAGAAAAGACATTACCTGTTCAGCTCCCTGATGCTCACTTCCATCCTCTCCATAGCTCTTAACTGTATTTTCTGAGAAGAGGGGGGGGGGGGGGTGCAGGTGCCACAACATTGAAAGCTATTGGTCATTGCATATGGGCATAGTTGTTTGGTTTCATTAACCCTGTATAGGTTGTTGTGTACATGTTTACAAGGGATTATCCCTTTATCTGAAGTTATAGGCTATCCACATTATAAAGGATAACTAACTGACTGCTGTACAACCCCCAACAATCACATGTACTGAGACAAAATGTGTCTTTCAAAGAATGGAGCACAACATGCATGCACGACCAGTCTCTATGGGACTTCTGAACATTTTACCTCTTCGCAATATTTAAAGGGGTACTCCACCCCTAGACATCTTATCTCCCATCCAAAGGATAGGGGATAAGATGTCTGATTGCCCCCTTCCATAGGCTTGCATTGAGGGGGCGGAGCGAGACATCATGAGGGGCGGGGCTGTGATGTCACAATACTCTTGCCCCTGTATCGCCCGTCATCAGCCATGGAGCATTCTTCGCTCAGTGCAGCTGGTGAACGGGGGTGCTGCAGGACAGATGGCAGGGGTCCCCAGCGGCGGGACCTCTGCGATCAGACATTTTATCCCGTTTCCTTTGGAGTACCCCTTAATAACATAAAATTATACTTTCCACTCCCTCTTTAGTCCTATCACAGACCTTAGCTCTTAAGAACTGGCCACTTATCAGTATTTAAAAGATAAAATTGTTAATATCCAGCCCAAAATCATACTCCAGTCCCCAAGAAGCATTATATTCCTTTCTTCTAAACTTTTTTGTTCAGGTTTAGCTTCTGACCAAAGAACAGAGATCTTTAGGTTCCTCTGTTTATCTTACCCAATGACCAACATTAGTGTGTGTTTCCACCTTACCCAGTCTCTCACCCTGGCTGAAGTTGTTAATTTAACTAAATTCTTTAAAGGGAATCTTTCATCAGGGTCACCCACGCCAACTTATTGATATTGGCATGTAGTGTGTAGTGACACTGATAAAAATGATACTTATAAACCCCTGATCCATGCATCCTGTCACGATGCCGGCTGGCAGGTAGTGGATCCTCTGTGCCAGAGAGGGATTGGCGTGGACCGTGCTAGTGGATCGGTTCTAAGTCACTACTGGTTTTCACCAGAGCCCGCCGCAAAGCGGGATGGTCTTGCTGCGGCGGTAGTGACCAGGTCGTATCCACTAGCAACGGCTCAACCTCTCTGACTGCTGAAGATAGGCGCGGTACAAGGGAGTAGACAGAAGCAAGGTCGGACGTAGCAGAAGGTCGGGGCAGGCAGCAAGGATCGTAGTCGGGGGCAACGGCAGGAGGTCTGGAACACAGGCTAGGAACACACAAGGAAACGCTTTCACTGGCACAATGGCAACAAGATCCGGCGAGGGAGTGAAGGGGAAGTGAGGTATAAATAGGGAGTGCACAGGTGAACACACTAATTGGAACCACTGCGCCAATCAGCGGCGCAGTGGCCCTTTAAATCGCAGAGACCCGGCGCGCGCGCGCCCTAGGGAGCGGGGCCGCGCGCGCCGGGACAGGACAGACGGAGAGCGAGTCAGGTACGGGAGCCGGGATGCGCATCGCGAGCGGGCGCTACCCGCATCGCGAATCGCATCCCGGCTGGAGACGGTATCGCAGCGCACCGGGTCAGTAGAGCTGCTCGGAGCGCTGCGGTAGCGAGAGAGAAGCGAGCGCTCCGGGGAGGAGCAAGGACCCGGAGCGCTCGGCGTAACAGTACCCCCCCCCCCTTGGGTCTCCCCCTCTTCTTAGAGCCTGAGAACCTGAGGAGCAGACTTTTGTCTAGGATGTTGTCCTCAGGTTCCCAGGATCTCTCTTCAGGTCCACAGCCCTCCCAATCCACCAAAAAGAACCTTTTTCCTCTGACCGTCTTGGAGGCCAGTATCTCTTTCACTGAGAAGACGTCAGAAGAACCGGAGACAGGAGTGGGAGAAACTAATTTGGGAGAGAAACGGTTGATGATGAGTGGTTTAAGAAGAGAGACATGAAAGGCATTAGGAATACGGAGAGAAGGAGGAAGAAGAAGTTTGTAAGAGACAGGATTAATTTGGCACAAGACTTTGAAAGGACCAAGATAGCGTGGACCCAGTTTGTAACTGGGGACACGAAAGCGGACATATTTAGCGGAGAGCCATACCTTGTCTCCGGGAGCAAAAATGGGGGGAGCTCTTCTTTTCTTATCGGCAAACTTTTTCATGCGAGATGAAGCCTGTAAAAGAGAATCTTGGGTCTCTTTCCATATGGTGGAAAGATCACGAGTCACTTCATCTACAGCGGGCAAACCAGAGGGCAAGGGAGTAGGGAGGGGGGGAAGAGGGTGACGGCCGTACACCACGAAAAATGGGGATTTGGAGGAAGATTCAGAGACTCTAAAGTTATACGAGAATTCGGCCCATGGTAGAAGATCTGCCCAATCATCCTGGCGGGAGGAAACAAAATGTCGTAAATAATCACCCAAGACCTGGTTAATTCTTTCTACTTGTCCATTGGATTGAGGATGATATGCAGAAGAAAAGTTTAATTTAATCTTGAGTTGTTTACAGAGAGCCCTCCAGAATTTTGACACGAATTGGACGCCTCTATCCGAGACTATCTGTGTGGGCAACCCGTGAAGACGAAAAATGTGTACAAAAAATTGTTTAGCCAACTGAGGCGCTGAAGGAAGACCAGGAAGAGGGATGAAATGTGCCATCTTGGAGAATCGATCAACGACCACCCAAACAACAGTGTTGCCACGGGATGGGGGTAGGTCTGTAATAAAATCCATACCAATCAGAGACCAAGGCTGTTCGGGGACAGGCAGAGGATGAAGAAAACCAGCGGGCTTCTGGCGAGGAGTCTTATCCCGGGCACAGACAGTGCAGGCTCGCACAAAGTCCACGACATCCGTCTCCAGAGTCGGCCACCAATAGAAGCGAGAGATGAGTTGCACAGATTTCTTGATGCCTGCATGACCTGCGAGATGGGAGGAGTGACCCCATTTGAGGATTCCGAGGCGTTGGCGTGGAGAGACGAAGGTCTTTCCTGGAGGAGTTTGCCTGATGGAGGCTGGAGAAGTGGAAATCAGGCAGTCAGGAGGAATGATGTGTTGCGGAGAGAGTTCAACTTCCGAGGCATCCGAGGAACGAGAGAGAGCATCGGCCCTAATGTTCTTATCGGCAGGCCGAAAGTGAATTTCAAAATTAAATCGGGCAAAGAACAGAGACCACCTGGCCTGGCGAGGATTCAGCCGTTGGGCAGACTGGAGATAGGAGAGGTTCTTGTGATCGGTGTAAATAATAACTGGAAATCTTGATCCCTCCAGCAGATGCCTCCATTCCTCAAGTGCTAATTTAATGGCTAGAAGCTCTCGATCCCCGATGGAGTAGTTCCTCTCCGCCGGAGAGAAGGTCCTAGAAAAAAAACCACAAGTAACAGCATGCCCGGAAGAATTTTTTTGTAGAAGGACCGCTCCAGCTCCTACAGAGGAGGCATCAACCTCCAATAGGAAGGGTTTAGATGGGTCAGGTCTGGAGAGCACGGGAGCCGAAGAAAAGGCAGACTTGAGCCGTTTAAAGGCGTCTTCCGCTTGAGGAGGCCAAGACTTGGGATTGGCATTTTTTTTGGTTAAAGCCACGATAGGGGCCACAACGGTAGAAAAATGTGGAATAAATTGCCTGTAATAATTGGCGAACCCCAAAAAACGTTGGATAGCACGGAGTCCGGAGGGGCGTGGCCAATCTAAGACGGCAGAGAGTTTGTATGGATCCATTTGTAGTCCCTGGCCAGAGACCAAGTATCCTAGGAAAGGAAGAGATTGGCATTCAAACAGACATTTCTCTATCTTGGCATAAAGTTGATTGTCACGAAGTCTCTGAAGAACCATACGGACATGCTGGCGGTGTTCTTCTAGATTGGCAGAAAAAATCAGGATATCGTCCAGATATACAACAACACAGGAGTATAAGAGATCACGAAAAATTTCATTAACAAAGTCTTGGAAGACGGCAGGGGCGTTGCACAGGCCAAAGGGCATGACCAGATACTCAAAGTGTCCATCTCTAGTGTTAAATGCCGTTTTCCATTCATCCCCCTCTCTGATGCGTATGAGATTATAAGCACCTCTTAAGTCCAGTTTGGTAAAGATGTGGGCACCTTGGAGGCGATCAAAGAGTTCAGAGATGAGGGGTAGGGGGTAGCGGTTCTTTACCGTGATTTTATTAAGACCGCGGTAGTCAATGCAAGGACGTAGAGAGCCATCTTTTTTGGACACAAAGAAAAATCCGGCTCCGGCAGGAGAGGAGGATTTACGGATAAAGCCTTTTTTTAAATTTTCCTGGATGTACTCCGACATAGCAAGAGTCTCTGGGGCGGACAGAGGATAGATTCTGCCCCGGGGTGGAGTAGTGCCCGGGAGGAGGTCAATAGGACAATCATAAGGCCTGTGAGGAGGTAGAGTCTCAGCTTGTTTTTTGCAAAAAACATCCGCAAAGTCCATATAGGCCTTAGGGAGACCGGTTACAGGGGGAACCACAGAGTCACGGCAAGGGGTACTGGGAACCGGTTTTAGGCAGTCCTTGAAACAAGAGGGCCCCCAACTCTTGATCTCCCCAGTGGACCAATCCAGGGTTGGGGAATGGAGTTGAAGCCAGGGTAGTCCAAGGAGGATTTCGGAAGTGCAATTGGGGAGGACCAAAAATTCAATCTTCTCGTGATGAGGTCCGATGCACATTAGAAGGGGCTCCGTGCGGAAACGTATGGTACAGTCCAATCTTTCATTGTTTACACAATTGATGTAGAGGGGTCTGGCGAGACTGGTCACTGGGATGTTGAACCTGTTGACGAGAGAGGCCAAAATAAAATTTCCTGCAGATCCGGAATCCAAGAAGGCCATAGTAGAGAAGGAGAAGGCAGAGGCAGATATCCGCACAGGCACAGTAAGACGTGGAGAAGCAGAGTAGACATCAAGGACTGTCTCACCTTTGTGCGGAGTCAGCGTACGTCTTTCCAGGCGGGGAGGACGGATAGGACAATCCTTCAGGAAGTGTTCGGTACTGGCACAGTACAGGCAGAGATTCTCCATGCGGCGTCGTGTCCTCTCTTGAGGTGTCAGGCGAGACCGGTCGACCTGCATAGCCTCCACGGCGGGAGGCACAGGAACGGATTGCAGGGGACCAGAGGAGAGAGGAGCCGGGGAGAAAAAACGCCTTGTGCGAACAAAGTCCATATCCTGGCGGAGCTCCTGACGCCTTTCGGAAAAACGCATGTCAATGCGAGTGGCAAGATGGATGAGTTCATGTAGGTTAGCAGGGATTTCTCGTGCGGCCAGAACATCTTTAATGTTGCTGGATAGGCCTTTTTTAAAGGTCGCGCAGAGGGCCTCATTATTCCAGGATAATTCTGAAGCAAGAGTACGGAATTGTACGGCGTACTCGCCAACGGAAGAATTACCCTGGACCAGGTTCAACAGGGCAGTCTCAGCAGAAGAGGCTCGGGCAGGTTCCTCAAAGACACTTCGAATTTCCGAGAAGAAGGAGTGTACAGAGGCAGTGACGGGGTCATTGCGGTCCCAGAGCGGTGTGGCCCATGACAGAGCTTTTCCAGACAGAAGGCTGACTACGAAAGCCACCTTAGACCTTTCAGTAGGAAACTGGTCCGACATCATCTCCAAGTGCAGGGCACATTGGGAAAGAAAGCCACGGCAGAATTTAGAGTCCCCATCAAATTTATCCGGCAAGGATAGTCGTAGACCAGAAGCGGCCACTCGCTGCGGAGGAGGTGCAGGAGCTGGCGGAGGAGATGATTGCTGAAGCTGTGGTAGTAGCTGCTGTAGTATCACGGTCAGTTGAGACAGCTGTTGGCCTTGTTGCGCTATCTGTTGTGACTGCTGGGCGACCACCGTGGTGAGGTCGGCGACAACTGGCAGAGGAACTTCAGCGGGATCCATGGCCGGATCTACTGTCACGATGCCGGCTGGCAGGTAGTGGATCCTCTGTGCCAGAGAGGGATTGGCGTGGACCGTGCTAGTGGATCGGTTCTAAGTCACTACTGGTTTTCACCAGAGCCCGCCGCAAAGCGGGATGGTCTTGCTGCGGCGGTAGTGACCAGGTCGTATCCACTAGCAACGGCTCAACCTCTCTGACTGCTGAAGATAGGCGCGGTACAAGGGAGTAGACAGAAGCAAGGTCGGACGTAGCAGAAGGTCGGGGCAGGCAGCAAGGATCGTAGTCGGGGGCAACGGCAGGAGGTCTGGAACACAGGCTAGGAACACACAAGGAAACGCTTTCACTGGCACAATGGCAACAAGATCCGGCGAGGGAGTGAAGGGGAAGTGAGGTATAAATAGGGAGTGCACAGGTGAACACACTAATTGGAACCACTGCGCCAATCAGCGGCGCAGTGGCCCTTTAAATCGCAGAGACCCGGCGCGCGCGCGCCCTGGGGAGCGGGGCCGCGCGCGCCGGGACAGGACAGACGGAGAGCGAGTCAGGTACGGGAGCCGGGATGCGCATCGCGAGCGGGCGCTACCCGCATCGCGAATCGCATCCCGGCTGGAGACGGTATCGCAGCGCACCGGGTCAGTAGAGCTGCCCGGAGCGCTGCGGTAGCGAGAGAGAAGCGAGCGCTCCGGGGAGGAGCGGGGACCCGGAGCGCTCGGCATAACACATCCGTTCTTAAGATATTCTTCTATTTCTTCATATGCTAATCAGGAGCTTGGTGCACGGGGAACAGTCCCCATGCGCAGTGATGTCTGTTTCGATCTTCATAGGAAGCACTTCCAAACCCTTTACTGAGGCTCCTATGGTGGAGAGAGAAGCTCCACTCTGCAGCATAATGCCTCTCCTCTGCATGTGCAGTTGGCCACGGGAAGCATTAAGTGAAATCTCTATTCTCACAAGAGAGATTTCACAGCAAAAGAGAGGTGTAGAACCCAATTCTTCAGCATAGGAGCCTCAGCAGAGGGGAAGGAAGCACTTTCTATGAAGATTAAAGATGGATGTGTACCCACACAATGGACTTGGGAACAGCCCCCAACCATGACCCCCACGTGCACCAAGTACCTGATTATCATATCAAGAAAAATAAGGATATAACCAGAAGGGAGGCATGGACTCGGATCATTTTCATCAATGTCATCCTCACTAAAAACCTATGTGGAAATAACACTGGGGACAACTGTCATTGAAAAAGACTTAGGAGTTTTAGTTGACAGTAGATTTAACTGAAGCAACCAGTATCAGGAACTGTAGCAACCAGTGTCTGCTGCTAAGCCAAAAATAAATCATAGGATGCACCATCATAGAGGCTTACAACAAAGAAAAAAATCTACCTCTGTACAAAACATTAGTCAAATCACACATGAAATACTGTATACAGTTAGAGATGAGCGAATTTTAGAAAAATTTGATTCAGCCGATTTGCCGAAATTTCCCAAAACATTTGGTTTGATCCGAATTTATTTGCGGCGAATCGCAATTAACGGCTATTTCCGGGCTACAGAAAGCCTCAATAGGGGTGTAGAACACTTTGCCTTGTCGTAACACGCATAGGGAGTGTGCTGGATCAGTGAAATAATACTGTTATTCAGTATGACATGCAGATAACAGGCGTTTCTATTAGAATCACTGCCGCAGAACATCTGCATGTGGCGGCAGGAGGACAATGGGGGGTGGACAATACGCTCCGATTAAAACTGTATTAGGCTACAAAAACAAGTGTGTAGCTTTGGCTGGCCTTTCACAATAACTAGGCCCAAATTTATTGGACATGAAGAAAAAACGTTCACCACCTATGTACGCACAGGTTACACTTATGTGAGGACAATACGCTCCACTACGCAACCTGTATTAGGCACTAAAATCAGGTAATTATGGCTTTTAGTGCTCACCCTAACTGGCCCCTATTAGCTCTAGAGTTGTAGTACACACTAGTGACAGCTGAGTCACTGTGTAGTACAGCCCAGTACAGCATTATTATGCACTAATAGCAGGTGACTATGGCTAATACTGTTCACCCTTACTGGCCCCTATTAGTGTTAGAGTTGTACAGATTAGCTGCAGCAGTACTGAGTCAATGTGTAGTAAACCCAAAAGTGTACTCTCTCTCACACACTCTCTGCAATACACACACTGCTCTCTCTGAACTAAAATGGTGAAATGGCTGGCTGCAAGATTGCTGCCGATTATATAGGGCGGTGACATCACAGGGGTGACTGCTGCACACACCTTCCTGCCTTCCCACCTTCCCAGAGTTCCTTGCCCTATGTCCTCACATGTGGAGCCATCATTTCAGATGCCCTGGAGCCTGGACTGCACTAAATGGAGCTAATGAAGCAATGGAATTATCGAATCGCGGCGATATTCAGATTCCTTACGAATCAAATTTTCCATGAAATTAATAACAAATTCGGATCTGTCAGATTCGATTTGCTCATCCCTATATACAGTACTGGGCACCAGTGTACAAAGAAAAATATGCTGAAGTTGGAGAGGGTTCACATGAGGACAACTAGAGTAATACATGGAATGGGAGGACTACAGTACCCAGAAAGATTATCAAAATTGTTTTTTTTAGGCTTAGGCAACCTAATAACTATGTATAAACATATCAAGAGGCAGTACAGAGATCTCTCTCATGATCTATTTATACACAGGACTGTATCTATAACAAGGGGCGTCTCTATGACTAGAGGAAAGAAGGATTCTATACCAGCACAGATGGGGGGTCTTTACTGTAAGAGCAGTGATGTGATAGATCTCTCTGCCAGAGGATGTGTTCATGGTAAAAATAATCAGCAAAGAATTTTGGACTAATTTATATATACATATATATATATATATATATATATATATATATATATATAAAAAACAACACTTCTCACAGTAAAATCCAAGTATTGAGGTGCATACATATATTGGACTGCCACAGCAACTAGGAGATGGACGCCAGAGGATGCCCGGTGATTTGAGACGCAGCTACAATACTGCACGGCACATCCCACGGATATATTGCATTCATGCAAGTTGTGATTGACTCCTTTGTGCAGGTCACTGGCCATTTGAAAACTAGCACCCCCATAACAAATGGGGTTTGACTGATCCTGACAAATTCACCTATCGACCTCGGGAGTTTACTGTGCTAAATTTGCACACTTTTCACTTGCATGGGGATCCTATACCACATTATGTGCATCTCTCTATAATCATATGGTACGTGAGGTTGGCTGTTACATACCAACCCTGACTTTATGCTCACAATCCCTAAACGGTTTCTACCCTGAGGAAGCCGCCAATAATTTGGCGACAGAAACGCGTTGGGTGGTTCTAGGGGTATTTCAGTGAGCCACTGATCAGATTGTTGTAATTCTTGCTATATACTGATCCTGATGTATATAGCAAGAATGTATACTGATCCTGATGTAGACAGGTGTCATCAAAGAGCAGTTAGACAGTAAAGAATAACTCAACTTCAGCAGCTGATAAGTACTGGAAGGATTAAAGTTTTAATAGAGGTTAATAGAAGTAATTTACAAATCTGTTTAACTTTCTGGACCCAGTTTCCTGGAATACACCTTTAAGTATTACCCTCAATCCGACTACAGACAACAGCAGTAGGAGGTTTTACATTCCATACATGGTTGTATATGGGTTCTGATTGTGGCACCTCGTTGCATATGGGTGATGATTGTGGCACCTTTATTATCTATATTTTGGCAACATATTTTATAATTATTATTATTAAATGTTAAGTTTTAAGCACATCAAGTATACTAAATAACGTATATTTGACTGTACATGGTACTGCACCACACCTCTATTCCTATGAGCACTACAGCCCCTTCATCAATCGAGTCCCAGTGGTTGACCTATCCCAAGTTCAAGGGACATGTGCCATCAAAAAGTGATCTATGGGTTAAATCAAGTTTTTATGTTAACCATACTTTTAAGATTTTTTGATGATGGTTTTTCTAATGATTCATTTTACTATCCATATATTATGTTAATCATAAAAACTTGCATTTTTCATTCTGGTCACTAGAGCTAAAACTAGGCTGAGACCTGTTCTGTGCACATCATTACCCAGTAATGCCTTTCTTCTCACCACAGAGTACACCCAAGTGACACCAAAATATAGATAACACTGGATTCACTACCATTCCAGCACAGATCAGAGTCCCACTCCTTTCAGAAAGACCTTTCAAAAGATCACAGAAAACATTTCTAATGCAAGTGAATGGGACAGGTTCTATCTATTGTTGTGTATGTCCATGGGTCCTGCAGTAAAGCATATCTCTAAATGCTGCTAAAACAGCTCAGGCAAGATGGCAGCTCCCATAATAATGTACCAAAAAAGAATATAAAACAAATTATAACCAGAAAATAGAACCAGATTAGAAAAATAGAACACATTTAAGTATCTGTCTCTAATCAAGGAAAAAAAAATCTAAGTGACAGATTCCTTTAAGGGTGCTGTGACATAAATGCCAAGACCTGACTCCGTGGCTGGCCGCAACTAATGTGACAGATTATGGCAAAGTGCATCAGTTGTCTATGGGTCCAGCATCCATGTTACATGATGTACTCCGGCCGCACACTCCGGCCGTGAGAGCGCATGGTCCCGTTACCTGCTGCTGCCGACAGGGCTGGAATTCGCATTGCGGGACCCGCCCGCATGCAAATCCCAGTCCGTTACTCACCTGGTGCTTCTCCTGCCCCCGTCTCTGCCTCCCTGCTCCGGCGCGCGTGTCCCTATCCCCTGGGTGCGCGCGCCGGAGCTTTAAGATTTAAAGGGCCAGTGCACCCATTAGTGAAGTAACATCTGTGGCTCATTGATTAATTCCTCCACAATTCTCAGCCAGATCTTTGTTGCCCTAGTGCCTGAGAGAGACAGCCTTCCTGAGAGTTGCCTTGCCATGTATCATACCCTTTGCTCCGTGACCTTGCTCTTTTGCCGCCTGCCTACTGACCACTTGCTACGTTTCTGACTATGCTACTGTGTCGCCAGCCCTGACATTCTGCTATCCTGACCATGAGTTGCCTTATCCCACCTGTGCCTCGAATTTCCTCAGCCGCCTAGTCTTCCATTTCTTGCCTACATTGTCTCTCATCGGGGCCTGCAGATGGATCCAGATAAATTGTTTGCAGCACTGGATTGGCCTCGTCCTTCGGGTCTACGTGCTATTCAACGCTTTCTGGGATTCGCTAACTATTATCGTAAATTTATCCCAAATTTTTTGTCCTTTGTTGCTCAAATCGTGGCTCCACCAAGAAGACTTCTAATCCTAAATCGTGGCCTCAAGAGGCTGAAGAGGCCTTCTCCCATTTAAAGTCTGCATTTGCCTCTGCTCCTGTGCTTACAAGACCAGATCCAGAGAGGCCCTTTGCTTTGGAGGTTGATGCCTCATCTATTTGAGCGGGTGCCGTTCTTACTCAGAAAAAATGTCAAGGGCAAGAATGTAACTTGTGGGTTCTTCAAGACCTTCTCTCCTGCTGAGAGGAATTACTCCATTGAAGATCGTGAATTCCTCGCTATCAAGCTAGCCTTGGAGGAATGGCGACATTTATTGGAGGGTTCTTCTCATCCAGTCAGCATCTACTCCGACTATAAGAATCTTCTGTACCTTCAGTCTGCTCAGCGTTTGAACCCCTGCCAGGCACCTTGCCAGGTCACTGTTCTTTTCTAGGTTCAACTTCTTCATCCACTTCCGTCCGGCAGATAAGAACATCAGGGCAGATGTTCTCTCCAGGTCCTCTGACGTCATTGGTTTGGACTCCACGCCTTGGCATATTATTCCTCCTGACCGTTTGATTCCTGCCGCTCCTGCTAAAATTCAGAAAGTTCCTCCGGCAAAATCCTTTGTGTCTCAGATTGAGATGCAAGGTACTGAAATGGGGTAATTCTTCCTTGACAGCAGGTCATTCTGGTATACGCAAGCTCTACTTCTAATCTCCTGGCACTACTGGTGGCCCATCTTGAAGTGATGTTTCTGATTTTGTTCGTTCCTGTGAAATTTGTGCCCGTGACAAAACTCCTCGACAGAGACCTGCAGGACTCTTACAGCCTTTACCCATTCCGGAGACTCCCAGGACCCATATTGCCATGGATTTCATCACCAATTTGCCACCATCTCATAATAACACTGTCAATTTGGGTGGTTGTAGATCGGTTTTCCAAGATGGCTCATTTTATTCCTCTAACAGGTCTCCCTTCTGCCCCAACAGCTGGGGAAGTACTTCTTTTGCCGGAGCTTTAGGATTTAAAGGGACAGTGCGCCCATTAGGGAAGTAATGGCTCATTGATAAATTCCTCCACCTCCCACACTTCTCTGCCGGATCTTTGTTGCCCTAGTGCCTGAGAGAAAGCGTTCCTCTGCTCTACTCTGCTCCCTGGCACAGTCAGAGTCATCTACCACACAGGTCCAGCGAATCCACTATCATCAGTGTTCCAGTCTACTGAAACGTGAGTGTTACAATCCAGTTATTTCAGCAGGCCGGATGGGGGGAATGGTGCAAGACCTGTTTCCCCATTTGCCGTGTTTGTCGATCCGATGTCTCATTTGAGTTGCTTGATACATTTTAATAAACAGAATTAATTTGATCACGTGTTTTTTGTCAACTTATGTATTTAGCTATTAAGTCCACCTACAGTACATAGAGTTAAGTGTTGGTCCTTTTAAGGCATTTCCGGAGATGGCGTAAACAAATTATTGACTGATCACAAGTTCTTCTACCTGCCTCCTATTGTGGAACCAGTTGGGCTTTTATGCATGGTTTTGTCTGTCCACAATTTCACAATTCGTGTTGTGAATGGAAATACCCAAGAATTACATATATTCTACAATGTGCTCCTTACGTCTCCCCATTTTCAGATATCCTTTGTAGCTGCAGATACTGAGAAACTATTAGGGGACAAAGAGTTTTTTTTTCTGTTCATCTCTGCTAGTCAGAGGAAAAGTGCTATAAAATGAACTATTCACATTGTCCGCTTTCAATAAAACTATTTGTATCCAATTTATACATTTGCTGTGGCTTTGCTGCTTATTTTCTATTGATGTGTTGTCTTGGTTCCTATATTTTGTAAGACATTTTCTTGGATAGCCTATTTTCTTATTTTTACTATGATAGATTGATTGTGCAAAGATTTCTTTTCTTTTTTTTTTTTTTTTTTTTTTATCCAGGGAAAAAAAAAATACCCAACTCACATATAGCTCTTATGGTGTAAAAATGTCTAACTGCAAGCTCTGGAAAATGCTGAAAATGATTAAAAACCAAATAACATGAATAGACCCCCCAATAGGAAACAGTCCATAATTATGTGCTTTGGTTGGGTCATTCAGTAGCCTTGAAGTGAAATTAAGTACTGTAGGCTTTTTAGTTCAAATTTTTTTTTTAATATATTTTTTAAGCAAAGATTAAAATATAGAAGTGTAATTAGAAATAATATAAGCAAAGATAACCAAACTATACAGCCAAAATAACAGGGAAGTTTGCAGAAGCACAAAGAAAGGTAAAATATGCTTAAATGGGTACTCCGCTACTCAGTGTTTGGAACAAACTGTTCCGAACGCTGGAGTCGGCGCTGGGAGCTCGTGACGTCATAGCCCTGCCCCCTCATGATGTGACGCCCTGCACCCTCAATGCAAGTCTATGGGAGGGGGCGTGATGGCTGACGGAGTACCCCTTTAAGTAAAATAGTAAGATGGCATGAATCAATGAAACAAGGTATATTTCTGACGAAATAATGAAATATAGTTATTCTAAGGAGAATATGAGAATAATCAAAGTAATTTAAAGGACTAAAATATTACCTTTTGACTGTTTCCAATATATAGAAACCACATACTGTACGTATTATAAAAAAAAAAAAATTAAAAAAAATGTTTTATAGAGGAAAATGCTTGTTTAACTGATTAAGGTTGGCACAAACTAATGTTTGCAATTCAATAAATAAATTAACTAGCTGCTTACAGTTTCATCAAAACTAGTGATAGACAGCTTACGTTTGTAATTTGGAACATAGTATAAAATATTTTATAAGAACAATAACAAGGATATCTACATAAACAAGGAAAAGTAAACTGAGCAAACAAAAGTGATAGACCTTTGGGTATCTAACATATATAACTTGCATATATATATATATATATATATATATATATATATATATATATGCAGTGATCCCTCAACTTACAATGGCCTCAACATACAATAGTTTCAACATGCAATGATCTTTCCTGGACCATTGTAACTTGAAAACAGACTCAACATACAATGCTACGGACAGTCCAGACCTGCGAAACATGTCAATGGCTGGAACAAATAACCAATCAAAATTAGCATTTTACTGGAAAAACATCTGAATTACTGAAGTGTATGCACTGACTGGCTGTCTGGTAGCACCTCCCTACAGTACAGGGTGGTACTGCTACTACTACTACTGCTACTGCAACTACCACCTGTGCCAAGGTTAGCTGCTCCTTTGGGCACCAGGTAAGGGCTGCTCATTTTACTTTTTTAGGACATTGCGTGTACTGTACAGGATCCAGAAGAAGCTCCTGTCCTCTACATAGACAGTGATTTACAGCTTCCAGAAGATCTTTCTTACTTTTATTTGCAAGGACTTGATTCATCTATATTAGTTATCTAGTTATTTTTGTTCAATCCTCACTTTTTCCTATTTTTGGATGACATTTTGGGGCTTCAGAACCAATTACCAGATTTTCATAGAGTTATGGTCTCAACATGCAATGGTTTCAACATACAATAGTCCTCCTGGAACCAATTAATATTGTAACTTGAGGGACCGCTGTATATGATATAAAACTTGTTTAAGGGGTAGCACCTGACCTCTCTCTTTTCAATAGGGAGAAGGGAGTAAGCTGCTGCCAGACACAACCGTTTATCTCTCTTGGAAACAAAGGATCGAGCATGTTGAAATCCAATATGCCTGATCCCTCTTTTCCTGACATGTACTGTAAGAGGACAGCAAGGAGGACCCATACATACAGAACTATAAAGCCAACTTTAGACAAACTAGTCTTCTATCCACTGAGCATAGCTCATAGATCAAGGTAAAAGAAATTCTGAATGGCACGTTACAAAATGGTAGATTGAAGAAGGCATACTATTCTTACCATGGGTTAAAGGGGTATTCCGGCCAAAAACATCCCCCATCCAAAGCCCCGATAGTTGTGCCGCGCGCTGTTAACCCTTCAGACGCGGTGGTTAAAGTTGACCGCTGCGTCTGAAAACGAAAGTAAACGGTTCCCGGCAGCTCAGTTGGGCTGATCGGGACGTCGCGATAAAATCGCGATGTTCCAATCAGCTGGGATGCAGGCGGAGGTCTCCTTACCTCTCTCCGCGTCGTTCGATCGGGGATTGATTGCTCCAAGCCTGAGCTACAGGCTTGAGCAATCAAGCCCCTATCTGACTGATCCCTGCAAAGCTATGGCTTTGCAGGGATCAGCATAGGAGATCAGTGTGTGCAGTGTTATAGGTCCCTATGGGAGCTATAACAATGCAAAAAAAAAGTGGAAAAAAAAAGTTAAACAAGGTCATTTAACCCCTCCCTACTAAAAGTTTGAATCACCCCCCTTTTCCCATAAAAAAAAACTGTGTAAATAAAAATAAAAATAAACATATGTGGTTTCGCCGCATGCGAAAATGTCTGAACTAATAAAATATCTAATTAATAAAATTGCACGGTCAATGGTGTGCGTGCAAAAAAATTCCAAAGTCCAAATAGTGTATTTTTGGTCACTTTTTATATCATAAAAAAATGAATAAAAAGCGATCAAAAAGTCCGATCAATACAAAAATGGTACCGATAAAAACTTCAGAACACGTCGCAAAAATGAGCCCTCATACCGGCCCGTACGCGGAAAAATAAAAAAGTTATAGGGGTTAGAATATGAGAATTTTTAACATATACATTTTCCTGCATGTAGTTATGATTTTTTTACAAAGTACGACAATATCCAACATATATAAGTAGGGTATCATATTAACCGTATGGACCTACAGAATAAAGATAAGGTGTTATTTTTACCGAAAAATACACTGCGTAGAAACGGAAGCCCCCAAAAGTTACAAAATGAAAATTTTTCTTCAATTTTGTCGCACAATGATTTTTTTTTCCATTTCGACGTGGATTTTTAGGTAAAATGACTAATGTCACTACAAAGCAGAATTGGTGGCGCAAAAAATAAGCCATCATATGGATTTTTAGGTGCAAAATTGAAAGCGTTATGATTTTTAGAAGGTGATGAGGAAAAAATGCAAAAACTGAGTCCTTATAGGGTTAAATAAAACGTAAAATCTATCTGCTATAGTATCATGCATTATATTGTATGGACTTTTAGTTATAAATCACCTATAAACAGACTTACTTTTGTAGAGTGAGGCTCAGATTGTAGCTAGCGGACTTAATTTTATTCTGGGCTTCTAAGTGTGTCATGCCATCTGTGTTTACTCCATCAATAGCCACCACCATGTCTCCCTGGTTTACATTGGA
The DNA here is from genome assembly GCF_029499605.1 of Hyla sarda. Classification (NCBI taxonomy): domain Eukaryota; kingdom Metazoa; phylum Chordata; class Amphibia; order Anura; family Hylidae; genus Hyla; species Hyla sarda. The sequence goes on along the minus strand of NC_079195.1, from coordinate 137,800,006 downwards.
CTGTGCTGCTTTACTGCCTGGTGTAACCTGATGAGGAAAGAAAATAAGAATCAAATATTAAAAATGTGTGATGCATTGAGAAAAAAAATATGCAGTAAAAATGTACAGCATTGGAGAACTGGAGACACATTCATACTGCTGTAGATTTAATGAAGGAGCAGCAACAGTCTATAATTGTGAGAATTTTATAATATAACATATGTTAAAGATTTCATAATATATATATATATATATATATATATATATATATATATATATATATATGTGTGTAGGAGAGCAAAAAGAGTAGTACACAATTGTTTCAGGTCCACAAATTAAGCAAATACACTTGCTGTGACCCTATAGTGACATCCTCAAACAGGGAGCAGGGCTCTTAACTACTCCCTCAAACACTGTTCGTGCCAAGGTGACTGTAGGGTATGCAGTTTGTCTTACTGTTTATTTTTGAGGGAATATCCTTTACCACAGCATACACTGTAACATATTCCTTGCGTGAGTTTAACAGTTACCTTGGGAGAAAACTCTCTGTGCCTCCATGGTTTTAACTACACCACTACCTTTTACTGGTGTAAATAATATGGAAGTTGTGTAATTCTTCCACACAATTCGGTTCTTTACAATCAGTTGTTACTGTGTTGTGGTGCTCAATGAGTTCCCACACCAGATGTTGTCTCAATCTACTGTTCCAGTCCAGGAATCTCTCTTGTTCACTGGCCCATATGTCAAAGGCCAGATCAAGCCTACTGCTGCCTCAGTGCTGGCTGCAGGTCACAGCCTCCTTTATTGTGCTTTTCTTCTTGTCTCCTTTTTTCATTAAATGTCTCTCATTAAAAGAATTTTTGCAATTGCACTCCTCAAAGCAAATAAAAACATCTTTGTAATATACTTTGTTTAACCCTTTAAGGACCAAGCCCATTTTGACCTTAAGGACCAGGCCAATTTTATTTTAGCATTTTCGTTTTTTCCTCCTCGCCTTCTAAAATCCATAACTCTTATATATTTCCATCTACAGACCCATATAAGGGCTTGTTTTGTCATTTTACCAAAACATGTATGGCGAACCCAAACAATAATTTTTTTAGGGAGGAAATTTTAATGAAAACCACAATTTTGCACACTTTGGAGGGTTTCGTTTTCACAATGTACATTTTACGGTAAAAGTGACATGTGTTCTTTATTCTCTGGGTCAATACGATTAAAATGATACCCATGGCTAGATACTTTTCTAATTTTTTACTGCTTAAAAAAATCTTAAACTTTTTGTTCAAAATCAGTAATATATCGCCCTATTTTGACCACCTATAACTTTTTCATTTTTCTGTATATGGGGTGGTGTGAGGGCTCCTTTTTTGTGCTGTCATCTATACTTTTTATTGATACCACATTTGCATATATAAAACTTTTAGATCTATTTTTATAAAAATGTTTTTTTTCTTAAATGTGTCAAAAGCTGCATTTTTGGATTTTTTGTTTGTTTTTACGTTTATGCCATATAGTGTCTTAATGGCACAGCAGCATGAGTAGTCACTAGGACTTCACAATCCCTAAGATTAAAAGATGAATTCTGAAATGTAAACCAAAATTTTGGGTAGCTAGTGCTACCATAACAAAAGTTTTATTCCCAGACCCAGGCCTAGCAGCATCAGTAAACCAAATATTGCCTTAGTAACACAGCCTGTAGTTGGCTGAAGCATGAGGAAACCATTGAAATGTATGATTTTTAAATTTAAGATTTTGAAATTGAAATGAAGGATTTTGAAATTGAGATTTCACTACTCTTCTTGACATACTTATTGCGTATATGAGGGGAGTACAATATGCTTCACTTTGTCTAGAACAGCAGGTGTTTACTATTGGCTGTCCTTTCACAGTATACAGACTCTTGACAGATTAACAGATACAAAATAATACGCTACTTAGATGTTGGTATGTGGTATGCACTTATGAGTGCAAAAAAATTTTGCTACAGTACGCTTAAAAATACTTATTTTTACCTGTGTCCCAGATTCCAAAATTCCTTTATAATCAGAAATTGTCAGAATACCACCTGACATTCAAAATAATTAAATGATACATACATTCTCTGAAGAAAAATATCCATAGTTAGATGACAATATGAGCATTGTGTGTTCCAGTGACATTAGCTCATCTCAGGAACAGGAAAACATGATACAACTTATTTCTGCAACTGAAGAACCACAACCACAAAATAATGAACAACTTAAAGCCTACTGGAATTGAGAAACTTCAAAATGATAAATCTACCACCTGGGATAGTCAGTCTATGCCAACAGAAGGTGGTCAGTATCCACAGTTCCCTGTTTCTGCTAGTCCTTGGCAATATTCCTTTTATTACTGGTCTGGTATCAACCTGGCAATAATACTGGGATAGTAACTCAAGGATACCCACATGTTTCCTACAATACACAGTCAATATATGGAGACCATATAGTGGCTGAATGACACAGCCTGGAGTTGACTGAAGCATGAGGAGACCATATAGTGTCTGAATGGCACAGCCAGGAGTTGGCAGCAGCATGAGTAGACCCTAGGGCTTCACAACCCCCAAGATTAAAAGATGATTTCTGAAATTTAAACCGAAGATTTTGGATAGCTATTGCTACCATAAAACATTTTTTATTCCCAGCCCCAGGCCCACCAGCATCAGTAAACTATATATTGCCTGAATGGCACAGCCTGGAGGTGGCTGACGCATGAGAAGAGACCATATAGTGGCTGAATGGCACAGCCTGGAGTTGGCTGAAGCATGAGAAGAGACCATATAGTGGCTGAATGGCACAGCCTGGAGGTGGCTGACGCATGAGGAAACCATATAGTGTCTGAATGGCACAGCCTGGAGTTGGCAGAAGCATGAGGAGACCATTGAAATTTAAGAATTTAAAATAGAAATTTAAGATTTTGAAATTGAAATTGAGGATTTTGAAATTGAACTTTTAACTCCCAAGTTTTAGTGTCCCGGGGTGTGGGTACAAAGGACCTAATCTAACAAGGAGTCACATGTCACATGGCAGCACAATGAGAGAGCCTGGAGGTGGCATCACAATAGGGCCTCACAATCTCTAAGAATAAAAGATGAATTTTGACATTTCCATTGAAGATGTATGGTACCTAGTGCTACCATAAACATGTATAGGTAATGTCCTAGGCCCAGCATCATCACTAAACCATGTAGTTGCTAAATGACACAGACTGGAGATGGCTGAAGCACCAGTAAACCATATATTGGATGAATGGCACAGCCTGGAGGTGGCTGAAGCATGAGGAGACCATATAGTGGCTGAAGGACACAGCCTGGAGTTGGCTGAAGCATGAGAAGAGACCATATAGTGGCTGAATGAGACAGCCTGGAGGTGGCAGCAGTAGCATCAGGAGTCCTGAAAGTGACCCGATGACAGAGTGGTGTGGTGAGTGGCAATACCAGTACCCAGTGACGAAGGTGGGTGAAAAAAGGTCTGATGTGGAGGAATGTTTGTAACTGGGGAGCAGAGCCTTAAATCTGTTTGGCACTATCCATATTTGTGAAGTGTTGGTGTGGCACCATGGTCAATCTACTCTCATGCATCAGGCATTGGTGGTTGGAAATCCTGGCTGATCCATGCTTGATTCATCTTCACAAAGGTCAGTCTCTCCACATTTTTCGTGGACAGATGAGTTTTCCTTGGGGTGACTATGGCCCCGCTGCACTAAACACCCGCTCTGATGGCACACTACTGGCCGAGAAGGACAGCTTTTCCAGGGAAAACTCTGCTAGTTGCGGCCACATATCAAGTTTGCCTGCCCAGAAGTCCAGCGGATCTTCAAGGTGTGTTGGCATGGGCATGTCAAGGTATGCCACCACCTGCTGGTTCCGGTCCTGCTCCAGGTCTACCTGCTGCTGTTGAGTTGCTTCACTATGGTGGGGGGGGGGGGCGAAGAAAGCTACTCATCAGCGACTGTAGACTAAGGCTGCTGCTGATGGAGCTGGTACTGCTCCTGCCACCCCACCCCTCCCCATCAACCATGGCAGTGGAAGGTGAGTGCAGGGGGCCCACCGATTCAGACCTGCGAGAGGATGGACGATGGCACTGATAGGCACCGGCCAACTGACTGCATAGGATGCCTCTGCAGTAGGTCATTTTGTCCTCCCTCTCATCCCGCTGCCGAATGGTGAAAATTCATCTGTTACTACGCAAGCAGGTGAGCATGCATCGCGCCATTTGTGCAAGTGACTTTGAGGGACTCCCTGCCTCTTTCTCCACTGCATACGGGCACGGGGTGTCTGGGTCCTTTGTCTCGCTTTCCTCATAACCCTCTAGCGACTCTGGCTGCTCCTGCTCCTCCTCTGCTGTCAGATTACTAGAAAAAACTCCCATTTGGCGAAACCTAAACTGTGCTCCACGGTGCCCCTCCCCCTCCTCCTCCAGTTCAGCCCCCACAGGACTCATGTGGCCATGAGATGTCTCCAGTGCCCTGACCAGCCATAATTTCCAACAGGTGTTGTAAGAAATGAAGCAGTGGAATGATGTCGTTCACTCCGTAATCCTGGCGACTTCCTAATAATGTGGCTTCCTCAAAGGGCCTGAGCAAACGGCAGGTGTCACATATTTGCTGCCACTGGTTCACATTGAAGTTACACAGTGGAGTACCCATATGAGCTTGGATCATCAAGAAATTGGTGATGGCTTTTCTCTGTTCGTACAGTCGGTCCAACACGTGGAGGGCGGAATTCCAACGTGTGGCAATGTCACAAATCAGACTATGTTGTGGGATACAATTCTGACGCTGCAGCTCAAGGAGGGTGTGCTTTGCGGTGTACGAGTGGCTGAAGTGCATGGAAAGTTTCCTTCCCATTGCTAGGATGTCTTGCAAATGGGGGGAACACTTCAGGAACTGCTTCACAGCCAGATTGAACGTGTGTGCCATGCAAGATGCATGGCTCTGCCTTCCCAGACGCAGTGCATGCAAGATGTTCTTCCCGTTGTCAGTCACCATGGTTCCCATTTCCAGTTTTCATGGAATAAGCCATACTCCGATTTCTTTACGAATGACTCTTAGCAGTTCCTCCCCTGTTTGACTCTTTTCGCCTAGGCAAACCATGTGAAGAACAGCGTGACACCGCCGTGCCCTGCACACATGGTATGCTGAAGGGCCACTGAAACATGTCTGGGCAGTGAAGGCTGAGGACATGGTGGAGGATGAGGAGTCGCGCACTGTCACAGGACCAACGGCCTGAGAGCGTGGAGGAGGAAGCGGCTTGACCTGTCAAAGTTGAGATTGTGGCTGTGCAGGAACCACATTCACCCAGTGAGCCGTAAAAGACATGTATTCTCCCTGACCGTAGTTACAGCTCCAGATGTCTGCGGTGCCGTGCACTTTGGTACACACTGACAGGCTCAACGACTGGACCACCTTCTCTTCCACAAAATTGTGCAGGGCTGGTACTGCCTTCCTCGCAAAGAAATGACGGCTTGGCACTCTCTACCTCGACTCGGCACAAGCCATCAGTTCTCTGAAAGGTGCAGTGTCCACCACTTGAAGAGGGAGGGACTGCAGCACCAGCAACTTAGACAGGAGCACATTCAGCTTCAGCGCCGTTGGATGAGTGGGCGCATACTGTTGTCTCTTAAAAAATGGCTTTGCCGATAGATTGTTGGCAGAATGGCTGACTAAAAGTAGAAGGAGCAGGAGCATCTGGAGCAACTGATGGAGGGTATGACACACAGCTCCCTTCGGCTGAGGTGGTGGAGCCTTGGCTGGCTGAAAGAGGGAGCGGCGTGCCACTGGGTGACGCAGCGGGCTGGACCACTACATCGGAGCCACGGTTCTCCCAGGCCGCTTTATGTTGGCCAAGCTTATGTTGACGCAGGGCCGTGGTGCCAACATTGGGACCCTGGCCGCGCTTCACCTTCTGCCAACATATCTTGCATGTGCATGTGAACCTCCTCTGGATGCTTGATGAAAAACTGCCACACTTTCGAGCAGCTGATTTTCCCACTAACAGTCCGCACTAATTGACTGCTACTGCTGCCATCTCCAGGAACCCCTGTTCCACTACATCCCGGGAAGGTAGGCTACCACGAAGCAGGTGGTCTCCACGGGGCACGTTTGGCTCCAGAATTTTCACTTCGCTGACTGCCAACCGTGTTACCGCCTTGCTGGCTCAGCTGCTGCCTCACAGGCAACTTGCAACTCTCTTTCCTGATGATTATGAAGCCCCTTCTGCACCTGGCTCCCAATTGCGATCGGCTTCATCATCATCAACAAGTGTCTGCGCGTCACTGATGTCCTCCTCAGGTTCCTCAACAGTGTCTGCTTCAGGATCCTGAACCCTTGCAACACCGCCTCCCACGTCACTCTCATCACCACTACTTGCCCGCACAGCGGAGGAAGCGGCAGATGTCTCCTCCACTTCTTGGCTGGGCAGTAGCTGCTGACTGTCCTCTTTTAGATCGTCCTCAGTGAATAGTGGAGCTAAGCATAAGATACTTCTGTAAGGGAGGGAATGGCACACAGCATAAGATACTTCTGTAAGGGAGGGAACGGCATAGGACAGAGGCAATGGGAGGACAGGGACTGCTCCCGGGCCATTCCAACTGAGGGTTGTGTCTGACGAACCCACCGACTGTTGACTAGGGGTGTCAGATGTCACTTGTGATGAAGTGGATGACCGTGTTAACCGACGAGGGCAGATGGGTTGCTGGTAGAGACACGACCGCTAGCTGATAACGGGAGCTCAGGTCTCTCTCTGCGACTCCTGCTGCCACTCGCCCCTAGTCTGCTGTGACCTCTGCCTGAAGGATTTAGGCCTATGCCACTCCTTTGGGCACGTCTTGGCACTTCTCTGCCTGACATACTTAGCGCGTATATGAGGGGAGTACAATATGCTTCACTTAAAACAGTATTTGTCTAGAAGAGCAGCAGGTGTGCACTTTTGGCTGGCCTTTCACAGTATGTAGTCCCTTGACAGATTAACAGGAACAAAATAGTACACTACTTTGATTTAGGTATGTGGTGTGCAGGTCCGAAAAATGCCCTACAGCACACTTAAAAAAGTATCTGAGTACAACACCAAATGATGACTACATTTGCCTGGACTTTCACAGTATGTAGGCCCTTGACAGAATAACAGATACAAAATAGTACACTACTGAGATGTATGTATGCGGTATGCACTTATGAAGGCAGAAAAATGCATTACAATGCGCCTAAAAACTTTGTAATTTTTTTTTAAAAACACCAGCTGGTGATTACTTTTGGCTTTACTTTCACAGTATGTAGGCCCTTGACAGATTAACAGGTACAAAATAGTACACTACTTAAATGTACGTATGCGGTATGCACTGATGAGGGCAGAAAAAGGCACTACAATACGCCTAAACACTCTGTGTTTTTGTAAAACACCAGCCGGTGATTACTTTTGGTTGTACTTTCACAGTATGTAGGCCATTGACAGATTAACAGGTACAAAATAGTACACTACTTAGATGCAGGTATGTGGTATGCACTGATGAGGGCAGAAAAATGCTCTACAGTACACTTAAAAAAGTATCTGTGTACAACACCAGCCAGTGAGTACTTTTGCCTGGACTTTCACAGTATGTAGGCCCTTGTCAGATTTATATGTACAAAATAGTACAATACTTAGATGAACGTATGCGGTATGCACTGATGAGGGAAGAAAAATGTGCTACACTATGCCTAAAAACTCTGTATTTTTGTAAAACGCCAGCAGGAGATTACTTTTGTCTGTCCTTTCACAGTATGTAGGCCCTTGACAGATGGACAGGCACAAAATAGTACACTACTTAGATGTACGTATGCGGTATGCACGTATGAGGGCAGAAAAATGCGCTACAATGCGCTTAAAAACTCTGTAATTTTTTTTTTAAAGCACCAGCCGGTGATTGTTTTTGGCTTTACTTTCACAGTATGTAGGCCCTTGACAGATTAAAAGGTACAAAATAGTACACTACTTAGATGTATGTATGGTGTATGCACTTATGAGGGCAGAAAAATGCACTACAATGCACCTAAAAACTCAGTATTTTTGTAAAACATCAGCCGGTGATTACTTTTGTCTGTCCTTTCAGAGTATGTAGGCCCTTGACAGATTAACAGGTACAAAATAGTACACTACTTAGATGTACGTATGCGGTATGCACTTATGAGGGCTAAAAAATGTACTACAACTGAAATCAGACCTATCCAAATGGGAAAGGAAAGACTTTTCCTGGCTGGGGAGGATTAATATTCTTAAAATGAATGTCCTCCCCCGCCTTCTGTACTTATTTACTAGCACTCCTGTTACTCTCCCCTGAGCTTTCCTAAAAGAACTGACTTCCTTACAGTCCAGGTTTGTTTGGGCGCAAAAACATGCTAGAATTGCAAGACACGTCCTCATCAGACGAAAGAACGAGGGGGGTCTGGCACTGCCCGATCTCCAATCTTATTATCTAGCAGCCGCGATGACTCGCATTCTGGACTGTTTTCATTACTCGGTAGACAACCAATGGATTCAGCTGGAACATGATGCCCTAGGATTCGATCCGAGGACATTACTGTGGTGTCAAAAAAAAACCTCATTCACAGTCTGGGGCCAGTCACTTACCCACGGTCATAGCTTCTATTCACGAATCCTTAAAACTTACACCACTAAAAACCCCATGTTCACCAGGAATGGACCCCTAACCCCGTTGTTCCACAACCCGGCATTCCCCCCAGCCCGATACAATAGAGACTATCTCTCTCACAGTAACAAGACTTATACTACGTTTCAATCTCTCCTCTCTGACAACGATATGAAACCCCTCTCAGATATCCTATAAGGGAAACCCCCTACCGCTATCCAACATTTCCAATACGCACAACTGAAACATTTTTATAAGGTGTCCCGTAACGCCTTGAACCTACATCGACCGCTCTCAGACTTTGAGCAACTCTGCATAGCCAAAAAAGACATTCAACACACAGTGAGCGCCCTCTACCCGCTATTGCTGGCATCGTCCATCAAAGAACCCTTATCTTGTAGGAATAGCTGGGAGAGAGATGTGGCTCACACCTTTTCCGACTCTGACTGGTCTCAAGCTCTCCACAACTGCCACTAAACATCGATCTCCTGCAAAGCGCACGAAATAAATTACAAAATTCTAACTAGGTGGTACAGAGTCCCGGCGCTTCTGGCCAACATGTATCTGGGAGTCTCAGATGTGTGTTGGAGATGTCGCCGATCTTTGAAAACCAGTTACCCAGGCCCACCAAGAGATTGATTTCATATATGCTGCTAGCAGCTAGATCAGTGATACCGCGGCTGTGGAAATCAACCATCCCCCCTACCGTCTCTACTTGACTCTCAGAAGTGGCAAAAATTAATAAAATGGAAGAATTACTAGCAGACAACCCGAAGCAACTCACGAAATATAACGCCATCTGGTGGCCATGGCTGACATTTATAGCCTCACCAGAATATGACACCCTATATCTTGAACACTCAACTGCGCCCACTGTGTCCCCCAGGAACCCTTGGTTGTACCTTATCCCTATGCCCTACAAGTAGAGACATAACCCACACACACCGCCCAACAATAGATCCTGTTCCAGGTGGACGAGCCCAGCAACAACTAGATCGTGTGGTAAGTAGAAACCTCCTGACACTTGGTCCCTTGCTGTTTGTAATAAGCCACTACCTCCCTCGTTCTCATGCTGCCCTCCTTCCCACTCCTTCTCTTCTTCTCTCTCGCCTTCTCTTCTTCAAACATCTCGCTATTCTTCAAGCCGCTTTCACATCTACCCTCCCCCCCCTACTATTATATAGATAATATGATGTCGAGGTGTTCTGCTCCAACGCATATACTTACACATATTTAGACTCCTACCTGACCTTAACCTTGCCTGATTCTCACCCTCTCTTCCACCTTGTCTATGATGTGCTGTCTGAACTGTAAGTAATACAGTAATTATACATATCACCTTGCTGTTGTTCCCGATGCAGCTTCGACATGTGAGTTGTTATTGTGCATTCGCATTGTTGTGATACTATTTTCTTCTATTTCTGAAAAACTTTAATAAAATCTTTAAAAAATGTGCTACAGTACCCTTAAAAAAAAACATATTTTTGTAAAACACCATCAGTACACAACAGGGCTGTAGCTAAAAAAAGCTGTGTACTAAACAAAAAATTGCACTTTGTCAAAGACTATTAGGAATGGACTGCTGGGTATTATACCGTCTACAGACTAGTGTAACCAGGAGATGATTTTTGGTGGAACAAAGACACTGAATTGCGCTATTAAAATTTTCCTGCCTCCTCTGCTAAGGTTTATGAAAATGAAGCAGCTTGTTGAAAGGTATGAGGCAACACACAGCTATCTGCCCCTCTCTGTAATACAATGCTGAAGAAAGTGACTGGGAGATTATTGGCTGCAGATGCAGTAAATATCATTGTCAGTGAAAAAAACAATGCTCTCCGTCCACGAGAACACTGATGTGACTAGGAGGATGTTAAACGCAGCTGGACTGCGCTTTTCTCTGCTGTAACACACACACAGGCTCTGCATCCTATGATCCTTCTGCAGTTTATTGTAACGAAGTGACATAGGGGTCACTGGCTGCTGATAGGCTGCATCCTGCATGTGATTCAGGGTCATCCTGCCTACTTCCCTTCCCGCCTTCCCAGCGTTCTTTGCCCCATGTACTGACATGTGGATCTGCCATTTTAGATGCCCTGGAGCCTGCACCATGGTAAATGGAGTTTAATGAAGCGATTTGCGTGCTAGAATCGCGGCAATATTCACATTCGTTGCACATCGAATATTTCCAGAAATTCAAAATGAATTTGGGTTTGTCAGCTTCGATTCGCTCATCTCTAATCACAGCATCTGAGGGGTTAATGGTGGACATCCGCCCGCAGTGTATGGCGCGAGCACCGTTCCGATGCACTCGGTCATACACAGGACACAAATGTACATCCTGGTGCGCTAAGTACCGCTGCACCAGGACGTACATTTACGTATTTAAAGGGGTTCTCCACTGTCCTGCCTTCCAGAGCTCTGCTCGCAGCATCCAGAAATTCATTACTCCGACGTCACGAGGGGGCGGGCGTGATGTCACGAGGGGGCAGCCTCGAACACGGAAGCCCGCATACAGCGTTCGGAGTAATGAACTTCTGGACGCTGCGAGCGGAGCTCCGGAAGGCAGGGCAGTGGAGAACCCCTTTAAGGGGTTACATTTTTTTAGTTTCCTATGTTTATTTGTGTTTAAAAAAGTTGCCACTAGGTGTCTCCCTAGTTGTCCAGAGCACATTTCACCCCATCTTTTGCACAGACTTTGGACTCCTGCCGGCCTGGCAGAAGTCCAAAACCAGGAAATGCTGAGGGGGGGGGGAGAGAAGTTTGCAACCTATTCAATCATAGCTCATCTCACACTGAACTGCTCTGGGTTGTGTGTAGCAGAGTGAGGGAGGAAGTTCTCCCCTGTATGGCTTCAGTTGATGTCACGCCTGCTGGGTAACGCCCCTTTCCAGTCTGTGAATCTGATTGAGAGTGAGCAGAAAATACAGAGCAATATGAAGGTAGAAAACTAACAATAAAATAAAGGCAGGGGGTGGTTTATCATGATGGGGGCAGTAAACTGGAAGGATTATAAAATTTAACAAGATCATGAGAGGTACTCTTTAACCTCCCTTTACCCCACACTAAATCGCTCTGTCAAGGCTGTTACCCCACAGATTCCAGGTCTCTCCTCCTCCTGGCTGGAAGTAAGAAAACCCTGTTTCCTGGCACCCAGTGACACCATGTATTCACCGCAACCCCAAGACATTAACATGAAACTTGGCACACATGTTACTTATATGTCAACAACAAACATAGGATAGGTGATTTAACCCTTACTCACCCCCATTTGCCAGGGGCGGGGTTCATTTTTAAAGTCCTATACAAGTCTATGGAAAATATATGTTACTGCATAACTTCCAAACGGCTGGAGATATTTTGATAATACTTGGTCGCATGTTACTTATATGTCTACTTAAAATATAGGATAGTTAATTTAACCCTTAACTACCCCCCTTTGTGAGGGTCGGGGTTTTTGTTTAAAGTCCCATGCAAATCAATGGGAAATGTATGTTCTCACATAACTTCTGTAGGGCTGGACATATTTCAACACCTGGTACAAGTATTACAGGTTGGGATATGAGGACGGGTTGGGAGGTCGGGATAGGAAGTCAAGATAGGAGGATGGGATGGTCGGGATAGGAGGTCGAGTTAGGAGGACGGGATATGAGGATGGGATAGGAGGTGGAGATAGGAGGACGGGATAGGAGGACGGGATGGTCGGGATAGGAGGTCGAGATAGGAGGTCGGGATAGGAGGTCAAGATAGGAGGTTGGGATAGGAGGTCGGGATAGGAAGTTGAGATAGGAGGACAGGATAGGAGGAAGGATAGGAGGTTGAGATAGGAGGTTGGGATAGGAGGTCGGGATAGGGGGTTGAGATAGGAGGACGGTATAGGGGGTCGAGATAGGAGGACGGGTTAGGAGGACGGGATAGGAGGACTGGATAGGAGGTCGGGATAGGAGGTCGAGATAGGAGGTCGAGATAGGAGGACGGGTTAGGAGGACGGGTTAGGAGGATGGGATAGGAGGAAGGGATAGGAGGATGGGATAAGAGGATGGGATAGGAGGTCGGGATAGGAGGTCGGGGTATGAGGACGGGATATGGGGTTGGGATATGACAAAAATATATGGGGATGGGATTTGAAGTCAAAAGCTTCCTCCTTTGTTGATTTTCCTCCCCAACAAGGATGAGGAAGGAAAAACCGGGCAACGCCGGGTACTCAGCTAGTCATTAATAAAAAAAAAGCTTAGGGTGCCCTGATCACCCTTCTTGATATGCCCTTTTGTACATGAGATAAGTGAAATTATATTTTGTGTGACAATTCAGGGAATCAGTTAGATGGGCATGAACTTAATTATAAATATGATGGGCAGAATTATATAGTCAGGGGTATGTATTCGGCATACGTGGCCCTCAATGTCAATCCTTCACACCCCCTGACTGTATAATCCTGTCCTGGCCAGATGGGTCCAATGTTCCTGTTACAATATCATCAGTAAAACTGCCTTTATAAAATCACAGCACATATTTCTTAATAAGACAGCAGCTTCCATACCATTGACTTTATGAAAACTACTTAAAAGGAATTTCAACAATGTCTATAAACCTGCCATGGTGATATTTAAAGACTGCTGTTTATTTTCATGCTTGCACTTCCCTGCATAGAATGATGAACTGTAGAACTCAAAGTAGCAAGACGACAAAACCACTGGTACCCAGAATGTAAAACAAACTTGCAGTCTTAAAATACCATAGTGAAAACCACACCTGAACCAGTTGAATACAGGATATTTTAAGAAGGTACATCAGCTGCAGCAAGTGACAGAATATTATTAGGATATGTTATCACTTGTTGATCATGGGAATCTGATTACTAGGTTCCTCTACCAGTCTCTATAATAAGAGGACTGCAGCGATCTGCACAGCCCTATGGTTTCTTCTGAAATTTTCCCTGCACAGAAGCAGTTCTGGGTGGATTGTAGCAGAAGAAAAAACATTCTTTCAGCAGAATCTGAATAAATGGAATTCAAGAAGATTCTACTTGGAATTATTTTAGAGCGGAATATATGTAGTGTACAAAGGCTCTGTCTTCTGAAGCCTGGTTAAGAAGAAACAATAAACAACCTTACAGCATATGACATAAGTGTCTATTTGGTGGGGATCCCATCTATTGGGACTACAAGGGTCACCAAAAGGGACTACAAGGGTGACCGCTTTCCGCTAGGGGAGGTTATTCAGACAGTGGAGCATTGTCAGTTATTTTCGTTTCTTCCATCGACCTTAAATGGACACTGTCAGATCCAAAAACTTTTGATATGTTGTAAAGCATGCAAAACCAATAGGTTTTGCAATTGCTTTCATTAGAAAAAGCCAGTCAAACAACTGCCCCCCCACCTGCTTGGACACATACTAGTCCTGCTGTGTCCATGCATCATCACCTACGTCATGGACCCATTTCCTTGATTGACAGCTGTGAACGCAGGGCTCACAGCTGGGGGAAAAATCCTCCCACTGTCAGCTTCCTCCCACTCACAGCGGGAGGAAGTACACTGTCTTCCCGCTGTGAGCGTGCTTTGCTCAGGCACACAAGTTGCTTCTGCGGGGAACATTTCTCTGCTTCTGTACCTCTGATCTCCAGGGGATCGGGTGACAGAAGCGATGTGCTGCGAGCGAGACAACCAACATGCATCGTGCTGCGGCTGGGTGACAGGTTACTTTCACTTTGCCTGCTCCACCACTCAGTTTCAGCCTTCGGCGCTGCTGCCTCTCTGCTGGCATATCACTGTCCACTACTCACTGTCCGCCACTCACATCTCTGCCACGCCCCCTCCCTTTGAGAGGAATTCAGACTAGTGAGCTAAATTAAAAGTGTAAAAAATAAATAAAAATAAAGGTGCTAGACACATAAAAATTAGATGTACAGAGGTACTGAGTGATATATTAAAAAAAGTTTTTTTGTTGGATCTGATGGGTATGCTTTTAGAAAGAGAGACAGCTTTCCATTCTCCCCTGAGGAAGTTACAATGGTGATGGACCACTTCGACTTCTGGTGGGAGTACACATTCACACATCTCTTTTGAATTGTTTTCGCCTCTGATTTCTGTACGGTATTTGCAGATCATTGTGCAAATGAGTAGCCTTTTCCATATTCTTTAGTCAACATTTCAGTTATTTGAGTTGGGTTACATTCAGTATTGTACTTTATCCCCTTCCCGGCCCAGGACGTACCTGCACTTCCTGGGTCCTCTCCCCTTCTATAACACGGGGCCACGGTGTGGCCTCATAGCGGGTCGGGCCTGGCCGGGAACCATGGCTAATAGTGCATGGCACTGATCACTGTGCCGCGTGCTATTAACCCTTTAAACGCAGCCTTCAATGTTGAATGTTGTGTCTAAAGTGAAAGCAAATCGTCGTTAGCTCAGTGAGCTGTTCTGGACTGCCACAGCGAAATCACGGTGTCCCTAACAGCTGAAGGACACGAGGAGGGTGCCTTACCTTCCTCCACCATGTCTGATCGCCAAATGACTGCTCTGTGCCTGAGATCCAGGCAGGAACAATCAAGTGGCAGAAACACTGATCAATGCTATGCTATGGCATAGCATTGAACAGTATGAGAGATCAATGCACTGCATGTTATAGTCCCCTATGGGGGCTGTAACATTTAAAAAAAAAAAGTGAGAAAAAAAAAGTGAATAAAGATAATTTATGCCCTTCCCTAATAAAAGTAAGAATCACCCCCTTTTACAATTTAAAAAAAACTGTGTAAATAAAAATTAAAAATAAACATATGTGGTATTGCCACGTGAGGAAATGTCCAAATTATGAAAATATATCATTAGTTAAACCGCATGGTATTTTTGGTCACTTTTTATATCATTAAAAAATGAAAAGTCAGCTATCAAAAGTCAGATCAATAAAAAAAATGGTACATTCAGATCACTGCGCAAAAAATGAGCCCTCATACTGCCCCGTAAGCGGAAAAATTAAAATGTTATACGGCTCAGAAGATGACAATTTTAAACATATAAATTTTCCTGCATGTAGATATGATTTTTTACAGAAGTAAGACAAAATTAAACCTATATAAGTGGGTATCAATTTAATCGTATGGACCTACAGAATAAAGAGAAGGTGTCATTTTTACCGAAAAATTTACTGTGTAGAAATGGAAGCCCCCAAAAATTACAAAATGTTTTTTTTCTTCAATCTTGTTGCACGATTTTTCTTTTGTCCCGTTTTGCCATAGATTTTTGGATAAAATTACTAATGTCATTACAAAGTAGAATTGGTGGCGCAAAAAATAGCCATCATATAGATTTTTAGGTGCAAAATTTAAAGAGTTATGTTTTTTTAAAGGTAAGGAGGAAAAAACAATAGTGCAAAAACAGAAAAACCCCGGGTCATGAGGGGGTTATATATTCTTTGTATTTATCTGACTTCCAAGGCTTACAGTATTTTTTTGTATTCATGAATGTATGTATTATAATTCTTTGATCAGTATGTTTTTTGGAAGGTGAACACATTGTTTGTACATTTCTTTAACATTTTGCATGGGTGCTGCTTGATGAAGAACCTTTTTGCTCCCTTTGATCCATTTCTGTCACGATGCCGGCTGGCAGGAGGTGGATCCTCTGTGCCAGAGAGGGATAGCGAGGACCGTGCTAGTGGACCGGTTCTAAGACACTACTGGTTTTCACCAGAGCCCGCCGCAAAGCGGGATGGACTTGCTGCGGCGGTAGTGACCAGGTCGTATCCACTAGCAACGGCTCACCTCTCTGGCTGCTGAAGATAGGCGAGGTACAAGGGAGTAGGCAGAAGCAAAGTCGGACGTAGCAGAAGGTCGGGGGCAGGCGGCAAGGTTCGTAGTCAGGGGAGATAGCAGAAGTTCTGGTACACAGGCTTTAAACACACAAAACGCTTTCACTAGGCACAAGGGCAACAAGATCCGGCAAGGAAGTGCATGGGAGGAGGATAGATATAGTCAGGGACCAGGTGGAAGCCAATTAAGCTAATTGGGCCAGGCACCAATCATTGGTGCACTGGCCCTTTAAGTCTCAGGGAGCTGGCGCGCGCGCGCCCTAGAGAGCGGAGCCGCGCGCGCCAGCACATGACAGCAGGGGACGGGAACGGGTAAGTGACCTGGGATGCGATTCGCGAGCGGGCGCGTCCCGCTGTGCGAATCGCATCCCCAACGGCCATGACAGAGCAGCGCTCCCGGTCAGCGGGACTGACCGGGGAGCTGCAGGGAGAAAGACGCCGTGAGCGCTCCGGGGAGGAGCGGGGACCCGGAGCGCTAGGCGTAACAGTACCCCCCCGCTTAGGTCTCCCCTTCTCTTTATCCGGTAACTGCCTCCCCTGGGATGAGGACACCGGGAAAGGATGGAGGGATTCCTCAACGGCAGGCAGAACAGCAGGAGTAGGAATGGGGAGAGAGGGCAGAGGGCGAGACCTGGCACGGGGCAGTGTGACACCAGGACGAGGGCCATGCGGGGACACAGGGGCTTGCCTGATGGGACTGGGAGGGGGGGAGAGGCATTTCCTGTGGCAGGCAGAGTCCTTAATGACCTTAGGGGGACCGGATACAGGAGGAACCACAGGGTCACGGCAGGGAGTACTGGGAACCGGTTGAAGGCAGTCCTTGGAACAAGAGGGGCCCCAACTCTTGATCTCCCCAGTGGACCAATCCAGGGTTGGGGAATGGTGTTGAAGCCAGGGTAGTCCAAGGAGAACTTCAGAAGTGCAATTAGGAAGGACCAAAAATACAATTTCCTCGTGATGAGGTCCGATGCACATTAGGAGGGGCTCCGTGCGGAAACGCACGGTGCAATCCAACTTGGCTCCGTTGACCGCGGAAACGTGGAGTGGCTTGACAAGACGGGTCACCGGAATGCGGAATTTATTCACTAAGGACTCCCGAATAAAATTCCCAGAAGCTCCAGAGTCCAGGCAGGCCACGGCTGAGAGGGAAGAGCTGGCTGAAGTAGAAATCCGAACAGGCACCGTGAGACGTGGAGAACGGATTGGGCAATCCACCAAAAAATGTTCAGTACTGGCACAGTACAGACAAAGATTCTCTTCCTTACGGCGATTCCTCTCTTCCAGGGTCAGGCGAGACCGATCCACTTGCATGGCCTCCTCGGCGGGAGGCCTAGGCGCAGATTGCAGTGGAGACTGTGGGAGAGGTGTCCAGAGATCTAAGTCTTTTTCCTGGCGGAGCTCTTGATGCCTCTCAGAAAAACGCATGTCAATGCGAGTGGCTAGATGAATAAGTTCATGCAGGTTAGCAGGAGTCTCTCGTGCGGCCAGAACATCTTTAATGTTGCTGGATAGGCCTTTTTTAAAGGTCGCGCAGAGAGCCTCATTATTCCAGGATAGTTCAGAGGCAAGAGTACGGAATTGTATGGCGTACTCGCCAACGGAGGAATTACCCTGGACCAGGTTCAGCAGGGCAGTCTCAGCAGAAGAGGCTCGGGCAGGTTCCTCAAAGACACTTCGAATTTCCGAGAAGAAGGAGTGTACAGAGGCAGTGACGGGGTCATTGCGGTCCCAGAGCGGTGTGGCCCATGACAGAGCTTTTCCAGACAGAAGGCTGACTACGAAAGCCACCTTAGACCTTTCAGTAGGAAACTGGTCCGACATCATCTCCATGTGCAGGGAACATTGCGAAAGAAAGCCACGGCAAAACTTAGAGTCCCCATTAAATTTGTCCGGCAAGGACAGGCGGAGGCTAGGAGTGGCCACTCGCTGCGGAAGGGGTGCAGGAGCTGGCGGAGGAGATGGTTGTTGCTGCTGTAGCTGTGACTGTACTTGCTGTAGTTGTGACTGGAGTTGCTGTGTCATGGTGGTCAAGTACGACAGCTGGTGATCTTGTTGGGCGATCTGACGAGCTTGCTGGGCGACCAGCGTAGGGAGGTCAGCGACAACTGGCAGAGGAACTTCAGCGGGATCCATGGCCGGATCTACTGTCACGATGCCGGCTGGCAGGAGGTGGATCCTCTGTTCCAGAGAGGGATAGCGAGGACCGTGCTAGTGGACCGGTTCTAAGACACTACTGGTTTTCACCAGAGCCCGCCGCAAAGCGGGATGGACTTGCTGCGGCGGTAGTGACCAGGTCGTATCCACTAGCAACGGCTCACCTCTCTGGCTGCTGAAGATAGGCGAGGTACAAGGGAGTAGGCAGAAGCAAAGTCGGACGTAGCAGAAGGTCGGGGGCAGGCGGCAAGGTTCGTAGTCAGGGGAGATAGCAGAAGTTCTGGTACACAGGCTTTAAACACACAAAACGCTTTCACTAGGCACAAGGGCAACAAGATCCGGCAAGGAAGTGCATGGGAGGAGGATAGATATAGTCAGGGACCAGGTGGAAGCCAATTAAGCTAATTGGGCCAGGCACCAATCATTGGTGCACTGGCCCTTTAAGTCTCAGGGAGCTGGCGCGCGCGCGCCCTAGAGAGCGGAGCCGCGCGCGCCAGCACATGACAGCAGGGGACGGGAACGGGTAAGTGACCTGGGATGCGATTCGCGAGCGGGCGCGTCCCGCTGTGCGAATCGCATCCCCAACGGCCATGACAGAGCAGCGCTCCCGGTCAGCGGGACTGACCGGGGAGCTGCAGGGAGAAAGACGCCGTGAGCGCTCCGGGGAGGAGCGGGGACCCAGAGCGCTAGGCGTAACAATTTCATGCTCTTTTTTTATTATTTTTAATTGTAGTGTCTTGTGTACAATTGTTAATAGAGCTTAATACTCTTTGGGGGTGCACTGATAAGGTGTGTCTTCTTTCTTCTCTTCCTTGTACTAACTTTCTATTCTCCCCTTGGATGTTACTGCTGCTGACCTTGTCTGGTGGAATAGGGGACTTAGGCTTCAAGAAGTGGGCCTTCTTTTACATTTTTTTTGTGAAGAATCCAACCTGAGACTGTTTCAAAATGTTTTCGCTGATGGCACTAATGCTGGTATTGCAGAAGTATGTAATCATGGATCACAAAGAAAAAAAATACAAAGGGTTTATTATTTAAACATTTACAACGTGTTTTGAAAATCATCCCCTTTTCTTCATCACTAGAGTAGAGCTGCACCATCAGTAAACCGTTTTGTTATAGACTCCAGTTGGATCCTTCACCTATCTGGAATTCGATCTTCATCTGAGGATCGGCCAAGGATTCAGGCTGCAGCCAGAACCAGATCTTCATAAATAACTACCTACACGAGCACACTTTTTTTTTTTTTTTGTATTTGTCTGCAAAACTCCATGACCAGTATATTTTCATCACAATTCATGATTCTGATCAATCACAATTAAAACAAAAACACTACATTTCCATGTTATGCTAAGATTTCAATGGATTGTATTTGTTTGACACCAATGGTGCAGATCATTATATCTATGACCATTGCAAGAAGACCTGTTCATGATTCCTTGGGGTGACTGATTGTATCAATGATAAACCTGTAAGTATCAATGAATCCTGTTCCAGTTGGGAGCACAATGATCATTGGGTTATGTTTCAGTCTTACTAAATCTAGCACAACTTCCAATCTACAGTCCAGTGACAAGGAGCAAAGCTTATTATGCATGATGTAAAGTCTGAAGGCTATGCCATTGCTCCAGAAAATTTTATAAATGCATGTATAAACAAAATATACATTTAGTCAATCAATTATTCATTCATATACTATCATAGTGATCCTTTATATTTTTAAAGAGGTACTCCGGTGAAAAACTTTTTTTTTTTTTTTAAATCAACTGGTGCCAGAAAGTTAAACAGATTTGTAAACTACTTCTATTAAAACTCTTAATCCTTCCAGTACTTATTAGCTGCTGAATACTACAGAGGAAATTATTTTCTTTTTGGAACACAGTGCTCTCTGCTGAATGACGAGCACAGTGCTCTCTGCTGACATCTCTGTCCATTTTAAGAACTGTCAAGAGTAGGAGAAAATCCCTAAAGCAAACATATGCTGCTCTGGACAGTTCCTAAAATGGGCAGAGATGTCAGCAGAGAGCACTGTGCTCGTGATGTCAGCAGAGAAATATGTGTTCCAAAAAGAAAATCATTTCCTCTGTAGTATTCAGCAGCTAATAAGTACTGGAAAGATTAAGATTTTTTAATAGAAGTGATTTACAAACCTATTTAACTTTTTGGCACCAGTTGATTTAAACGTTTTCCACCGAAGTACCTCTTTAACACTGGTGTCTATTAGTAGGTCTGGGGAGAAACCTTTTAGGAAAAATTACAAATGATGTGTTAATATTAATTTATAACAATCAATATATATGATAATACAATAACAAAGCGTATTTCTCCAACATGAGAACCCTTTTAATTTCACTTTACATTGTACTAAAACTGCTACTATAATTTTTCCCGGATCTACAGTATATGCTATTAGCTATAGCTAAGCTTATATACTACCGGCTTAAGTTTTAGTATGCTAACTTAAAGGGGTACTCCGCCCCTAGACATCTTATCCCCTATCCTTTGGATACTGGATACGATGTCTAGGGGAGGAGTACTCCTTTAAGGCTGCGTTTCCACTCAGCCAAAGAGCAAAATAAAAACGCAGCCTAAACCTGTAACCTTAAATACAAGATATTTGATCTTTTTAGCTGTGCAACTCCAGCCACCGCCATCACCCCAAGCCCCCAACCACTAGCCCAACAATCTCATAGCAATTTGAGATGGTTGGACTTATATCATTGTTCATAACAGGCCTTTTTTCAGAAAGTTGCATATAAATAATTTTTTATATAAATGATTAGTTACTTTGCATTACTTTAACTTAATAAAAAATTCTGTTCTACAATACTTTCTATTTTTATGTTTTTGTTTTTTATTTGAAAGGAGATGATGAAATCTCATTCTCAGTGGAATAGCTGTGGAAGCTGCACATACTGTGTAATAGTCTACAGTCAGCCCGTAGATCTGCTTTGAGCCACCTTAAATTGCAATTAGTGAATAAACAAAAGACGGCCATGCAGCATGGAGAGAGAGAGAGATGATGGGTATCTCTAATGTAGCCAGCACACAAACATGTCTGATGGCTGCTTAGTGTTCTCAAGACAATGGGGTATTTATATCTCATGTTTCTCACAGATCTCACAAGACCATTACTGCATAATGCAAAGGACGCGTTGCTTCACTTTCACTAGAATGCAGGCAAGCTAAAGTATTTGTAGTCTCACAATGATCTCCAGGTTAATTACTAAAATGTGGCTGGCATACTGCAAATGTTATAAGTCTGCGGTCGTGTGGGTGTCTCAACCTGTATGTGGAAACATTTCACAGCTCATAATTTCACTGACCTTTTTTTAACAGTTTGGTCCACAAATAGAATGTTCAGTCTGCGAGATATAGTTTGGTGTTGAGTGAATTGCCTACTTGGGTATTTAGCTTTCCTTTTATTTGATACTATAGAATAGCACTTTCCCAAAGATATATCAGTTATTCATAAATTAAAGAAGATTATGAGATTTAAAAACATACATTTCTTCTGTGAAAAACAGCACCTTGCCATGTCTGGTATAGCAGCCCAGCCTTCTTTCATTAAAAATGCAATAAAACATACAACCCATGAAGAGCCGTGGATTTGTTTGTGGGAGAAAGCAGCCAAGGTTTTTGTCATATACCGTATTTTCCGGTGTATAAGATGACTTTTTAACCCCGTAAAATGTTCTCAAAAGTCAGGGATCGTCTTATACGGAGGGTGTTGCAGTCTACTATACATGCCCCTGGCATCCTGGCCGAAATTAACTTCCCCCGTCACATTCGGGACATCCCTGTGTCCCGAAACATCTTTTCGGGACACAAGGATGTCCCGGTTACCTTTCTGCGGCCCTGCGTTAACTTTAAAAATGCAGGGGCCGCCGGGAGGTAGTGCACGCAGGCGTCCCATGAGTGCGCCCATAGAGACAGCAGAGCAGCGAGGACGCGCGGGCATGGTAAGTTACCAGCACGTCATCTTCGGTGCAACAACCACCACTCCTCCGGTGGCGGGACCTACTGCTATGGCCTATAGGCCAAAGCAGTAGATCGTGACCCCGGACCAGAGGAGCGGTGGTCGGAGCACTGAAGTGGGGCAGTACACAGATGTACAGCCTCCAGCCACACACTGTATATGTGGGGGGAACTATACTACCAACCTAATGTGGGGGAACTACAATCTAATGTGGGGGAACTATACTGCCAACCTAATGTGGGGGAACTACAACCTAATGTGGGGGAACTATACTGCCAACCTAATGTGGGGGAACTATACTGCCAACCTAATGTGGGGGAACTATGTTGACAACCTAATGTGGGGGAACTACAACCTAACGTGGGGGAACTATGCTGACAACCTAATGTGGGGGGAATAATACTGCCAACCTAATGTGGGGGAACTATACTGACAACCTAATGTGGGGGAACTATACTGACAACCTAATGTGCGGGGTGGGAACTATGCTGCCTCCCTAGTGTGGGGGAACTATGCTGACAAGCTAGTGTGGGGGAACAATGGTAAGGTAAAGTATCGCGGTAGAGGGGTAGTCTTATATGGTGAGTATATCCCAAACTCTATATTTTAACTGTAAAAGTTGGGGGTCGTCTTATACGCCCAGCCGTCTTATACGCTGGCAATTTCAGTAACTTAATAATAAATATAAATTACTTTTATATCTGTGAAAAGGATAAACAATGATGCATTTTTGTTTTTGTTTTATAAACAATTTACATTACCTTTTTTGGCACAGCTCAATATGTCATGACTAAGTCCCTCTACTGCAGTAGAAAGTAAAAATGCTGACTACAGCAAAGATTAAATATCATTATTTCCCTCTTTTACAAAGTGGATAGAATGGCCTGCAGAAGGTTTGTTTTTTTCCATGTCTTGCGCATCAGAGACAGTTCACAGTCAATTCCTTCAGTATTGTAAGGGAGCAATTATTTTAGCACAAATCATAAAGCTTAATTTCAAATGAGGCATTTATGTCAAGTGGGTTAGTATTATTCAAATTCCCCCCAAAATAGGTACCCTCGGAAAGAATGTGAGACAGGTGTTAAGAAACAAGGTAAAAAGATAGTATAGCTATCTGAAAAATGAATAAAGACCGTTTTGATATATTAAGGTTACACTTCATAACCTGCACCTATCTTCTGCCGTTTTTTATGTAAAAATTACATGGTATATGGGTACTATATATGATCAAGGGCTATATTATTGATTTAATTCTTAATTGCATTACTGTTATTATTATACAGTCCCCAATAATCTCTAATCTCCAATCAAATAATGGATGATATATTGGTATTGTGGTGTTTTGAACAAGTAATGTATTTTTGTGTATCTGCATCTATAATTTTATGGTTCCTACTGACCTGAGTATTGTGTTACAGGGGTACTCTGGTGGAAACCTTTTTTTTTTTTTTTAAATCAACTGGTGCCAGAAAGTTTAACAGATTAATAAATTACTTCTTTAAAAAAACTTAATCCTTCCAGTACTTATTAGCTGCTGAATACTACAGATTATTTTCTTATTGAATACTACAAATTATTTTCTTATTGGAACACAGTGCTCTCTGCCGACATCACGAGCACAATGCTCTCTGTTGACATCTCTGTCCATTTTAAGAACTGTCCAGAGTAGGCGAAAATCCCCATAGTAAACATATGCTGCTCTGGAAAAAGTTCCTAAAATGGACAGAGATGTCAGTAGAGAGCACCTGAGTATTGTGCTAAAGGGGTACTGACCTGAGTATTGTGTTAAAGGGGTACTCTGGTGGAAACCTTTATTTATTTATTTTTAAATCAACTGGTGCCAGCAAGTTTAACAGATTTATAAATTACTTCTTCAAAAAAAAACAACTTAATCCTTCCAGTACTTATTAGCTGCTGAATACTACAGTGGAAATTATTTTCTTACTGGAACACAGTGCTCTCTGCTGACATCACGAGCACAATGCTCTCTGCTGACATCTCTGTCCATTTTAAGAACTGTCCAGAGTAGGCGAAAATCCCCATAGTAAACATATGCTGCTCTGGAAAAAGTTCCTAAAATGGACAGAGATGTCAGCAGAGAGCACTGTGCTCGTGATGTCGGCAGAGAGCTCTGTGTTCCAAAAAGAAAATAATTTCTTCTATAGTAGTATTCAGCAGCTAATAAGTACTGGAAGGATTAAGATGTTTTAATAGAAGTAATTTACAGATCTGTTTAACTTTCTGGCACTAGTTGCTAAAAAAAATTTAAATAAAAAAAGTTTTCCTCCGGAGTTCTCCTTTTAAGCTTTATTACTCTGATTTTTGGAAACCAAAGATAAGACTGTCCACTGTAATTGTACTATAGTAACTGTACTACATTTTAGTGGTTCTGTTTATACTCCAGTGGTGAAATGGAAAAATGTTATTAAAATAATGTATTTTTAATTTTTACCTGTAATATTTTAGCCTGCCATATTAGTAGTATCCTGCTCAATGTCATTCTCTGGAGAAAGGAGGAGGCCAACACAGCAGTTACATAGGATTGCTGGTGGAATTACAGCAGAGCATGGAGGGGACTGGAAAAATACAGTTTCTTATTTATAAAAATTGAAAAACTATTATTCACCACAGAAATGTTTTCCTGTCCTGCGTTGTTTTGACTTTTAGGAAATGACTTTGCAACAGTCAAAACATGTCTATCTGGACTGACTGATGCCTGATATTACTTATTATGAGGAACTTGTCTATGTTATAGAACTATGCAGACTGGTTAATGTGTGACCCTGATACTAGGACTTAAAAGCTTCATGGCAGGACTGTTGATAGGAAATATTATTAGACAGATTCTTGTAAAGTCATAACAAAAACGTACTCTGACATAACATTCTTGATTTCTAAGAAGAAAGTGTTTCCCACTTAGACTATGGAAACAATATGGCACTTTCACAAGCTCTTACTGGTGAGTAAGGAACATTTAAGTTGAAAGTATTTATCTAGTTTTCATTCTATAACCCTACATTACAAGACATTGGATGGGCAGGGTAGCATGTGCCCAAAGGTATAAGAACTCATGCACATAGCATTATACAGAACTGTAGTATATAGCTCATTGCTTGACTTCTACATACCTCTAGTGTTATATACAGACACAGAGTTTATTGTTTTGTACAGATCCATATAAAATGCGTGAAAAAGTAATTATGGGATGTTCCATCACACGCTGTATCACATGTCGTATCACATATTCTTCCTGAGAATTGTATAGGGCACATTCACACAGCTTTGTTGTATGCCTGAGTCTGAATACAAAAACAAAAATCTGAGACCTGAAGCAAAGCTAATTCGGGGCTAGTGTCAGACGGTTGGTACCTTGGGCCACCAGAGAAAATCAACGTATGTGCCCCCCCCCCGTTATACATGTATCATTTTAACCTCTTACACTTTCATTTTTCACCATGCACACATGGCATATCAATAATTCATTCTTGTCAAGCTTTTTTCTTGGTTCCTCACTAGCTATTATATGGTGACACCAGTGTTCTAACTACATGCTAAAAGCTTTTATTATTTTCCTTAACCTATTATAAAATTAAAGGAAGCTCAAAAGGAGCAACCCCTGGAGCCAGTGAAAAGGCTGTGTACCAGTGATCAAAATATAATTGCTGTCCAACCAGTACAGGAATGCCTAACCAGTAAGACCAGCCTCACAATTTGAGAAGCATTGGTTGTAAAATTGCCTCTAGAAGCAAGAAGTTCTCTACTGTTGGACCTTGAGGCCCATTACTGTGTCAAAACCTCAGTCACCAGAGGTCTGTAGGTTTTCTGGTAAGACAGTCCAACTAGATACTTGGTAACATGAAAATACCTTAAAAAGGACCTGACACTATACCCCCAAAAACTCAGATTTTACAATCATTAAATAGCTTAGGGTGCCCAGATTACAGTGTTTTGTTTTTTTTGTTTTCTTTTTTATTACTATTATTATTATTGTTATTTAACAGTTTCTTGATATGCCCTCCCATTCCCAAGATATTTGGGTTTATAGTTTATCTGACAATTCAGGAAATCATTAAATGGGTGGACTTAATATTTATAATGGAAGTGAATATTAGGCGATGTGGGGAGGGGGGGAAGAGGGGTGTTAGGCCCTGATGGTATAATCCCGCCAATTACTTCATATTCACTCCCATTATTATAATTAAGTTCACGAGCATCTGACAATTCCCTTAAGTATCAGACAAATTATTAACTCGCATCTCTCGTGAATGGGAGGGAGTATCAAGTATTTAAAAACATGTGTGTACCTGTGGTTTTACAACAGGTCCTTTTTCAACAAAAAAGAATTTCTAATATTTTCAATACGATTATATACTTTTATTTTTTTTTATGTATGAAATATGTGTACTGTCTGTTGCCCTCATGGGATTTTGTTTTCTTACATTAAGTCTAATGATTCTTGCTCTATGGTTTCACATTATTGGTGTATGGTTCCTTTAGGAGATTTTTCTTTTCTGGTAAGGTTAAGAGGAAGCATCTTTTATCCTAAATGTTAATGTCACAGGCAAGTGCAGCACTAATCCTCTCCTCTTGTATTATGGATGTTTATTTTTACTGTCACGTGTGGACAAATTGTTTCACTAGAATTCATGTAGTAGAACAGATCTACTACTTTTATCAGTGTCTATATAAAACCAGCATGGCTCTATCTCTTCTGACTTCTTGCCAGAAAAAAGAAGTCCTGCTAAATGCTAGTTTCCCCAGGTCTGATCATATTACACGTTCTTTAAAGGTCACATATGATAACAAAAACTTGAGGGTCTCCCAAAGGACACTGATGTGATATCCTATTATCAGCTATGCTCTTTAGAGTTACTTTCTATGCACCTGATAAAAGATTTGCTTCGAAAATATAGTAACCAGAGACTGTGCAGGGGAATAAAAATATCTGGTTTGTCAAACCAGTAACTTCTCATTTTACCATAGTGTTTTATTTATCATTGTAGTAATAGTCTTTTACAAATAAATACTTATTGTTGTTGTTATTTATTATTATAATTATTATTATAAGCATAGAAGATTATCTGCAGAAAAAGACCACATAGTCCATTTAGTCTTCCCCTGCAGTAGACTGAATAAGTATTATGAAGAATTTCAAGGTATGTCTGGTTTAGTGTTTAGAGAGGGCAATGGGTATTACAATTGGATATTTATTAAATAAACATGTCTGAAGGATAGGGGATATGTTTTAGATTGCAGGGAGTACGAGCACTGGGGCCCCCCGTGATCTCATGTTTGGAGGTCGGGCTCTCCTTCACAGCGGCACATCATGACCCCCGCCCAAAGTGGGGGCCGCCACACCCCCTCCATATAGCTTTATGGGAGAGCCGTTCTGCATTCTTCTGCTCTCCCATAGAGCTATATAGAGGAGGCGTGACGGCCCCCGCTTCGGGTGGGGGGGTCATGACGCACCGCTGTGGAGAGCCAGGTCTCCAAACCTGAGATTGCAGGGGGCCCCAGCGCTCGGACCTCCAGCAATCTAAGACTTATCCCTTATCCTTTTGATAGGGGATACGTTTTCTTACATGATACTTCTTCTTTAAGAATAGTATTTAGAATAGTAACTGTGTCAAATAAACTTAATGCACTCAAATAAAAAACCTTCTGCACTGAGGAAAGGTCCTCTGACCTTCAGAGCAGCTACAGTATGCTAAAAGCAGAGCAAGTCTGTCATCACATCCAAGTGAGTCTTCACATTGCAGGAGGTGCTATGCATTAAAGATCTAGTCACTGGTTTGTCCAACAGATCTTCCTACCTAGCCTCGGCTAGCATTTTTCTGATATATTCTGCTAGCATTTATATAATATATTATGCTATGGCTAAGTTTCCACTTGTTTTTTTTCTTGCAGTTTTTGGATATCTGCCACTGCAGTTTTTGAGCCAAAGTCAGAAGTGGATCCATAAGGGAGGAGAAGTGTAAGTCCTTCCTTTATATGTCCTATTCCTTTTGAATACACTTCTGGCTTTGGCTCAAAAACTGCACTGGCAGATATCCAAAATCTTAGTGGAAACTAAGCCTAAAAGATTGATGTAATATTTCTAATTTCATACCTCATGACATGAATTAACCCTGACCAATTTAGTGACATACATGATGGTTAGTAAACAAAAATGGATCCATTCTACACAAGGCTAGCTAATGGGGGACTGATTTCTTATCTGAATAGTTAATGCTGTAGAGTGCTCCAGGCATCATACCATTGATGGATACGTTCAATCACCATGTGAGTTTCTTGGAAACTAGCTCCTTTCAGTACATTATTTACCAATAGAATAATATATTGGACTTGAAGACACAATGCTAGCTTTTCCACGTCTGACTAGGTTTCATTTCCCTATCTTATCCTATCCTATGTTATGCTTTACTTCCCAAGGTAAACACCTAGGGCCCATTTACATGGGGTGATTATTGGCCAAACAGGGTAATATTGTCCTGTGAAGAAAGAAAAGTAAAGTCAGCTGAACAATGAGTAGCTAAAAAAAAAGGAAGGCTGAAATATAGGGGCGTGGCTATAAGAAAGGGGCGTGGTCTGAGAGGCACACATTGGGAGTTTTTAGCATCTTTGTTAAAGAGTAGCTCCCACCATCCAATTTTTTTTTTCTGTCCCTGCCTATTGCCCATCTATCCCTAACCCCCTCCCTGCCTTTATTTTATTTATTTTTATTATCTTAAAAATGGCATTTTGTCTGCCTGGTAGTGTGCTCACTACCAGGCAGACTTCCCCAGCAGGCACCACGTCACTGATGCCTGCTGGGGGCCGAGTTCCGCCCATAGTTCTGACAGGGTGCCTCCAGCTGTTTCACCACTACAACTCCCAGCATGCCCTGACATCTATTTGCTGTCAGGGCATGCTGGGAGTTGTAGTGGGGAAACAACTGGAGGCACCCTGTGTTGGAAGACACCCAGCCCCCGACCAATGTCGACCCCCCCTCCCCCTCACCTGTGCCGGACCATGAGCGGGGGTCCGTAGCAAACAACAAGTGTGTGCCCGGCTTCCTGTCATGCCCGTACACTCTGGAAACTGTCTCTATGTTTCTGGAGGATTGAAAGTCCTCCAGAACCATAGAGAGAGTTACCAGAGTGTAGGAGCATGACAGGAAGCCGGGCATACACTTGTTGCTCCATATAACGCGCTCCCCCCGGCAATGACAGGACACAGCTGCAAGGAGCAGTGAGGAGGCGGCGTATCCCCACTGGAGCCGGGGCTGTAAGCAGAGGTAAGAGCCATGTTCCTCCCTGCTGCAGGGAGAATATGCAGCAGGGAGGCGGCCAGTGTGTGAGTCCAGGGAGCCAATGCGCAGCCCTGGATTTCACTGTGCTCGCTCTTGCCTGTTTGATTGACAGGCGGGAGCGAGCACCGCAGTGACTGGAATTTCGACTCATTTGCCAGGCTCAAATGAGACGAAATTCTGTAGTGACGTCACTGCCGAATGCATTCGGCCACTAGGAGGGCGACCCCTAGTGGCCGAATTTAAAAGTGATTTTAAACTGGTTTAAAATCACTTTTTTTTAATTAAACTATATTAGAGATATGTTGTAGTACTTAAGTACTACAACATATCAATTTTTTTATTTCATGACAGTGCCCATTTAAGCGAGTTAAGTTACAGTGTGACAAGCTGGGAATTGTAGTTTTGAGTCAGCTGCAGAGCCATAAGCTGCATAAGAGCATGCTGGGAGTTGTAGTTTGGAAATGACTCCCAGCTTGCCCTGATACAGCCTATCACTGTGCAACTGACCCAAAACTATAACTCCCAGCATGATGCACTATAACGTATTCTATATTACTATATAGTGCAAGATGCTGGGATTTGTAGTTTTGGTTTGGGTCTTCTGCAAAGCCATAGGCTGTCAAGGCATGCTGGGAGTTGCAGTTAGTTACTAACTACAGTTGCACTATGCTACTACATAGTGCAAAATGATGGGAGTTGTAGTTATGGTTTGGCTCAGCTGCAGATCCATAGGCTGTATCAGGGCATGCTGGGAGCTGTAGTTAGTAACTAACTGCAACTCCCAGCATACCCTGACACAGCCTATGTTCTGGAGCTGACCCAAAACAAGTATTATAATACTTCTTGTGGACTCCCGGAAGAAGGACGCATGTCTGGAACGGACATAGGGGTGGACGTCTCTGAATCCCACTTTTTGCTCTAACATGTACAGCACTGGTCCTTTGGTATAAACAGGAGATAAAACATCTGGTATTGTTCTTAAAGATGAGTTTATTTAGCACAAATAACGCGTTTCCAGTCCATAATGGACTCTTTGTCAGGCTAGAGTCCGTTATGGACTGGAAACGTGTTGTTTGTGCTAAAATAAAACTAATCTTTGAGAACATTACTAGATGTTTTAATTCCAGTGTATAGCAGAGGACCAGCGCTGCAGAAAGTTCTGTTTTTCCTTTTACTATTTGAGTATCCTTTCTTTTCTGGCACGGTACATTTCATACTTCACCAGGGGCACTTGTGTCCCTTTTTTACTTGTTCCCTTGTTTACTATACAAAAAAGATTGAAGACCGCAGCACATTGTCCCATAGGTGAAAAAGTATACTTTAAGCTTAAAGGGGTACTCTCCCTGGAAATTTTTTTTTTTTGAATCAACTGGTGCCAGAAAATTAAACCCGTTTTTTAAACTACTATTTAAAAATCTTAACCCTTCCAGTATTTATCAGCTGCTGTATGTTCCACAGGAAGTTCTTTTCTTTTTGAATACATTTTCTGTCTGACCACAGTGCTCTCTGCTGACACCTCTGTGTATTTTAGGAACTGTCCGGATCAGGACAGGTTTGCTATGAAGATTTGTAAATAAAAAAATAAAAAGTAAAAATATTTGAGCAAGGATTTGTGTGAAATATTTGGCGGGGCAGAGGTAGAGCCGGAGTGGCATCTCACATGGGGCTGGACAATTGAGACTAACTTTTTATTGAGGGACTCAATACAAAATATAAAAAAACATATAAAACATATTTTCAGAATGTTATACTGTTTTTGGGTATCATGCAAGTCTCCAGTTTTTGTATGTAATATACTACAGATCCAAATTTCTGATACCAGTTTACAGAAAAAAAAAGATAAGTATAGCCCCCCCCCCCCCCCCCCCCCAATTTGGAAATCTAAAGCTTCAGTAGTTTTTTCCTTTTTATGTGTTATCTTAACACCCGCTGTGGCGACAACTACTAACACTTTTGATGTTCTGCCAGTATTAACGAACATTATTCACACAGTAGGATGCCCTTGACATTTCACCTGGACATATACTCTTCTTTTGCTATTTAGAAGTTAGCAGTGGCAAGAGGCAAGAGACTGGGAACTCAAATATCAAATATAAGCAAATACTTTTAATCTGGGCAATATGGACATAGTTTACTTTTATGCTTGCATAACTTCTAAATAATAATAATATCTTGTGAAAATAACAAATAATGGTATTGAAGCATAGTCACAGTATATGTTTGGATTCTGATTCAACCTTAAAGAAAACATATGGTCAGGTTTCAATCAAAGTTTGAGCAACATATTTAAAGATTGTTGTGATAGGAAGCATAATCTATTCCTAATGTTTGGTTGGTCAATAGAAACAATGCTTAGAAACAATGGCGTCATCATTATTTAATGAAATATCATGCTAACCACAACCAGAGAAGCAGCAGGACAAGCCCTCATGCCACCAAAACAGCTATGACCCATCGATGTGTAGACTCCACAAGACTTCTGGAGGTGTACCAAGATCTGTAACCAAGATGTTAGCAGCAGATGCTTGATAGAATTTGATGACCAAGTCACCATCTTAAACTCTCTGTTATTTCCCATAAAACATTCCTGGACAATTATTGCTGTGTGGCATGGTACATTATGTTGCTGAAAGAGGCCTTTGCCAGTAGAGAATATTATTGCCATAAAGGGTTGTTAAATTACTTCATACAAGGTATATTACCCAAAGCCTCACACTGCCTCAGCCTGCTCACTTTCTTTCAATAGTGCATCTAGGTGCTATCTCTTTTCCAGGTGGGGGAATGCACCCAGCCATTGACATGATGTAATTTGATTCATCAGAACAGACCACCTCCATCTGTTTCTTTCCCAAAGTGCTGCATCCATTTCATTACTGTAACTTGGTTGGGTGATCACCAGTCTGACCCACCGAAAATTACAGTGCTTAAAGGGGGACTTTGCTCTAAACATCTTATCACCTGTCCAAAGAATATCCAATTTTATTCTCTTCATCTGGTTTAATATAATGGCTGATGGATGATTTTTTTGTGTGGTATTCTTTATTTTCCTTTCAAAAACTTTTCAAGTAGATTCCAATTCTACTTTAAGTTGCAATGTAAAAAATATTTGTTATTCTTAATTGTGAGCCGCATTGTAAATCTGAACATCCAGTGAGATGCTTTCATTTGCACTGTATGATAAAATACTCACTTATGAAAAGACAGCTAGAATAGTCCACTGTTATGTAAGAGTTATTGGCTATTATAGATAATATACATTACACCTGTATAGTTGGGCAGTAGCATAAAAGATCCTTTCCAATAACAAATACAATCAATGTAGTAGATGTTAAGCAGGAGTTATTCTGCACTTTCATTTAATATTGACATATGCTATCTATTTAAGGTACCCTCCGGGAAAACTGGTATATTGTGTTAGATTGTGCCTGCAGTCCACACTGTCATCAACAACAGTAGGCAGGACCAACATATAGGCAGGATTATGTGTGACCACAAGAGGGACAAGGCAAAGCAAAAGTAATCTGAACTCCTAGTCTTGTAGTGACTGGTAACCAGACTATACAGTACTTCCACTGTAATATGACAACTAACAAGGTTGATGAAAACGTACAATTTCAACAAAAACTATCCTTTGGTGGGTGAAATGTAACGATGATTGAAAGTTTTTGCTTACAGATGAAGGAAAGATGTTCTTCCACAAATAATTAATATTCTCACAATGTTCTCGCCCAGTGTCCTTGATCAAGCGTCACATAGGGCAGGAAGGAGTGCTACTCACAACCTCTATTCCCTCCTACTTGACAGTTCGCCCTAGGCTGCAGACTCTCAACTGGGCGACATCTGGATTAGTGCATGGTGTCAGGAAGGTAAGAATAACAAAAACAGTAAAAATTAAGCATGTCAAGAACAAAACGGGAGACAAAGGGTTAACCATTAAAAACAAGACAAGGTCAGAAACACCATTAGGGGATGCAGAGACAAACAAACACACAGACAAGGTTGAACAGGCTAGTGTCAGCAACAAGAAGGCAAGAAGGTACAGAATCGTCAGGTGAAAGAGTAACCAAAACTCAGTAGCAGAGATCAGAGTAACAAACAGAGGAACACATATGAAAGGGTGTGAGCCGCAATCACCAGGAAACCCTCTGGCCCGTGCAGGGTTTATATATCCACCCAGAGAGTTGAGCACACCAAGCCCAAAACCTGATTCTCCCTTACTGGACAGGAGGAGCTACCCCCTTTTGACCTGGAGGGAGCAGGCTGTACCTAAAGGGGTAGTTCAGTTAAGTAAAATATCATTTATTTAATTCCCTCATGTAATAATAAATATATCTTCCTAACCAAGTAATTAAAAGTAATGCTCCATTGCAGAGCTATATGTGCGAAAAATGTGCGCAATGCAGGAAAATGAGCCATCCTGCATCCACTCTGTCTCGCCTTTCTTCCCCTAACTGCCTCTGGCCGCCACCCTTGGAGACAGAGTCATGTGACTTTTATGCTGTCTCTGAGTCCATGTAAGCCACGCCCCTAGAAGCAACTGCACAAAAGAAAGATCTGATAACTCTGAGGAAGTGAGGGGGTTTACAGATGGCCTTCGACTTTTTGGGAATGCTGGGAGTTGTAGTTTTGCAACAGATAGAGGCACCCATTTTGGGAATCATTGCTATATAGTACAGAAGTTGGAAGCAGGATGGGAATGTTTGCTTAGTAATGCTCTGAGGGTTGAGGCCAAGGGACTGGGGAAGAAAACGGCAGTTAGGAGGAAGTGAGCACAGAGCAGCAACAAAGGATGCTGGGACCTGTAATTTAAAGACAGCATTTGGGGAAGGGAACAAGTAGGAGGGCAGAAAGGTGTATTAGAGCCACGCACAGGAGATTTAATAGGTCACAGTAGAATAATAGATGCAAGGTTAATGTCCTAATATTTTTTTTAAATTCCGCTCATTGGATAACCCCTTTAACATCTGGGCCAGATCGTGACATCATGTATGACCAGTTTAAACTTGTTATGATCCACGCTCCGGCCACTCGCACTGGCTGTGAGCGCATTGCCCCGCTCTCTCCTCTAGCTGGTGGGGCTGGGATTCGCATCGCCAGATGCGCCCGCATGCGAATCCCAGCCCATCACTCACCATGGTCCTCTGCTGTCTCTTCCCCTGCCTCTCAGCTCCGGAGCCCGTGTCCCCGTCTCCTAGGGCATCCACACTGGAGCTATAAGATTTAAAGGGCCAGTATGCTCATACCCACACCTGGGCCTCACTTATAAATTCCTGCTCCTCCCATACATCTCTGCTGGATCTTGTTGCCTTATTCCATTGAGAAAGCGTTATTCTGACTTTCCTTGCTGTGTTTCTGACCCTTGTTCTGTGACTTGACCTTGCTCCTGTGCCGCCTGCCTACTGACCTCCTGCTACGTTCCTGACTACGCACCTGTGCCACCAGCCTTGACCTCCTGCTATCCTGACTATGAGTTTCTGTATCCCTCCTGTGCCTCAAATCTCCTCAGCCGCCTGTGTGGTTGAGTCGTGCCAGGGGTAGCGACCTGGGTGCCGTCTGCCACAGCAAGGCCATCCTGCTTTGCGGCCGGCTCTGGTGAAAATCAGGGGCACCTTAGACTCCACTCCCTACGGCCTACGTCATCTGCAACACAGGTCCAGCGGATCCACTACCTTCAGTGTTCCTGTCTTCCAACCGTGAGTGTTACACAACTGTAGTGGCAAACATGTACTAAAATGTGTATGACTGTGTCTGTGAAATGATTGTTCATCAGACAATTGTATTTACAATAGTTATTCCACCATCAACCTAGTTCTATCTAATATCTATGTCTATCTTAAAGATCGTGAGGTCTGCAACGCAAACCACTTAACCTTAATAGGTAAGGTGACAATAATGCACATGTAGATCCAACAGTACTGTGAAGTTCTAACTTTTCATTAGGAGTGTACTTTTAATAAGCTCTATTTGTAAGCATTGTAGAAGGCCTAGAGATATTCTTAGCAAATGTGTTGGTATTTAAAATATAATGCAATTGTAGTATCAATATGTAAAGACACGTATTGTGAATATAATAAAGAGGCTTGGTCAGTATCATTACATATTCCACTAGGTATTAGTAACTTAAAAATGCATGTGGTTTTAGGCAGGCATAATATGCACCACAGAGCTAATCCACATGTAGACCTGTCTGTATGGGCTTTTAGATGGTTCCTAATGCAACCTTAGCAGCACATGTATTTGGTTTGGCCTGTTCTGTCCTCAGCATGCATTCCAACAAGGTTATGGTAATGACTCGCACATCGGAAATAGACCGCTATGCTCCAGAGTGTATTATAAATAGCTCCATGCTTTCTACTATGTCACTTGTACAGGTTCAGTTCCACATTTATGCCTAAACCTGAATGCAGTAACAGGTTTGTTTCTAACTGTTGATTCAGTTGTTATGGGGGTAATGGATTACATCACTTGCATACATCAAAAATATGTCCGATTGATGTTCTGTGCAGCCTTTCCAATGCTTAGCGTTCAGTGGTATACTTTTAAGAGAGACAGAGGTTGCCTTCACAGCCCTAGAGCCTGGAAAGGAGGATTTCTAGATTTCTAGATAGCCCTACAATAGTAGCAGAGAATGGCTAGTAAAAAAAACATCTAAGACAAAAACACTGTGAGTGGCAAATGATCAGCCCAATTCCCTCGATAATGTTTTTTTCAGCCATTGTTTTTTTCAGCCATATTTGGCAAAAAAAATCCAGCATAGCCAATCAACTTGAAAGAAGTCTGCGGTTAGCCATAGAGAACAATCGTATGAGCAAAATTTACAATGATCAATGTCAAAGACAGTCAAAATTGCCCATTTTAGCCAACCACTATCTGCTGGTATGGCTTATTCAATATGGATATTCCGACTTCCACCTGAGACAACAAGCTCTGTGCAAAGGGACTGGCATCGGGAGAACACTGGTGGCTGGAGCTAGGAATGTAAGTATACATGTTTCTTGTGTTTCCATGCAGGTTGAGCAGGTTTTTTTTTAAACAATTCGGAATACCCTTTTAACACTACATGTATGGTCAGCCACAGGCTCATAATAAGATACCTAATTTATTAGGCAGATGTTGTAATGCTTTTTTCAGCCAGCAGGGAGGATTGTTTACCTCATTCTCTAATGTTACTGAAATCACAATTAATTAAATTAATTATGAATTTCATCTGTATCTTTAAGGGCGTTAACCTTCTTCAAATGTTACGGTAATGAGAAAACAAAATGCGGACTATAAAGGTGGAGAATATTTTGTTCAAAACAACATTTTCCCAAATTTTGTAAGCCCCCAAAAATATCAAAACTGCAGCAGTGCTGCATCATGGTACCACAACATAGATGCCTGAGAGGCATTTATTTTGCTTATTTCAGGTATATTATTATTATTATTATTATTATTATTATTATATTAATGACTGTATCATACAGTATCTCAGTATTTTACAAACAATTATCTCAGGTAATGGACCTAATGTTCATAGAAAATTGACCACACGAGGTATTTAAGAGGGTAACATTACCACTTTCATAGGCTTATGCATTAGAATCGAACAAAAAAGATAATAAAATGCCGCCCAGATGATGCACCTCAAAAGCAAAATGATCTTCAAAAGCACAAAAGAACTTAATATTGAGTAGAACTTAATATTGAGAATGGGGTCAAATATCCTTTCCCCCAACACATACACGTGTACTCAGGGTTGGCTAAGCATACATGTTTTTTCAATGGGGAAAGAAGAGTGAGCGTAATCAAAAGCCATAGGTGAAATCTAAAGGCAGCAAAGGAATTAGTGTATGTACACACATGGAAGATTGACAAGGATCCTATTGATTTACACGTTTGATCAAATCTACTGTCTCAAAGACTTTCTGCAAAATACCCTTCTGGGAGAGATTCTGGCTAAAATAGAGGAAATATAAGCTTACTTCATTTGTAAGGATACATTCACACGTACAGTATTTGCTGCATATTTTCTACAGCCTAGGCAGACAACTGAGGAAGGCACCCATGCCGAAACGCGTCCTTGCACTACACTATGGCATAATAATTCTTCACTGTGCATTGCTGGTGAGTGCCAGGTATCATCTTTCTTCTCACAGGATTTTGTAGTGACAAGCATTCAGGGGTCATTCCTTTATCAGATCAAAAGCATTTCTGAGCAGATAGGTTCAAAACACATAGGTTACAGCCTATTTGTTAAAAAATGCTTTTGACCTAAAAAATGGAGAACTCCAGAAAGCTTATCGCTAGTGATAAGCGGCAGGGGACATATTTGAATTTGTGATATTTTGTGAATATATGGAGGAATATTCGTCCTTTGTTTGCGAAATTCACATATTCGCTATGTTTGTTCCCTTTTTTTCCCATGCGAAAATTCGTAATGAAAATCACATATTGCGCATGCACGGTTATATCTTTCACCTAAAAGGAGGGAGGGATCAGTGTTCTCTAGAAGTGCTGATATTCGCAAATATTTGCCTATTCGCATATACGAAATATTCACGCTCCACACCGACTCACACAGTAAATAATATTGGAGCCTTATTTGGACCACAAGCTGGAAGCAGGGAGGGATGATCACTTTTTTTTACACAGTACACAGCATTGTTGTGATGTGTACTGTGAAGAAAAATATATAACATTATTCACGGAATTCGCATATTCGATATATTAGCGGTTATTTTCGCATGCGCATATCTACCTATCTATCTATATTATCTATCTATCTATCTATAGTATCTATCTATCTCCTAATATTCTCTAGTGACGATATTCGCGAATATGAGGATATTCTCATATTTGCGAAAATTCGCTCTCCAGTCTAATACAGTAAATAGTATAGGAGCCTTCTTTAGACCACAAGCTGGAAGCAGGGAGGGATGAGATCACTGTGATGTGTTCTGTGGGAAAATAAAATTATGAATATTCGTAATTGTGAATATATAGCGCTATATTCACCATATTCATGAATATGCAAAATTCGCAATAAATATTTTAATTGCGAATATTCGCACTCAACACTACTTATCGCTACCAAATACTGTTAGTCCAATGAAAAAGATACAAGATTCTGCAGCATTCTATGATTTTGCGTTTGCATTGCTGGACTAACACAACTACCCCAAACTACTGATTATTATCAGGAAATATCTATCACATTAAGTACAAAGCCCAGATGATCGTCCTGTCAGTATTGTGACCGCTCACATTTTGCCAGGGATTGTATATAACTTGACATGTTAAATGGTTTGTTTGATAAAACTTCTCCCTTTTTTAACTATATTTGACTTTGCTAAAATATTTTTAAAAATGACATACATTTTTGGCAAATTACACAATCTTAAAGGGGTACTCTGGTGAAAACATTTTTTCTTTTAAATCAACAGGTGGCAGAAAGTTAAACACATTTGTAAATTACTTCTATTAAAAAATCTTAATCCTTCCTGTACTTATTAGCTGCTGAATACTACAGAAGAAATTATTTTCTTTTTGGAATGCTCTCTGATGACATCACGAGCACAGTTCTCTCTGCTGATGTTATTATAATAATAATAATAATGCTTTATTTATTGTTGTCCTTAGTGGGATTTGAACCCAAGTCCCCAGCACTGCAAGGCAGCAGTGCTAATCACTGAGCCACCATGCTGCCCTTAGCATACATCTGCTATGCACGGTTGCTAAAATGGACAGAGATGTCAGCAGAGAGAACAGTGCTCGTGATGTCATCAGTGTTCCAAAAAGAAAGGAATTTCCTCTGTAGCATTCAGCAGCTAATAAGTACTGGAAGGATTAAGATTTTTTAATAGAAGTAATTTACAAATATGTTTAACTTTCTGCCACCAGTTGATTTAAAAGAAAAAAGGTTTTCACCGGAGTACCCCTTTAAGTGGCTTCTTTTTGTTTTAACTATTTTAATGTCACCCTTGGGACCTTCACTCCATAACTGTCAGGTTACTTCATAACATGAGATTATCAGTCTGTGTCTGGGATAACTTGACAGCTAGATAACACTGCAAGCATCTTTCATGAATGTTCCCATTTGCTCTGGTTTATTTTTAGATGGAAGAAAGGAGGGACAATGATGTGTCTGACTGGAAGGCACAAATGGCTCTTCACCTGTCACTGTTTGATTGACTGTGACCTCCTGCACTGACCACCCAAGGACCCCTGCAGCTTGGTATTCACCTGAATCTACTCTAATCCCGGCATCTATAATTAGGAGAAAACAGGACTTCAAAGGAATGGGGAAGAAAGGCCACAACATACAACTAAGGCCAAATGTTACATCTGTCAATACCTATAACTATATAGATACACATAAAGCATAGACTGAGGAATTATAGTTTTTACCTTTAAAGGATAGGGGATATGATGCCTGATTGCGGGGGTCCCGCCGCTGGGGACCCCCGTGATCTTGCACTCCGCACCCCGTTTAAAATCATTCCCCGGAGCGTGTTCGCTCCAGGTCTGATTACTGTCGATCATGCTCCGCCCCCTCAATGCAAGTCTATGGGAGGGGCATGGCAGCTGTCATGCCCCCTCCTATAGGCTTGCATTGAGGGGGCGTGGCGTGACAGAACAAGGGGGAGGAGTCATGACGTCACGATCTTCCGTCCCCGTGGTCGGGAGGAATTAGCCAGAGAACCTCCAGCGCTTCTGGAAGCAGTTACAGGTGGGTGCTGCTTGCTATATTGCGGGGGTCCCCAGTGGCGGGACCCAGGTGATCTGACATCTTATCCCCTATCCTTTGGATAGGGGATAAGATGTCTAGGGGCGGAGTACCCCTTTAAACTTTAACAACAGCAAGTTTAGGTTGTCAGTGTATTTTTGTTTTATTGCACACCATATTATATAGATGTAGTAAACTTTTCATTGGCTTTTCATGAATGATATAACGTTCATTTCAATAGATTGTGATGTGTTTGATGCCAATTTATGTGTTCATCCAGCTGTATATATACATTCATTTTGTGTTTAATAAATATCTGTGGCCTAATACAAATAATGACCAAAATTGCGGTTCAAAAGATATTATAGTAAGAACAGAACTATAAGAAACCATCTCCGGCACTATTCATTTGCTTGTAGCATTTACCATTTCAGTCTACTGTTTAAACAATAAAATCCATAAGCAAGTCAAGTGATGTCAGTTTTACGTCCCGTACAAAATGAACATGGGCCATACCATTCCCTGTCTTCTATGATTGTCTGCTCTGTGGGAATAGACTAGAAGCAGGTAGATCAGCAGAAATTCATACAGAATCTAAAATAAAATGTCTCCGTATGCCTTCATGAAATTTGAGGCTAGGTTCACACAGTCATTTTTCAGGCATATTTCTTTTGTAAAAATGCGCTCATAAAATCGTTGGCAAATTGCATCTGCTTTTTTTTATTTTTATTTTATTTTTTACCATTAATGTGCTCTATGAAAGTCTATGGGAAAGTGGTTGTCTGTGCTCACAATATATAAAACAGCAATTTTTTTTACAGATGTGTAAATATGTGACCTTCAACATTATTGTTAAAAATGTTAAAGCAGTTTGTCAGCAATTTTGTGAATGCATTTTTTAAAATAAAATATACTTGAAAAAACACTTTGTGAACCTAGCCTGAGGCATATGAGGAAAGGAAAGAAAGGCCATATGCACTGCAACGTTTTCCCTGTTTACACAAATTCTATGGTGATTTTAAAGGGGTACTCCACTAGAAAACACTTTTTTTTGTTTTATTTTTATCAACCGGTGCCA
The DNA here is from genome assembly GCF_029499605.1 of Hyla sarda. Classification (NCBI taxonomy): domain Eukaryota; kingdom Metazoa; phylum Chordata; class Amphibia; order Anura; family Hylidae; genus Hyla; species Hyla sarda. The sequence continues at coordinate 137,758,369 of NC_079195.1, read as the reverse complement.
GAAAGTTAAACAGATTTGTAAATTACTTCTATTAAAAATCTAAATCCATCCAGTACTTATCAGCTGTTGTATGATCCACAGGAATTTATTTTCTTTTTGAATTTGCTTTCTGCCTGACCACAGTGCTCTCTGCTGACACCTCTGTCCATTTTAGGAACTGTCCAGAGTAGGAGCAAATCACCATACAAAACCTATCCTACTCTGGACAATTCCTGACATGGACAGAGGTGTCAGCAGAGATCACTGTGGTTAGACAGAAAGGAAATTCAAAAAGAAAAAAACTTCCTGTGGATCATACAGCAGCTGATAAGTACTGGAACAAATCTGTTTAACTTTCTGGCACCAGTTGATTTGAAAAAAACATATTTTCCAGTAGAATACCCCTTTAATAATTTGTAAGCACAGTAAAGGGTTAGGTTGCCGCACCTCTGGGACTGATGGCAGAGGTATGACTTTACATATGGCAGGTATTCTAATGACAATACATGAAAGCAAGGTGGAGCATGGTCTATTCTTTCAGGTAATGGAATTAAAATTCTTGCACTGAGGTCCCAGAAGTCCCTTTTTATTGTAGTACTAGAATGAGTCTTGCCTAAGACATTTCATAATCAGTAAACAGATCTGCCCAAATACCATTGCCTGTGATTACCATGTGCAGTACCTGGGCTTCTTAGCTGCATGACTGCGCTCTGTATCATTGGGAATTACTTATGTTATAGACTCTCAAGTATCCCAAGGATTTGAAGTATTTTACAGTAACTTAATAACTAAAGTGTCTCCCATAATTAAATTTTAGTGAATGTGACAAAATATTTCTCCATAATAGAAGAATCATATGTTAAAACAAAACATCAGCTAGGTACATTTTAATGAATTCACTCATTTCTATTACTGTGAGTGAGGACCTTACATGTCCATAAGAGAGCACAATTCTAGCACATTTGTTTCAGTGGGAACTGTGTAATGCTTCATTTCTCCTGTGATGGCGCTGCAGGGGAATGGGGAATTCTTGATTCCTACTTCCCTCAAAGATTACTATTTTCTACTACCAGAATGATGTTTAGAGCAATGTATTTAAGAAAACTTTTGCCATTGTTCCCCATGTAAAACAGTCCCTTTGAACACCATCTGGAGGGAATAATTTGTCCATACCTAATCAATATGTCTTAAAAAAAAATAACATAAAAAGATTCCTACATTCAGAAAAATCTGCTTTGTTACCGTAAAGTCATACATTCTTTTTTTTATCTATCTGTGCTCAGATACCTGCCCTCTTTGCTCGCCCGCTGCCGCCACTGTCACAGTGTAAGTCCCTTCTGTGCAGTGGAGTCCTTGTTCCAACACTGACACAAGGAAGTTGTTTGCAGCAAGGACGACTCCAAGGCAGAGGAGGGAATTATTATTTTTTTTTTATTTAACTGCGTCCTGAGCACAGTTAGATGGAAAAGAAATCCATGAAATACCTCTTTAAGCTAACTTATTAACATGTGTATATGTACCTTAAGGGCATACATACCCTTTTGTGGTGTTTTTTCTGTTTTTTCTGCCATTGGCCCTCATTTACTAAGACTGTTGTGTAGGTTTCTTTGAGGGTTTTAATTCCCTACAATTTATTTTCCACAGTATTTACTATGGTTTCCCTACATTTTCCACTTTCCCTACACTTTGCTTTTTTTGCACGTGCTCTGATCTGTAGGGTTTTCCTCAGCTCAAATCCACCACATTTTATGTGGAAACCTTAGTAAATACGTAGTTTTTTTGCGGAAATGTCGGGAACACACCCCTTTTCAGAGACCATGCCCCCTTTTCACAGTGGCCATGCCCCTTTTTTTAGGGTTTTCTTTGCAAAATGGAGAGTTAGTCAGGGTTTTTTCAATTCTGGCTCAAAGTCTGGCGCAGACAGAATTTCTGGCGCAATGCGACAGAATCTGGTGCACAACCCGACAAAACATGTTGGGTTTGCAATAGTAAATGAGGGCCATTGTGTTATTATGGCTCCTTGCCTATACAGCACCATGTGGGGGATATGTTATAGAAATTTCTGCAATTAAAAATAGATTTAATTAACCCCTTAAGGACATCGGACATAAATGTATATCCTGATGCGCTGGGACTTAACGCACCAGGACGTACATTTATGCCCTGTACATGAAGCAAGCACAGGAGCTGGGCTCACTTCATGCATAGCAGGTCCTGGCTGCTATCAGCAGCCAGGGACCCGCCAGTAATGGCGGACATCAGCGATTGCACTGATGTCCGCCATTAACCTCTTAGATGCTGTGATCAATAGTGATCTCAACATCTGCAACAATGCGGCACTTGGCTGATCAGATTGTTCGCGGCACGACCGCGTGGATCTGTTCAGCCAGGATGACGGATGGAGGTCCCCTCACCTGTCTCTAATGCTCTCCTGGAGTCTTCTTCTCTGGTCTGCCTTCTAGCAGACAAGAGAGGTAGATCACTGATAATACTGATCAGTGCTATACATATGCATAGCACTGTACAGTATTTGCAGTCCCCTCCGGTGATATAAAAAATGTAAAACAAATGTAAAAAAATTAAATTTTTCCTTTTTCCATTTTATCTGTAAATATCTGAACTATCAAAATATAATGTTAATGATCCCACACGGTGAATGGCATAAAGGTAAAAAGAAAAGTCCAAAATTGCAGCTTTTTGTCACATCAAATTTTTAAAAAATGTAATAAAATGTCACATATACTCAAAATATGGTACCAATAAAAACTACAGTTCACAGCGCAAAAATGGGCACTCAAACAGCCCTGAATGCGAAAAATAGTGCAATTTTGTAGACTGTGTACTTATTTTGTAGAAAAATTTTGATTTTTTTTAAAGCGGTATAATAGAAATGGAAACATGGGTATAATTTTAATTGTATTGACCCCTAGAATAAAGAAAACATGTAATTTTTACAGTAAAATGTACAGTGTGAAAACAAAAACCTCCAAAATTAGCAAAATTGCAGTTTTCTTTTCAATTTCCCCACACAAATAATACTTTTTTTTGGTTATGCCATACATTTTATGGTAAAATAAAAGGGGTCATTACAAAGTACAAAAACAAGCCCTAATGTGGGTCTGTGGATGGAAATATAAAAGACTCTTAGAATGTAAAGAGGAAAAATTCAAAATGCAAAAATAAAGTTGGCTTTGTCCTTAAAGCGGTACTCTGCTGAAAAATATCTTATCCTATATCCAAAAGATAAGGCGTAAGATGTCTGTTCGCGGGGGTTCCGCCCCTGGGGAGCCCTACGATTTACGGGCCGGCAGCGGCAGCTTCCGGAACACGAAAGCTTGGAGCTTCTGCATTTATGATGTCACTCCTAGTCTGTAGCAGTCACGCCTCCCATAGACATCAATGGAGGAGGGGTGGTGGCTGTAGTCATCAGTCATCCGGCACAGAGTGGACTTCGCTCTGTGCACGGATGACGGGGTGCCGTACCGGAGATCAGGTGGGTCCCCAGTGGTGGGACCACCGCGATCAGACATCTTATCCCCTATCCTTTGGATAAGGGATAAGATGTTTTTTGTCGGAGTACCCCTTTAAGACCAAAATGGACCTTAAATGGGCACTGTCAGATATGTTGTTACTGATGAAAATTAAAGACCTTTTGTAATATGGTTGTTTAAAATTTTGAATATTTAATAAAGAAAATCGCTCCTGAAAATACAAACACTAGGGATACACATACCTATTGGGACACTTAGCAGTCTAGCATCATCAGGCTTGTCCATGAGTCACGGACAAGAGATGACTCATGGACAATGCTGCATGAACAGATGCACCAATCCCCTCCCACCACCACAAAGGAGGGATACGCCCCTTTCCTCTGAGAGGATTTTTAACACTGTGAAAAGAGGTATTTTGTAATAAATATAGGTGATAGAGGCATAACAATTAGATGTATATGGCAGGATTAGGCACTGAGTAACATATTCATTATTTTTTTTTGTGGGGTCTGACAGGTACACTTTAAAGGAATTTTTTCTACCTTATGCACAAAAATGTCTGAAAGAAATTTGCTGCACATAAAAGGCGGTTTCACACACAGCTTTTTGGAGCAATTTCCTATTTCGTTTTTTGATCAAAGGCCAGAAGTGGATCCAGTAAGAAGGTCAACTCTGTCCTTTATTTATCCCATTCCATTTCAATTCACTTCTGGTCTTGGCTCAAAAACTCAATGAAAAACGGACGCAAAAAGCTTTTTGTGATACTTCCTATATTATACCATACTGTCTGGTTACATGATGGACACTATGGAAGAAATCCAATAAATACAATTATAGTTAATGGCCCAGAGTTATCTGTTTGAGACTGGAATGATTTACCCATAACAACTAATCACGGCTTAGCTTTTATTGCACCAGAGCTTGTTAAGATGAAATCTGAGCTGTGATTGGTTGTTGTGGGCAAAATCTCTCCAGTTTTTAGTCTCCAACAAATTGATAAATCTGGTGCTGCGGCTTTATGGCACTGCTGCAGTGTCCGTGATCGTGGCGTCACCCCACGCCCCCTCCATTCATGTCTATGGGCCTCCCATAGACATGAATGGAGGGGGCGTGGTGGCTGTGTTCGCCAATCATCTGGCACTGGACGGACTTCGCTCCGTGCGCTGGATGACTGGAGTGCCGCGGCAGAGATTGTGAGGGTCCGGCCTTTAGAAAGGGGATAACATGCCTTGCAGTGGAGTACCGCTTTAAGTAGAAAGTTATCTGACTGCTGACAACATTTTATGATCATATCCAACACAAAGGGAAATAAAAGAACAAAACTGCTAAGCCTGACCCACAACAAGTATCACTTAAAGGTCGCTTATGTTTTCAGGAAAGAATGCAATGTAAAATTTATATTTATTTTACAATATCACAAGACAGCACAACAGATCTATCTATCTATCTATCTATCTATATAGTAGAAAAATTCGCAGCAAACAAGGTGTCAATCAAACCAAGATGAAACTTATTCCATTCCCAACATGTTCACATAGTAGCAACGTTTCAGTGGTCTCTTACCATCTTCCTCAAGCATGTGGAGACCACTGAAACGTTGCTACTATGTGAACATGTTGGGAATGGAATAAGTTTCATCTTGGTTTGATTGACACCTTGTTTGCTGCGGATTTTTCTACTATTTGAATGCAGGAGCCCGTGACCAAGGGCCGCATAATGGCGTGTACCATACTATGGATTATTGGAGGTGGATGTGCTACTCTTTTGTGGACTTTGCATCTATCTATCAATCATCATCTAATCTATCCACCTGTATGTCTGCTTCTCTTTATCTATCATCTATCCACCATCTATTTATCTATCTATCTATCTCATTTCTATCTATCTATCTATCTATCTATCTCATATCTATATATCTATTTATCTATCTATCTATCTCTCCTATCTCTCTCTCATATCAATTTTTCTCATATCTATTTGTCTGTCTGTCTATCTATCTATCTCATATCTATCTATCTCATATCTATCTATCTATCTCATATCTATCTCATATCTATCTATCTATCTCATATCTATCTATATCATATCTATCTATCTCATATCTATCTATCTCATATCTATCTATCTATTATATCTATCTATCTATTATATCTATTTATCTATTACTGTATATCTATCTATCTGTCTATCTATCTATCTATCTATCATCATCTAATCTACCGCTTTGTTTGTCTATCTATCTATTTATCTATCTTGGAAACATGTGACATATTCTTTAGTAAACACTTACATTAAAACCAATAGACTTTAAATCATGTTTTGCAATTAATATAATTTTTCTGCTATAAAGCCATTTATTATGGTTCCAAGAGAGCTGTGTGTTTAGGACTGTGACTCATCTTTCTCAGACTCCTGAATGACAAGTCATCTGAGATATACATTGGTGCATCATCTGCTCACTGTTTAGCTAGTTAGATAGATTTTTTCAGGTTTAATAATAGATATTCAGGTAAAAAAAAAAAATGTACAACTATATGATCCTGTTTATCTCTAACTCCTAAATAAACTTCAGTAAGCATGCGGAAAGTATTCTGTTATCCAAGACACCTCATCATCGCAAATCTGTCATAAGTATATGGCTCGATAAACACAACTTATCAATATTCTTCCCAAGCCTTGAGCATTTTCAGATACATTTACAAGGTGGCAAATCATATTATAATAATTTATATCTTTCTTTAATGCACCTTATTCAAATACGATAATTCAGTCCTATGAGAACCACAAATAACACACTGCCCATATAAATTGTGCAAAATGACAAACATGCCTCTACTACATCTTTACAACTTACAATTAGAATTTCTAATATGCATTGTATACACTATTTCCCACATACACAGTCTATGCAGACAGAAAATATATGGGTTCTACCTTGTGATATGGATTTTTTAGCTCTCTAAATCTATACAATCTATACAACCATAATCTTTATTACAAACACATCTTGCCCTATGGAATGTTCCAGTATCAGACACACACACATAACACTATAACATATTGGTATCTCATCTCTTTTCACTTACTCTAGAAATGGTCAAGGGCATGTTAAAGTCCTTTCCTCCTTGCAGACGGAATCCCCACGGGCCGGGTCCAGCGAGGGTTACAGTGTAAGCCATTTTTCCCAACTCTTTCTAGTGCAGCCACTTGAAGGCTCTGAGAGGAATAAAACAGACAAAATAAACTTTTTTTTCCCCACTAAACTAATGAGAAAAGCAGGAAAAAGGCTCCAGGTTTAAGCATTTATAAGGTAATTGTAATCTTGCCTGTTCAGTCAGTGTGAAGTGCCACCTAAGAATAGATGGGTTGTATAATGCAGATACAGATATCCCAGCTGAGCAGACCCCATAAAAGGTATGTAACCAAATACCTCCCATGCAAGGATACTGTGACTCAGAGATCTATTATTGCCTCATAGCAGTCCAGAGGATCTTTCCAAGCATCCCACTCCCCTATCTCTGTAGAGCAAATTTCTGACATAGGAAACACTACATACTTGAAAAGAATAACCCTGTGACAGTATAGTAATCCTAATCTGTATACTTAAAATGACTCCAGGATATACTTCACTGCTGTGTGTCTTAAGGCTTTAATGTCAATGCTGGACTTACCACAAAAACTTCCATGTAAACTGTAAATGGATCAGAAAAATGAGATCCACTGGATCCAATCAATCTTTGACCACTATTATTGCAATTGTAGAAAGTGTAAGCAATGATGTGGATGGAAATCTTCATTTTGAGGAATAGCAAAGATCAAATAGGATGGGGAGAACTGTGTGTACATAAAATGGCTTGCATGCGATATGGATGTCTCAAGCCTCGTTTAAAAGTTTTCAGAAAGAGTCTGGAGAAGTATCCACTAAGTGTGTTCTCTCTGAGCCTTGTGCTTCATCACAAGACATTCTCCCAATGTAAGTCTATGGGGCCTCAGTCTAAAAGGGGTTATCCACCATAAGGAGATTTTAGTACTTACCTACCAGACAGTAAAGGACATGCCTAGGAAGAATCTGTGCTTGTCTTGGGGCTTAATGCTGCTACTTTCTTTTTTGTGAAATGGCTATTTCCTGTTGGATTCCCACCCTCCAACTACAAGTTCCAGGATCCCTTTTTTGTAAGTGTGAGGTCACTTTTCTCCCTCCCACACATAAGTCACACAACCATTTGCAGCACACCTGACTTGCAATTCCCTGCAGCCATTTGGAGAATGATCTCCTTCTCACCCAGTGGTCACCCCACCCATTAAAGCAAACAAGCTCAATTTCAACATCTGACTAGTGATGCAATTTCTCAGGCCGTGCTACAACCTGGGAAAACCTGAGATGACACTCATATTGTATGTTGAATAAACTATACATTGGGGCAAAGATCACATAAGAATTGCAAGACCACCATCTGTAGCACAGTCAAATAAAAAATAAATAAATCCTGGAATACCCCTTTAAGTCATGCACACAGAGAGAGGGAAGAGAAGTACTCCTTTCACTGCATCTACTGGAGATCAGTCAGGGTCTGAACACCCAAGATTTTTTTACACATAACTTTACGACATAAGTTCAATGTGTTTTTATTTTTATTACCAAGAATGCAGTAAAAAAAATAAAGTAGTAATGTTTTTTTCTATTATCCAAACTGATAAGCCAAAAGACAGGGAAATTATTGGGTAGAAAAAAACCTACATATATCAGTAATACAACAAATGTAAAACCTGTATAATAATTTAGACACTGTTTAATATGAACTCCCAAGCCAACATGTAACCCAAAAAGAAATACTAACAGAGCCAATTTTACAATGTATAAAAACTCATGCAGGGGTTACGTGCCAAAGCGCACTTAGGAGTGGCGCCATCCCGGTCCCTGTATCTCATTAAATATTGTGTTTAAGTGGGTATAGCATGTTATTTTATTGTATGTACTTGATCTGTAAATGTTATTCATATAACAGGCTCTTTATGCACTTATTTGATTTAGTTATTGTCATCTTTTCTGCTGTGTGCTGCCTTGGATTTACTGGGATAGATTATGTATATCGTATTTATTACCAATATAATGTGATCATTGCGATGTTTTCTGCATGTTGATGCTATTCCTCATTTTTTATTCTAAATGATATGTACTTTTATATATATATATATATATATATATATATATATATATATACCGTATATATATATATATATATATATATATATATATATATTGTGCAGTAAAAATTTAAGAGTTTTTATACATTTGTAAAAGTGGCATTCATAGTGTTTTTTTTAGGAGGGGGGGGTTAATTATTTTTTCTATGTATAGACTGCACTCTTGGTCTTGTATTAATACTATGGATGCAAAATACTAACTGAGTCTGCACTGTGTGAAAATAACTGTAAGCTACATTCAGACTGTTGCAATATGACCACATTTTAGCATCTTTCTTATGGCTGCAAGGCCAAGACTCCTCACAATTCAAGAGAACCAACCTTAGATGACCATAAAACCTATGAATGAAAAATACGTCTAAACTTAGATCATCATAAAATCTATGGATGTTAAAAATGATGTCCAAACTTAGATGATTTCATAAAATTTCATTTATACCAATATATTTCAGTTAAAATTGTGTTCCTTGCCCCATTAGTCCACTATGTGCCCATTTATTTCTGTTTCGTCAACACTTGTCAGTCCTTATAAAACACTTCTCAATAGATGGATTCATTATTTGGAATATACAGTAGATGTCCAATGCTGTTGTGCCGTTACTTTTCTATGGTATTTATCACTACGGTTATGTTGCTCTAGTCCATTGGTTGAGGTCACTTATTAAATTCATCAGTTCTACATCATAATCTGGTAATTTTTATGTACTTTACAAGTACTGAACGTCTTGTGAGACAATAGATGTAGCTTGCTGGAAGGATGCAGTTTCTAAAATCCACATAGCTGAAGGCCAAATGATCATGAGTTAATGAGTGTTAGGGATTAGTGCTCTTACGACCATGCCCACTATAAAGCCATTTCACCTAAACTGTGCTATAACATGTAATCCATGGTACACAATACATACAAAAGAGACATGCAGTCATGCCAGCTGTCTTTAAAGCCACTCTTCATTGTAGATCTTTGATGGTGACCATAAAAGTGATATGTATGTTTCCTGGTTTAAAGGGTTACTCATGTATGCTCCAGAGGAAGTTATTTTCTTTTTTAATTTCTTTACTGTCTGACCACAGTTCTCTCTGCTGACACCTCTGTCCATGTCAGGAACTGTCCAGAGCAGGAGCAAATTTCCATAGAAAACCTATCCGGCTCTGTAGTTCAGTACTTGTTCCTGACATGGACAGAGGTGTCAGCAGAGAGCACTGTGGTCAGACTGAAAATAAATTAAAAAAGAAAAGAACTTCCTCTGGAGCATACAGCAGCTGATAAGTACTGACATTATTAAGATTTTTAAATAGAAGTAATTTACAAATCTGTTCAACTTTCTGGCACCAGTTGATTTAAAAAAAATTTTTTACACTGGAGTACCCCTTTAAGGAATAGTAAAGTGTAGAAGTGTTAATACTATTATAATCCTTTATACTAACCATATAGAGACAAAGAGGAGAAAAGAAGGTTAGCTTCAATGTGTGATTCCCCAACAGGACACAAAAGCTCTATATATCTCCTCTATAAAGGGAATGTGTCACCTAGATTTTTTCGTGATTAGAGGCAAATACTGAAACATGCTGTTTTCCTAAACTGTTTCTATTTTCATTTATGTTCATTATTAAAGGGGTACTCCACTGCCCCTGTGCTCGGAACATTTCTAAACGAATGCCGGGTGCTGCACAGAGATCACGTGGGTCCCAGCTGGGTGACCCCCAAGATCAGACATCTTATCCCTTATCCTTTGGATAGGGGATAAGATGTCTAGGGGCGGAGTACCCCTTTAAGGAAGAAGCCACATTGTTTGAGCTTCTACTCTGCTCTATTGACATTTTGAGATATGATGTACAGCAGGGACGTGCACACATAGGGTTCAAAGGGGGCCCCTGCCCTTTTTGCCCATGTCCCCTTAATGCCCTTTGTTACTTGTTATATGAGTCCGCTCACTCTACAACGGTGCACAAGTCCGAGCAGCAAAGCAGCCGACATCACCATTCTATCAATTTCCTCCCTCCATACCCCCTCGCTCACTCTATATACAGTGCTGCCCAAGTCCCAGCAACACAGCGCAACTCCTCCACTACAGCACAACCCCCTCCCAGAATCCACTCATTGTACTGTGCTGCCAAAGGCCCGGCAGCGCAACAGCTAGTGAAAACCAAACCCCGGCCCTCTATGCACCCCCCTCGCTCCCACTGTCCACAAAGCTGCTGAAGACCCAGCAGCGCAACAATGCTCCGCCCCCCACAAAGTCCGGTCACTCAACATCAGCAGCAGGGTCCTGCAGGGGCTGCCTGAGTATGTCACATGACCCCACCAGTGGGATTAGAGTGAAGGAGTAAGGGCCTGTCTGCCTTTTTGAAGTGAGGAGTCTCCATTGGCTAGTTAGTGTCTGCCCTGGTAATAGTTTTTAATTAGCGTGTAACCTTCAGTATAAAAAGAATAAAGCACTACAACCATTGTTGGGCTTTGTTCCTTTGCATACTGGGGATTGTAGTGTTATGTTCCTTTACTGTTGGGGTTGGGTTGGAGTAGAGCCGGGGGAGATGTTGAAGAGATCAAGCGTATAATGGCCTATAACCAAACCAGTATTTCCCAACCAGGGTGCTTCCAGCTGTTGCAAAACTACAACTCCCAGCATGCCCAGACAAACCATTGGAAACAATGAATCAAACATTACGAAAACAAAATAAAAGAAGAATGGAACTACAGAAGTTAACCTTAAGGACCAGGCCATTTTTCATTTTTGGACTTCAGTTTTTTCCTCCTCACATTCTAAAAATCAGAACGCTTTCAATTTTCCACCTACAGACCCATAAGAGGTTTGCGCCACCAATTTTACTTTGTAATCACATCAATCATTTCACCACAAAATCTATGACAAAACCAGAAAAAAAATATTTGTGGGCCAAAATTGAAACCCCCCCACAATTTTGTAAGTTTTGGGGCTTCAGATTGTCCACAGTGCACTTTTTAGGTAAAAATGACACCTTACCTTTATTCTGTAGGTCCAGACGGTCGCATGGATACCTAATTTGCATAGGATTTTTTTTATTTTACTACTTAAAAATATTCTAACTAAATGCACCAAAATTAGTATGTTTAAAATTGTCATTTTCTGACCCCTATAACTTTTTTTATTTTTCCGTATACAGTGATGTATGATGCTAATTTTTTTGTGCTGTGATCTGAAGTTTTTATTAGTACCATTTTTGTTTTGATGGGACTTTTTAATCACTTTTATTAGTTTTTTTAGGGTATACAAAATGGCCAAAAATGCTAAATGCTGGAATTTTTTTATGTATACGCCATTGACTGGGTGGTTTAATTAACAATATAATTTTATAGTTTGGACATTTACGCACGCGTTGATACCACATATGTTTATTTTAATTTTATCTATATATTTTTTATATGGAATTTGGAAAAAATGGGGGTTATTTAAACTTTTAGTATGGAAGGGGTTAATTCACATTTATTAGCTTTTTTTTTACTTTTTTTTTTTTCATGTAATCTTCTGATTCCATACACTGTTCTGTGCCATAGCATAGCATTGATCAGTGTTATTGGCACTTTGCTGCTCCTGCCTGGATCTCAGGCATGGAGTAGCAGATCGCCGATCTGACGGAGAGAAGGCAGGAAGGGACCCTCCCCCCATCCTCTTAGCTGTTCGGGACCCCGCAATTTCACCACGGCATCCCGAACAGCCCAACGGAGCTGCCAGGAACCATTTACTTTCACTTTAGATGCAGCGATCAAATTTGATCACCGCATCTAAGGGGTTAATGTGATCGGTGATGTCCGGCATTAGCCACGGGTCCAAGTGACTGATAGCCTCCAGGACCACCCGGCTATGATGCGGGGTCAGCCCGTGACCCCACATTATAGTAGGGGAGCGGGACCAAAGCGTACAGGTACGCTCATGCCCGACAGTACAGAAAAAGTTATCCCATACAGTGTGTGGCAGTATTATATTTGGGGTACAGTGTGTGGGTATATAATATTTAGGTCAGCCCCTCAGAACCCACCAGCACCAGCAGGGGCGTTCTGAGGGGCTGATTGGGACCTTCATGGTTCGATGCTAATTTGATGGCCAGAGGTCTCTTACCTCAGGAATTGGGGTGTGTTAAAGGGGTACTACAGTGAAAAACTTTTTTTAAATCAGCTGGTGCCAGAAAGTTGAACAGATTTGTATATTACTTCTATTAAAAAATCTTACTCCTTCCAGTACTTATTAGCTGTTGAATATTACAGAGGAAATTATTTTCTTTTTGGAACACAGATCTCTCTGCTGACATCACGAGCACAGTGCTCTCTGCTGACATCTCTGTCCATTTTAGGAACTATCCAGACCAGCATATGTTTTCTATGGGGATTTTCTCCTACTCTGGTCAGTTCTTAAAATGGGCAGAGGTGTCAGCAGAGAGCATTGTGCTTGTGATTTCAGCAGAGAGCTGTGTGTTCCAAAAAGAAAATGATTTCCTCTGTAGTATTCAGCAGCTAATAAGTACTGGAATCAATAAAGATTTTTTTAATAGAAGTAATTTACAAATCTGTTTAACTTTCTGGCACCAGTTGATAAAAAAAAAAAAATAATTTCCACCGGAGTACCTCTTTAACATAAGTAAGGTTTTTATAATGTCCTTTTTTTTTTTATTTGTCTGATGTACAGCGCCTACAGTACATGGACCTTAAAGGGAAACTCTGATACTAGACTGACTCTGGTACTATCCACAGGATAGGGGATAAGATGTATGATTGTGGAGGTCCGACCACTGGTACCACTCTGGCCCGGCACCCTGTCATTCTAAACATTTATGTTCAGAACACTGGCTGTGCTTGGCTTCTAGGCTGTGCCAGTGCTTCTGTGGTCAACATGCCCCCTTTATTCATGTCTATGGGAGAGACAGAGATACAGTGTTCATGTATCTCCAGATCTTCCATAGAAATATATGGAGGGGGCATGTTGGCCACAGCTTGGGCTGCAGAGATCGCTCCGTGCATACAGATTACTGGGGTGCAGGGCAGGAGATCACTGGGATCAGTAACTGGACTCCCCCACAATCAGATTCTGTGGCTAGGGGTTAAGATGTCTAGTAGCAGAGTTCCCCTTTAAGAAACAATAGTCTGGAGCATCCGCGTTGTCTTCTTTAAGAGAGTTTTCTAAGGTTCTGTTCACACTGTCAAAAAAACATAATTCTGTAAAATTTGACAGGGAAAAAAGTGCAGCAGGCTGAGCTATTTTTCCTGGGAAAATGGCAAACACCATGCCAGGACCTGACAGACCCTTTGATAAGTTAATGGGGTCTGTTGGGCAAAATTGGTGTCCATGGTTCAGCAGGTCTGTAACCTGTTCAGAGATCACTGTGTAGGGAGGAGGAGATAAGATGTGATAATCAGCTGTTGTGAATGGTCAGATCGCTTCTTAGGTTATGTTTACATCTAAAATTACACTACATTTGTGGTATAAGTCAGCATACTGGCAGAGCCATGCTCATTTATTTCAATGAACTGAACATAGTCTACTAGTGTCTATATTTAGTCTATTTCTGAGTGTCCACCGTTATTTTGTGACCTGAATGTTCGTCCACTCCTGCCAAATTAGAGTATACATTCAGAAATGGACAAAACATAGACACTAGCAGACAACTTTCAGTCCATTAAAATGAATGGACATGATTCTGATGATACCATGTTATATACCTCAGCATACTGTTTTGCTAGTATTCTGACATATTATAAAAACATTTTATTGAAAGCCGAGGTACGTGCTTTCAAATCACCAAAGTGCAAGTAAAAAGTGCAAATGTTCACACAAAAAAAATGTGCACGAGGATGCGGTCTATCGCAAGCCCTTCTCTGAAAGGAGAGAGGCCCCCCAACAAACCAAACCCTTCGCCTCCGGGCCAAAAGGCTCCTGCAAGGTTCCAGGTACGATGTCCCCTTTCGCCGAAGCTACTCAGGGACCGAAAGTGTTCCCGGCAAACAACTAGGCATTAACCAGGTTGTCACCAAGGAACCAGTAAAAACCGGTTTGGCATCCTGCCGAAACAGGATGCCACAGGGTATAGCAGGGAGGTGAGGAACCTAATGGCCACACACACCTCCCCTAGACCGGCAGGAGGGACACCCAGAAGGGCTACCGCACCCTACCAAATCCTAGTGAACAAACACAAAAAGTGGACACAGTGATAAAAAATAAAATAAAAATAAAAATAGGAATACCCATCATATTCCTTAACAGGAGCTAAGCTGATACCAGGGAACACTACCTGAATAAGGTGGTGTAATGAGCTGCTTTGCATATTCCCCTACCCAGAATGCCCGCGGAGTGCAAAATGGCCTTATGAAGCTCCGTCATACCAGGCGTGGTAATCTCTTCCTGAGATAAAATACTCATCCCCTTTAGCTGCTCTCAGGCCTCTTACCCCAGCCAAGCCAGATCACCCTACTCTGTACTGATGAGTGGCAAAAACCACGAAACAGCTGTCTGCAGAAGGGTAGAAACTTTCCTTTTGGGAAGTAGTCTGGCTTGGCATAAATCCTGATTAGCTTTTCATATTCCTTTACAGGAGCTAAGCTGATACCAGGGAACACTACCTGAATAAGGTGGTGTAATGAGCTGCTTTGCATATTCCTATATATATATATATATATATATATATATATATATATATATATATGGCAGTGCAGGGGACCAGAGAGGAGTGGCCGTGCCCTGCATCTATACTTTATACAGGACGTTCGCAGTGTGTGTCAGGAGGAGTGACACCCGCTGTGATCTGTCCTTAACTGCAGGTACTACTGCTCCCAACATGGAGCACACTCAGCTCCATGCTGGGAGCTGTAGTACCTGCATTAATAGACAGATTGCAGCGAATGTCACTTCTGACACCTGTTGCAACCTGTATATTAATGCATGTACTACAGCTCCCAGCATGGAGCTGAGTGTGCTTCATGTTGGGAGCAGTAGTACCTGCAGTTAAAGCGCAACTGTCATGGATTTTAACCCCCATAAACTAGCCCCAGGATGTTACAGTTCAAGCATACCTTTTGCTGCTTTCTAGCAGCTTTAATCGGGCTAAAAATGCTTTTTATGACAGTCAGCAACAGTCGGATATTCCGTGTATGTCAGCACTGGGACCGCTGTGTGATTGATACACAGGTCCCAGTGCATAGGCCCCTTATTCTTATATGTGGGTGGTGAGTTTTCTATTGTAAAAGAATAAACAGTGTTCGTTCTCCTGTGCACAGCGGTGATGCGATGTGGGCGGCCAGCTCTCACAGCAAGCGCCCGCTCCCCATGGGCGGCATGATGCAGTAACGGAATGAGCTGGACACGCACATTGCATCCCCGCTGTGCACTCTATGAAGACAGGAGAATGGGCAGTTGGCTCATTCCACTAACGCATTGCGCTACGCATTGGGCCATAGGGACCGAGCGCTTGCTGTGGCCGCCCGCGACGCACGACTACTGGGCACAAGAGGACAGGCACTGTTTATGTGCCACCCGCATATAAGAAGAATAAGGGGCCTATGCGCTGGGACCTGTGTGTCAATCACACAGCGGTCCCAGCGCTGACATACAGGGGATATGCGACTGTTGCTGACTTTTATAAAAAGCATTTTTTAGCCCGATTAAAGCTGCTAGAAAGCAGCAAAGGTATGCTTGAACTGTAATTTCTAACAACTTTGTCACCCTGGGGCTAGTTTATGGGGGTTAAAACCCGTGACAGTTGCGATTTAACTGCAGGTACTACTGCTCCCAACATGAAGCACACTCAGCTCCATGCTGGGAGCTGTAGTACCTGCATTAATAGACAGATCGCAACAGGTGTCAGAAGGGAAACTCGCTGCAATCTGTCTATTAATGTTGTGATTGGCTGGAACCATTTGGCCAATCACAGCTCTCTCCGGGAAATATGAATCTGTAATTGTGAAGAACTTTACATCACAGAACAAAGTACAGGATCGCTCAGAAGAGCAGACGGCTGCATCTTTACATTATATAGGAGGATCACAATGGGTGTCAGACCCCGGGGTGATCTGTCTATTAGTACAGGTACTAATACTTCCATAATGGAACAGTCTGTTCCATGCAGGGAGTATTAGTACTACCTAAAAAATTTGAAAAATAAAGGAAAAAAAAGGTAAAACACACACACTTTATTAAACACATTATTAAAATACATTCCTAATAAAAAGTTTAACAAAATGAATTCTAAAAAATATATTATTTTTACATATAAATGACCCCTTTCTACATTTTTATTATTGTCGGCTACATTTTTAGGTCCTAGCCCACCCACATAAAAAAGTCCCTGTTTAAAAATTATTAACATTTTTGTTCTAGAAAATAAAAATGTCATTAAATACGTTTTTTTACTGCAAAAACTCAGTGGAATCTTAGCCTTAGAGTAATAACAATTTTATTTATTTCGAATTGAGTGGAAATTCGGATTCGGTCAGAATAGAATTTTTCATGAAATTCAGAACGAATTCGGATTTGTCCGATTCGATTCGCTCATCTCTAGTA
Organism: Hyla sarda; assembly: GCF_029499605.1. Taxonomy (NCBI): domain Eukaryota; kingdom Metazoa; phylum Chordata; class Amphibia; order Anura; family Hylidae; genus Hyla; species Hyla sarda. Next base: position 137,741,172 of record NC_079195.1, on the reverse strand, counting down.
ATAATAGTGAGGAGACTGCTAAAAAGATCAGAAAGGGTAAATCTATTATTAGGGTTAGTAGCAAAACTGCTACATTTCTGGATTATTTTAGGATATAAAATAAAAAAACTACAATTTCATAAAAAATATATTTAACATAAAATTTTGGTTTTAAGGGGTTCCTCATTTTCAATATTATGCCCTATTTAGATAGGGGATAACTATCTTATCAAAGGGGGGACCAACCACTGGGGCCCCTGCAATCCGGAGAACTGGTACCCGAGTCCCCTATTTAGAATGTAGTAGCAGGTCACACATGTGCAGCCCCAGCGGTCAGACCCCACAATCAGATCCTCTATTCTGTGGTTAGGCGATAACTTTGAAAGTTGGGAAAATCTTAAAGGAAAACAGTCATCCTGTTTACCCACACTAAACCCAATACACTGGGTTATAGTGTGGGTGAACAGGAGACCAATTCGGGGTCTCTAACTAAGATACGTACCTTCAGCCTGGAGCGGTGTCTTTCTTCAGTGAATTGGGCACAGGAGGTAGGCACGTCGGGTGAATTATAATATTCATGGGCACTTGTCACGTGAGCGCTCACTAGGCTCTCACCCAGCAAGCCCGCCTCCTGGAATTCACGGAAGAAAGAAGCTGACCTTCAGAGGGACATCGCTCTGGGCTGTAGGTACGTATTTTATTCAGAGACCCCGCATCCGTCTTCTGTTCACCGCACTACACCCCAGTGTATTGGGTTTAGTATGAGTGAACAGGATGACTGTTTTCATTTAAACTAAAGGCCATTTTCTGATGATATATTCCAAGTGAAGGTTGTCTGTTTTAGGAGTCAATATCCTTCATATAATCTTGAATAAATAGGCGAGGTACTTTATTTGGGCTCCTATTTGTAATCCCATCCTATAGCCATCAAAAGAGATGAAGTCGGCTTTTTTGCACTAGCAATATCATGTCCATACTGAATTTTCTTGTATTCTGCTTAATTTATTTGACTTTAAAGACACTTTTAAGATGTCTGAAGTATGTTTCAATGATCCTATAGAAGTGGGTGTAACTGCATTCAGCTAATACGAATGTTGGGGGCTTCCCTTTTGTGCAGAGAATCTCTTACAGATAATCTTCTGATTTAGCTTTATCCGGATGTCATACAAAATGACATAGTGTTTTTGCTTTCAAGTAAGCAATATCTTTTTATATCATAGCTTGTATATGCAATAAGAAGTAAGACATTTATTACATGAGATACACTATGTACTAATGCTTTATTTTTACAGCTGCATTGCCTGGTCCTTGTAAAATCCATTTTATAGGTCCTGGTCTGGGACACTCTTTAGGGGCATGTCACACAGGGCAGCCCTGAATGCATGCTATGCAACAGGTGCTACTGTCATCAATCTTACAGTGCAGCATTCATTGCTGGCACACATAGGGGAGATAGTCAAGGGAGTAGATCTCACAGAATACAACTCCTCAGAGCTGTTCAGAGCAGGTGGTCAGACCATCAGGCCTTCAGATGGGCAACATGAAAGTTGAGTCCATGCCTTTCTGAAACATGGGTATATTTTCTTACTGTCTTCGCAAGGAATATAAATAGGTTTTAGTGTGGGTTTACGGATTTGCTGTAGAATTGTTAATGTGCGTACAACTGATGGTTGTCTAGTAATGTATTAAAGAAAGACTAATAAAATGACCACCATTTACTAAATGTTTCACAGACAACCATTAAAACACAGGGCAAGACCTTAAGTAAGATTCATGGAGAATGATGGTACAAATGCAGAAAAGAACTGGAATGGGATCAAACAAAACACCAGTCCTGTGTCTGAGTAATGCATCAACTTTTAAAATGAATAAGGATCATGCTAAATGATTTCTTCATGATATATCTAGCT